>NC_138295.1:43857500-44457500 GCF_965601325.2 Salmo salar | reverse complement strand
GCTCCATGGACTCTATTTCAACAAACCTAATGCTATTGTAAATCTTAGTGCTGGCAGTAACACTATAGGTCTAGGGGTGTCAGATTTTTTGTGCTATTTTCACTGTGGGAATTATGAGTGCAATAGCTGGTGGTGGTGCAAAAGGGCAAAGTTTTGATTCATAAATATTTTAAAGGTGTTAAGAGGGCTTGGCAACTCACTGGCCAATCAACGCGTTTCATGGCTGAATACTGCATTCCGTTGTCTCAAGTCCTGTAGGTTATTGACAGTCTTTGTGTTGTCATCAACTCCAATTTGTCTGGGGGCATGGAATGTTCTCGTCCCAGTCCACTTCACATGTTGCGTTTATATTTTGGTTCAGTGTACATAAACAGTACCAGTCAAAAGTTTGGACACACCTACTCAATCCAGGATTTTTCTTTCTTTTTTTTACATTGTAGATTAACCTCTCTAGGGCAGGCGGGACGGATTTGTCCCACCTACGCAACAGCCAGTCTAATCCCGTGGCGCGATTTTCAAATACCTTAGAAATGCTATTACTTCAATTTCTCAAACATATGACTATTTTACAGCTATTTAAAGACAAGACTCTCGTTAATCTAACCACACTGTCCGATTTCAAAAAGGCTTTACAACGAAAGCAAAACATTAGATTATGTCAGCAGAGTACCCAGCCAGAAATAATCAGACACCCATTTTTCAAGCTAGCATATAATGTCACAAAAACCCAAACCACAGCTAAATGCAGCACTAACCTTTGATGATCTTCATCAGATAACACACCTAGGACATTATGTTATACAATACATGCATGTTTTGTTCAATCAAGTTCATATTTATATAAAAAAACAGCTTTTTACATTAGCATGTGACGTTCAGAACTAGCATACCCCCCGCAAACTTCCGGGGAATTTACTAACAATTTACTAAATTACTCACGATAAACGTTCACAAAAAGCATAACAATTATTTTAAGAATTATACATACAGAACTCCTCTATGCACTCGATATGTCCGATTTTAAAATAGCTTTTTGGTGAAAGCACATTTTGCAATATTCTAAGTACATAGCCCAGCCATCACGGGCTAGCTATTTAGACACCCGGCAAGTTTAGCACTCACCAATATCAGATTTACTATTACAAAAGTTTGATTACCTTTTGTTGTCTTCGTCAGAATGCACTCCCAGGACTGCTACTTCAATAACAAATGTTGGTTTGGTCCAAGATAATCCATCGTTATATCCGAATAGCGGCGTTTTGTTCGTGCGTTCCAGAAACTATCCGAAATGGTAAAGCAGGGTCGCGCGCATGGCGCAATTCGTGACAAAAAATATATAAATATTCCATTACCGTACTTCGAAGCATGTCAACCGCTTTTTAAAATCCATTTTATGCCATTTTTCTCGTAAAAAAGCGATAATATTCCGACCGGGAATATCCTTTTAGGTAAACAGACAAAGGAAAAGAAAGCTTTCGGTCGATGCGGGCACGAGCCTGAGTCTCACAGTACTGTAACCAGCCACTACCCAAACGCGCTACTTTGTTTCAGCCAGAGCCTGCAAAGCCACGATTCAGCATTTTGCCGCCTTCTGAGAGTCCATGTGAGCCGTAGAAAGTGTCACGTAAGAGCAGAGATCCCCTGTAATTGATAGAGATAATCAACAAGGCCAAGAAATGGTCAGACAGGGTACTTCCTGTACAGAATCTTCTCAGGTTTTGACCTGCCATTTGAGTTCTGTTATACTCACAGACACCATTCAAACAGTTTTAGAAACTTTAGGGTGTTTTCTATCCAAAGCTAATAATTATATGCATATTCTAGTTACTGGGCAGGAGTAGTAACCAGATTAAATCGGGTACGTTTTTATCCAGCCGTGTCAATACTGCCCCCTAGCCCTAACAGGATAATAGTGAAGACATCAAAACTATGTAGTAACCAAAAAAGTGTATAACAAATCAACATGTATTTTAGATTTGAGATTCTTCAAAGTTGCCACCTTTTGCCTTGATGACAGCTTTGCACACTCTTGGCCTTCGATCAACCAGCTTCAAGAGGAATGCTTTTCCAACAGTCTTGAAGGAGTTCCCATATATGCTCAGCACTTGTTGACTGATTTTTCTTCACTCTGCAGTCCAACTCATCCCAAACCATCTCAATTGGGTTGAGGTTGGGTGATTGTGGAGGCCAGGTCATCTGATGCAGCACTCCATCACTCTTGTCCTTGGTCAAATAGGTCTTACACAGTCCCACTAAGAGCAAACCAGATGGGATAGCAAATCGATGCAGAATGCTGTGGTAGCCATGCTGCTTAAGTGTGCCTTGAATTCTAAATAAATCACAGACAGTGTCACCAGCAAAGAACCCCCACACCATAACACCTCCTCCCCCATGCTTCACGGTGGGAACCACACATGTGGAGATCATCCGTTCACCTACTCTGCATCTCACAAAGACACGGTGGTTGGAACCAAAAATCTCAAATTTGAACTCTTCAGACAAAAGGACAGATTTCCACCGGTCTAATGTCCATTGTTCGTGTTTCTTGGCCCAAGCAAGTCTCTTCTTATTGGTGTCCTTTAGTAGTGGTTTCTTTGCAGCAATTCGACCATGAAGGCCTGATTCATGCAGTCTCCTCTGAACAGTTGACATGTGTCTCTTACTTGAACTCTGTTAAGCATTTATTTGGGCTGCAACTTTTGAGGCTGGTGACTCTAATGAACTTATCCTCTGCAGCAGAGGTAAATCTAGGTCTTCCTTTCTTGTGGTGGTCCTCACGAGAGCCAGTTTCATTATAGCGCTTGATGGTTTTTGCGACTGCACTTGAAGTAATGTTCAAAGTTCTTGAAATGGTCCGAATTGACTGACCTTCATGTCTTAAAGTAATGATGGACTATCATTTCTCTTTGCTTATTTGAGCTGTTCTTGCCATAATATGGACTTGGTCTTTTACCAAATAGGGCTATCTTCTGTATACCCCCCCTACCTTGTCACAACACAACTGGTCGGCTCAAACGCATTACCGTTTTTTCTGATTGCTTAGGCACTATCTTTGAAACTATAGGCTATTTTTGCTAAACTCTACACTAACCACAAAAGATTACTTCAAACCAGCAACGGAGAGTATGGTGGGAGATTGAGTGCGATGAAATGTGGGTGATGTGTGAACCAATTGTGGACCACAGCAGCCTGATGGAAACTAACATTGTCCCAAATGATAATGTACCTGGGATGCTCTGGACCCTGGTCATTAGGGATTTGTCACGCCCTGGCCATAGAGAGGGTTTTATTTTCTATTTTGGTTAGGCCAGGGTGTGACTAGGGTGGGCATTCTATGTTCCTTTTTCTATGTTTTGGTATTTCTTTGTATTGGCCAGGTATGGTTCTCAATCAGGAACAGCTGTCTATCGTTGTCTCTGATTGGGAACCATACTTAGGTAGCCTTTTCCCACAGGGTTGGTGTGGGTAGTTGTTTTCTGTTTGGTGTGTTCACCTGACAGAGCTGTTGCGTTTTGTTCCACTTTGGGTTTTGTTTCAGTGTTCAAGTTAAAATAAACATCATGAACACGTACCACGCTGCGCTTTGGTCTACTCCTTCTTCCACAGACAACCGTTACAGGATTAGTCTGTTGTGGAGGGTGTCCAGAAATGTATGTGCCTAGGATTGCATTTTTATTCACCTTTATTTAACCAGGTAGGATAGTTGAGAACATGTTCTCATTTACAACAGCGACCTGGCCAAGATAAAGCAAAGCAAAGCAGTGCGACACAAACAACACAGAGTTACACATGGAATAAACAAGCGTACAGTCAATAACACGATAGAATAAAATAAAGTCTATATACAGTGTGTGCAAATGGCGTGAGGAGGTAAGGCAATAAATAGGCCATATTAGCGAAGTAATTACAATTTAGCAAATTAATGGTGAAGGACACCGTTTTGACTAATAGCTGCACACATTGTTATGTTGCCACCATGTTGATGATGGCATGGTGTCTGATTATATTTCTGCCACGGCCCCTTGTTTTTGCTGGGTTGAAACCTGCCTCGACAACATATATTAGCTCATGATGCACTGCATCTGCTTCTGGCTCCATGACTCTTTGAAAGAGACAAGACAAAACTAGCACAGTACGAAAAGACAGGGATCAGTCAATATGATGTAGCACCATACACGTCCAGATGCAGTACCAATGATTGGATAGTATAGCTTACCTGCACATTTTCATATCTCAATTGTTTTACACATCTGAGTTTCTTTCGAAAGGGACTCTGTACAGCTGCCTCATCCTAGTTCTATTGCATTTCAGGTGACTACCTCATGAAGCTGGTTGAGGGAATGATAAAGAGTGTGCAAAGCGGTCATCAAGGCAAACGCTACTTTGAAATATCTCAAATAGAAAATACATTTTGATTTGTTTAACACTTTTTGGGTTACTACATGATTCCATATGTGTTATTTCATAGTGTTGATCTCTTCACTATTATTCTACAATGTAGAAAATAGTAAAAATAAACAAAAACCCTTGAATGAGTAGGTGTGTCATTAATGTTTGTGTTTTATTTTACTTTCAGCTCATGTCCAGATAGGTTTTGAGAGGGTGGACAAGGCCTCAATAAGGACTGCCATGGCCTACAAGCTAAAGGATGTCATCACCCAACTGAAACCAAAAGCAGTATAATATAAATGAAATCAAATTATTAATTCACAATGGGAATCCAATTGGTATTTCCAATGAGAATCCTATGGGATTTTTTTAAGGGTAGCTAACATTTCTCCAGCCGAACTGTAGCCTAACCAATATCCAAATGGAGATTTAGTAAAACTAAAATCTGACATTGATAGATTTATTAAGTTGAGTCCCCACACTTGTCAAAGCAGCTCGACGGCGCTGTCCCAATCAAAACGGTGATGAAATGAGCATGTTGTTGACCACACGTGGGTAGGCTTTTCCTTTAAATTTACTACGATTAGATGAATTTGGGAGTTTCAATAATCAAAAGTTTGATAAATGCCTTCAATTGCAATAGCCTACTTTATTCCAATATTTTTGTCATTCAGTGATACACTACAGGCCAAAAGTATGTGGACATCTGCTCCGTGAAAATCTAATTTCAAAATCATGGGCATTAATATGGAGTTGGTCCCACCTTTGCTGTTATTACAGCCTCCACTCTTCTGGAAAGGCTTTCCACTAGATGTTGGAACACTGTTGCGGGGACTTGCTTCCATTCAGCCATAAGAGCATTAGTGAGGTCGGGCAATAATGTTGAGCGATTAGGCCTGGCTCACAGTCAGCGTTCCAATTCATCCCAAAGGTGTTCGATGGGGTTGCGGTCAGGGCTCTGTGTAGGCCAGTCAAGTTCTTCAACACCAATCTCGACAAACCATTTCTGTATGGCCCTCGTTTTGTGCACAGGGGCATTGTCATGCTGAAACAGGAAAGGGCCTTCCCCAAACTTTTCCCACAATGTTAGAAGCACAGAATCGTCTACAATGTCATTGTATGCTGCAGCATTAAGATTTCCCTTCACTAGAAGTAAGGGGCCTAGCCCGAACCATGAAAAACAGTCCCAGATCATTATTCCTCCTCCACCAAACTTTACAGTTGTCACTATGCATTGGGGTAGGTAGCGTTCTCCTGGCATCCGCCAAACCCGGTACTGTAAATTTGGCAGAAAAACATCTTAGTATGAAAGGGATAAGAGAGTGCTGAGGGGCAACTGTAAGGGTTTTCTACAGCTAAGACCATCTTTTGTTTGGTAATAAATATTAGCACTGACTGAAATAAGCACTTTGGTGCATGTTTTTAAGGACACACCTCAGATATTGCCACCCATCCCACCACATCGCAAGCGAGCTGATATAGGACAGGTACAGTACAGTGCCTGCAGAAATTATTCACACCCCTTAATTTTTTCCACTTGTGTTACAGCCTGGATTTACAATGGATTAATTTGAGACTTTGTGTCACGGTCTACACACAATACCCCATAATGTCAAAGTGGATTTATGTTTTTCTACATTTTTACAAATTATTTTAAAATGAAAAGCTGAAATGGTTTGAGTCAATAAGTATTCAACCCCTTTGTTATTGCAAGCCTAAATAAGTTCTGGAGTAAAAATTATCTTAACAAGTCACAATACAAGTTGCATGGACTCGCTTGTGCTATAATAGTGTTACATTTAACATGTGTTTTGAATTACTACCTCATCTCTGTACCCACACATACAATTATCTGTAAGATCCCTCAGTTGAGCAGTGAATATCAAACACAGATTCAACCACAAAGACCAGGGAGTTTTTCTAATGCCTCACAAAGAAGGGCACCTTTTGGTATATGGGTAAAAAAAAGCAGACATTGACTATTCCTTTGATCATGGTGAAGTTATTAATTACACTTAAGACGGTGTATCAATACCTTGTCACTACAACGATACAGGTGTCCTTCCTAACTCAGTTGCCGAAGAGGAAGGAAACCACTTAGGGATTTAAGCATGAGGCCAATGGTGACTTTTAAACCGTTACAGAGTTTAATGGCTGTGATATGAGAAAAGATCAGGATGGATTAACAACATTCTAGTTACTCCACAATACTAACCGTAATGAGTTAAAAGAAGGAAGCCTGTACAGAATAAAAATATTCAAAAACATGCATCCTTTTTGCAATAAGGCACTAAAGTAAAACAGCAAAAAATGTGGCAAAGAAATGTACTTTTAGGGCAAATCCAACACAACATATCACTAAGTACCACTTTTCATATTTTAAGCATGGTAGTGGTAGCATCATGTTATGACTATGCTTGTCATCGGAAAGAACTAGGGATTTTGGGGGGGGGATAAAAATAAACAGAATAGAGCTAAGCACATGAAAAATCCTAGTGGAAAATGTGATTCAGTCTCCTTTCCAACAGACAATGGGAGACAAATTCACCTTCCAGCAGGACAAAACCTACAACACAAGGCCAAATATGCACTAGAGTTGCTTACCAAGACGACATTGAATATTACAGTTTTGACTTAAATCAGCTTGAACATCTATGCCAAGACTTGAAAATGGCTGTCTAGCAATGATCAACAACCAACTTGACAGACCTTGAAGAATTTTAAAAAGAATAATGTGCAAATATTGTACATTCAAGGTGTGCAAAGCTCTTAGGCTCACAGCTGTAATCTCTGCCAAATGTGATATAAAAAAATATTAAAGATAGTGTTTTCTTTTTTACAAACATTATAATCTTTCTTCCACTGAGATTACTGAGTATCTAGTGTAGATCGTTGACAAAAAAAAGATAATTAAATCCTTTTTAATCCCACTTTGTAACACAACAAAATGTGGAAAAAGTCAAGAGGTTTGAATACTTTCTGAAGGCACTGTAAATTACCAATCTGAGTGCAAGCATGGCAAAATAGCAGAGCGGTGCCTTTAACAGGTTAAAATTGCCAAAGAGTGTGCATTTGACAATTGCGCTGGTTTAACCCCAGCCAAAAATAGAGTCCCGTATGTTTTAGCAAACTCACATGCAGTACGCAGTTGCATGGCTGTCTCTGTGTCTGTTTTTGTTAAGATATATGTGACTGGTGCTCCATATTAAGATTTCCTACTCCTTTGCCACTGGTAGATACCTCATATACCTCAGTCTAAAAGGTAAATGTTGGAGCACATTCCAATTTCAGGCTAGGAAATTAGCTGGCGGACATTTGTTGCCTTCCTGCACTCCTTTTTGGGGCACCTAGGTTGAATGACTTACCTCAAAAGGTCAGTATCGTTCATAGACTCTGAAAATACTGATAAATAGCCAGAGAGTTAATTCATTTTTGTATTTTCATTTTTTATTTGCACAATTGGCACATACATTGCTACCATGGCATTGATAAGTTATTGCTGATTTTGTTGGAACAGTCACATGGTCAAATTAAGGTAAATAAAGGATAAATAAAATTAAAAAATGGTCATCCAAAGGTCATAGTTGTGTGTCTCAAAGCAAATGTTATCACACTGGAATATGTAGCGTAGCAATGTTTACAGTAACATACAAAGCCATCTAAATGCATTACATTTATAATGAAATGTCCTGTATTGGACTCTAACTTTCTATTTACACATCAAATTATAGAATCCATGGTAAATGGTTTTCTTCCCTAAATATTAAGCATCATCTGGAATCATGTATATTTTGTTTGTTGGCTGGCAGCTTGAGTTTCTGTGAGTATCTAATAAATGAGAATTTCAAATGGGGAAGTGATGCATAGATAGATCAATAAAATAAGTAGCCAATCTGGCTCTTTTTGAATGACTATAAACTTGTAATAACATTAGCTAAGTCAGTTAAATTGATGGACAAGGAAATAAATGTTGAGCGGAGTTCAACACCAGTATGCGTATAGGATTTGTAGCTGCAATGATAAGAACCCATTTTCAAACATACACTCACATCATTACTTATGCAGCAAAAACTTACGAAAAGCCAACTCATATTGTGTTGTCTATTTGGCCTCTGATGTTTTTACAGATAACGATTTGGACAGAGTTGCCCATAGCTTGCCTTAGAACAAGGACACTCCATTTACAAACTAAAATAGAACTTCTGTTCACATTTGGCATATACCCAAGACAGTCAGGCAGGTCACATGAACACTGGGCCAGAGTCCTGGGAAAACAAATGAAGGGTGCATTTCAACAGGGAGCCAGGAAAATGTATTTGACCTTTGCATTATTTTAATTTAATACACTCCTTACATCCCCACGACTTGGGTGATGGCCTTATAACTATGCAATTAATATATGTATTATCTGGTGGATTGTACTCCACACTGCATGTTGATAATAATGTCTCAGGGCACATGCATAGAATCCACAATGCATTTATAAAACAAATATTGTAGATCAGTATATTACTGCTATTCCAATTAATTAAGCCTTGCTTTGTTACTGAAAGCAAGTTAAATTGCTCTTATGCATAACTTACTTCCTCAGTACAATAATTGAATGCCATTCGAATATAGGAAAAAATACACACATTGTCATTTCATGGAGAGAATTAAACAAAGATCACAGGAAATGCCTTGTATTTCTTCAATTGGTATGTTACCCATGGGAATGCATGGGTACATCCACACCCATAGCGTATCACACAATGAACTGAACAATGTGCAGTTTTCATTTTCAACACAATTCCAATTCCTATGTCACTGATACTCCTGTTGAAAAGGCTCAGTGTGAACTGAACAAACTTAATTATAACAAAGGGGTATGAACCACAAATGAAAAAAGAGCAACCAATTTAATCTGTATGATGAAAGTTAAGTAAAGAAATGTTTTTTTTTTTCACCCACCCCTTATTCAACCTGGGTCCCAGCATTAAAAAATGTATCATTAGCAGAACAAAGTGATATGACACAGAGGACAGACAGAAGGTACCCACAATACACTGGCCAGATGCTACTTTAATCTTTTATAATCTTTTATATTTTATGTATTTTTCTAGTTCAATAATTTAGCAAAGTCCCTTCATTAATACATATGAACGTTGTGTAATGGGGATGCCAGCCATTTGATCTCAGCTCAGTGTCGACAGAGTACATTGTTCTCTTTTATCTTGGGATCCTAACATTTTTGGGGGGACAAATATTAATAATTTGAGTTGATAAAGTGATGTGTTTTACAAAGATCATTAGCTGCATTGCATTTTATATTATACATCAATATGTTTCAATTCAAGTGCTTTTCTAGTCCGAATTAAATCCTTCTCAGGAGAATATAACAACTATTGTCACAACTTCTGCCGAAGGCGATGCCCCTCCTTGTTCGGGTGGTGCTCAGCGATCGATGTCACCGGTCTTCTAGCCATCACTGATCCATTTTTAATTTTCCATTGGTTTTGGCTTGTTTTCCTACACATACACACAGTGTATTTAACCCTCTGTTTTCCCTCATGTCCTTGTCCGAGATTGTTTTGTTTGTTATTGATTTTCGTGTATTTTTTGTATTGGTGAGCTCCGGGTATTTTTACCCATGTTATTTTATGTACGTTGGTTTTTGGAGTTCGTGTTAGTTTATTATTTATTAAACTATTCCAGTTATACCAAGTTGGTTTCTCCTGCGCCTGACTTCCTTGCCACCTACACAAACGACGATGACAGAATCTCGGAACAAAATATGAAGTCAGCAGGAGAGGGTACCCCGGATATGGAGGTGGAGGAACGCGTCCAGGAGAATGAGGAGAAGCTTCACCATCTATGCGCCGCTATGGATCGCGTTGTCCAGAATATGGACCGCTGGGAGAGACAGGGAGGTTTTCCAGCGCCTCCACCAGCCCAACTGGGGTCTATCCTGAGCGCCCTTTCTCAACCTGAACTCGGTGGCATCCGTCTATCCATGCCTCGGATACGACGGAAGTGCTGCCACCTGCCGGGGTTACCTACTCCAATTAGACCTTTTCCTGGCCACGGTCCACCCAGTTCCATCTGACCGTGAGAAGAGTTTCGCCCTCGTCTCGTGCCTCACCGGGAGAGCCCTGGAGTGGGCCAGTGCTGTGTGTGGAGGAGATGATGCGGCGTTGGACCATTATGAGGAGTTCACCTGCCATTTCGGGCAGTCTTTGACCATCCACCCGAGGACAGAGCGGTGGGTGAGCACCTCTACCATCTGAGGCAGGAAACGAGGAGCGTCCAGGATTTTGCCCTGGAGTTTAGGACCCTGGCAGCCGGTGCGGGATGGAATCACAGGGCCCTGATCGACCATTACCGTTGTAGTCTGCGTGAGGACGTCCGTCGGGAGCTGGCCTGCAGAGACATCACCCTCACCTTCGACCAGCTGGTGGATCTGTCCATCCGGCTGGACAACCTGCTGGCTGCTCGCGGACATCCAGATCGGGGTCTGGTAGTTCCATCCTCCCGCACTCCCTCTCCTATATCCAGGGAACTGGAAGAGGGGGTGCACAGGGAGACCGGAGGGGGTTCCCGCTCGCGCACCATCTGTGGCTGCAGAGGTCACACTGCTGGTCGGTGCCGGGTAGGTTCTTCTGGGAATCGAGGTAACAGGCAGGGCGCTCTGGCGCCACCCCAGGTGAGTAGGCACCATTCTCATCCAGAGCCCTCTGTTGTACTTATGTGTGTCTGTTAATTTTCCTGATTTCCCCCCCCCCTGCGTTCCCAGCATAAGGTGCTAGTAGATTCAGGCGCGGCTGGGAATTTCATTGATCAAGCTTTTGCTCATAGTTTAGGGATCCCCATTGTACCTGTGGATGTGCCTTTCCCCGTTCACACCTTAGATAGTCGACCATTAGGGTCAGGGTTAATCAGGGAGGCCACAGCTCTTTTGAGTATGGTGACGCAGGGGGGTCACAAGGGAAGAAAAAAAATATTTTCCTTATGGCCACTCCTGCGTATCCTGTGGTGCTGGGTCTACCTTGGTTAATTTGTCATAACCCCACTTTTTCTTGGCCACAGAGGGCTCTCCCGGGGTGGTCGCAAGAGTGCTCAGGTAGGTGTGTAGGGGTTTCCGTTGGTGCTACTACGGTGGAATGTCTAGACCAGGTCTCCACCATGCGCATTCCCCCCGACTATGCCAATTTGGCTCTCGCCTTCTGTAAAAAGAAGGCGACTCAATTACCACCCCATCGACAGGGGGATTGTGCCATAAATCTCATAGATGCTGCACTTCCCAGGAGTTATGTGTATCCCCTATCACAAGCGGAGATGGTAGCTATGGAGACATATGTCTCCGAATCCCTGCGTCAGGGGTACATTCGTCCCTCCATTTCACCCGTTTCCTCGAGTTTCTTTTTTGTCAAGAAGAAGAATGGAGGTCTGCGCCCGTGCATTGATTATCGAGGTCTCAATAATATTATGGTGGGGTACAGTTACCCGCTACCTCTGATTGCCACGGCGATTGAGTTAATGCACAGGGTGCGCTTCTTCACTAAACTGGATCTCAGGAGTGCGTACAACCTGGTGCGTATCTGAGATGAAAACGAGTGGAAGACAGCATTTAGTACCACCTCGGGGCATTATGAGTACCTCGTCATGCCATACAGTTTGAAGAATGCTCCATCAGTCTTCCAATCTTTTGTAGACAAGATTTTCAGGGACCTGCACGGGCAGGGTGTAGTGGTGTATATCGATGACATTCTGATCTACTCCTCTACACGCGCCGAGCATGTGTTCCTGGTGGAGCATGACCTGTATGTCAAGTCTGAGAAATGCCTGTTCTTTCAACAGTCCGTCTCCTTCTTAGGGTATCGCCTATCCACATCAGGAGTGGAGATGGAGATTGACCGCATTGCAGCCGTGCATAATTGGCCGACTCCCACCATGGTAAGGGAGGTGCAGCGATTTTTAGGGTTTGCCAATTACTACCGGAGGTTTACCTGGGGTTTTGGTCAGGTAGCTGATCCCATTACCTCACTGCTGAAGGGGGGTCCGGTGCACTTGGAGTGGTCGACTGGGGCGGACAGGGCTTTTAGGAAACTGAAGGCTCTGTTTACCTCGGTTCTTGTGTTGGCTCTTCCGGATCCGTCTTTGCAATTCATAGTGGCGGTGGACGCGTCTAAGGCTGGGATATGAGCTGTGCTCTCTCATCGCTCGGGTACGCCACCTAAGCTCCGCCCCTGTGCCTTCTTCTCTAAGAAGCTCAGCCTGGCGGAGCGAAACTATGATGTGGGGGACCGGGAGCTGTTGGCTGTTGTCAAGGCTTTGAAGGTGTGGAGACATTGGCTTGAGGGGGCTAAACACCCTTTTCTCATCTGGACTGACCACCGCAATCTGGAGACCATCCGGGAGGCGAGGAGACTGAATCCTCGCCAGGCAAGGTGGGCCATGTTTTTCACCCATTTTGTATTTACCCTCTCTTACAGACCAGGTTCCCAGAACGTTAAGGCAGACGCACTGTCCCGGCTGTATGACACAGAGGAGCGGTCCATGGATCCCACTCCCATAATCCCAGCCTCTTGTTTGGTGGCACCGGTAGTGTGGGAGCTGGACGCGGACATTGAGCGGGTGTCACGTGCAGAGCCCGTTCCCCCTCAGTGTCCAGCTGGGCGTCTGTACATTCCGTCTGTGACCGACTGATCTACTGGGTTCACACGTTACCCTCCTCTGGTCATCCTGGGATTGGTCGGACGATGCGCTGTCTTAGTGGGAGGTACTGGTGGCCCACCTTAGCTAACGACGTGAGGGTTTATGTTTCCTCTTGCTCGGTGTGCGCCCAGTGCAAGGCTCCTAGACACCTACCCAGAGGTAAGTTACAACCCTTACCCGTTCCACAACGGCCGTGGTCGCACTTGTCAGTGGATTTCATAACCGATCTTCCACCTTCACAAGGTAACACCACGATCCTGGTCGTTGTGAATCGTTTTTCTAAGTCCTGTCGTCTCCTCCCTTTGCCCGGTCTCTCTACGGCCCTACAAACTGCAGAGGCTCTGTTTACACACATCTTTCGGCACTACTGGGTGCCTGAGGATATAGTGTCTGATCGGGGTCCCCAGTTCACGTCAAGGGTCTGGAAGGCGTTCATGGAGCATCTGGGGGTCTCGGTCAGCCTTACCTTGGGTTTTCACCCTGAGAGTAACGGGCAGGTGGAGAGAGTTAACCAGGATGTGGGTAGGTTTCTGAGGTCTTATTGCCAGGACCGGCCAGGGGACAGGGGACAGGGTCTGGCTCTCGACCAGAAACCTGCCCCTCCGCCTGCCCTGCCGGAAGCTGTCCGCGGTTTGTGGGGCCGTTTAACCTCTCTAGGGTAGGTGGCACCAAATCGTCCCACCTACGTAACAACCAGTGTAATCCCGTGGCGCGTTATTAAAAAACCTCAAAAATGCAAAAACTTCAATTTTTCAAACATATGACTATTTTACACCATTTTAAAGACAAGACTCTCGTTAATCTAACCACACTGTCCGATTTCAAAAAGGCTTTACAGCGAAAGCAACACATTAGATTATGTCAGCAGAGTACCCAGCCAGAAATAATCAGACACCCATTTTTCAAGCTAGCATATAATGTCACATAAACCCAAACCACAGCTAAATGCAGCACTAACCTTTGATGATCTTCATCAGATGACAACCCTAGGACATTATGTTATACAATACATGCATGTTTTGTTCAATCAAGTTCATATTTATATCAAAAACCAGCTTTTTACATTAGCATGTGACTAGCATGTGACTAGCATTCCCACCGAACACTGCCGGTGAATTTACTAAATTACTCACGATAAACGTTCACAAAAAGCATAACAATTATTTTAAGAATTATAGATACAGAACTCCTCTATGCACTCGATATGTCCGATTTTAACATAGCTTTTCGGTGAAAGCACATTTTGCAATATTCTCAGTAGATAGCCCGGCATCACAGGGCTAGCTATTTAGACACCCAGCAAGTTTAGCACTCACCAAAGTCAGATTTACTATAAGAGAAATGTTATTACCTTTGCTGTCTTCGTCAGAATTAACTCCCAGGACTTCTACTTCAATAACCTCTCTGGGCTAGGCGGGACGAATTCGTCCCACCTACGTAACAGCCACTTGGTAAAGAAGGGTCGCGCTCATGGCGCAATTCGTGACAAAAAAATTCTAAATATTCCATTACCTTACTTCGAAGCATGTCAACCGCTGTTTAAAATCAATTTTTATGCCATTTCTCTCGTAGAAAAGCGATAATATTCCGACAGGGAATCTCCTTTTCGGCAAACAGAGGAAAAAATCACAAAGGCGGGGGCGGTCGGGTCACGCGCCTAAGCCCAGAGTCCCCTGATCGGCCACTTGAGAAAGGCGATAATGTGTTTCAGCCTGGGGCTGGGATGACGACATTCAGGTTTTTCCCGGGCTCTGAGCGCCTATGGACGACGTAGGAAGTGTCACGTTAGAGCAGAGATCCTTAGTAAAAGATAGAGATGGAAAAGAAGTTCAAGAAATGGTCAGACAGGCCACTTCCTGTAAAGGAATCTCTCAGGTTTTGACCTGCCATTTGAGTTCTGTTATACTCACAGACACCATTCAAACAGTTTTAGAAACTTTAGGGTGTTTTCTATCCATATGTAATACGTATATGCATATTCTAGTTACTGGGTAGGAGTGGTAACCAGATTAAATCGGGTATTTTTTTATCCAGCCGTGTCAATACTGCCCCCTAGCCCTAACAGGATAACAAATGTTGGTTTGGTTCAAAATAATCCATAGTTATATCCAAACAGCGGCGTTTTGTTCGTGCGTTCAAGACACTATCCGAAAGGGTAAATAAGGGTGACGAGCATGGCGCTATTCGTGACAAAAAAATTCTAAATATTCCATTACCGTACTTCGAAGCATGTCAACCGCTGTTTAAAATCAATTTTTATGCCATTTTTCTCATAAAAAAGCGATAATATTCCGACCGGGAATCTGCGTTTAGGTAAACAGACGAAAGAAAATAAAGCATTCGGTCGACTCGGGCACGCGCCTAAGCCCATGGTACTCTGATCGGCCACTTGACAAAAGCGATAATGTGTTTCAGCCAGAGGCTGCCTCGATATCGTTCAGCTTTTTCCCGGGCTCTGAGAGCCTATGGGAGCCGTAGGAAGTGTCACGTTATTGCAAAGATCCTCAGTATTCAATAAAAAGAGCCAAGATGAAACACAACTTGTCAGACAGGCCACTTCCTGCATGGAATCTTCTCAGGTTTTGGCCTGCCATTTGAGTTCTGTTATACTCACAGACACCATTCAAACAGTTTTTGAAACTTTAGGGTGTTTTATATCCAAAGCCAATAACTATGTGCATATTCTAGTTACTGGGCAGGAGTAGTAACCAGATTAAATCGGGTACGTTTTTTTATCCGGCCGTGTCAATACTGCCCCCTAGCCCTAACAGGTTAAAGTCCTGAGGAGAGTGAACGAGGTATGTTATAGGTTAAAGCTTCCCCCACATTACCGCATTAACACCTCGTTCCATGTGTCTCTCCTCAGGCCGGTGGTGGCTGGCCCGCTCCAGGAGGCTGAGGTGCGGGAGATTCCCTCTGGACATTGAGGGGGCCCCGGCGTACTCTGTTTGATCCACCTGGATTCGAGACGTCGGGCGAGGGGCCTTCAGTACCTCGTGGACTGGGAGGGGTACGATCCAGAGGAGAGATGCTGGGTTCCGGTGGAGGATGTGTTAGATGCTTCCCTGCTGCGAGAGTTCAATCGTCTCCATCCCAATCTTCCTGCACCTCGTCCTCCGGGTCATCCCCGAGGCCGGTGTCGACACGCTGCAGGAGCCGCGTGTGGCCCCCCGACTTCTGCCAAAGTCAATGCCCCTCCTTGTTCGGGTTGTGCTCGGCGATCGACATCATCAGTCTTCTAGCCATCACTGATCCATTTTCCATTGGTTTTGTCTTGTTTTCCTACACACCTGTTTCCAATCCAATTCATTACATGTTGTGTATTTAACCCTCTGTTTTCCCTCATGTCCTTGTCCGAGATTGTTTTGTTTGTTATTGATTTTCTTGTATTTTATGTTATTGATTTTCGTGTATTTTTTGTATTGGTGAGCTATGGGTATTTTATGTACGTTGGTTTTTGGAGTTTGTGTTAGTTTATTTATTAAACTACTCCAGTTATACCAAGTTGGTTTCTCCTGCGCCTGACATCCTTGCCACCTACACACACGACGATGACAACTATATGATAACTTCTTGTTATCTATGGTTATCAAGAACTTTGAATACTTTTCTCAGTGATAATGCCCCTTGAGTAATTAAAAAAATATATATTTTAATTAACCAGGTAGGCTAGTTGAGAACAAGTTTTCATTTACAACTGTGACCTGGCCAAGATAGAGCAAAGCAGTGTGACACAATCAACAACAGTTACACATGGAATAAACAAACATACAGTTAATAATACAATAAAGAAAGTATATACAGTGTGTGCAAATGAGGTTGGATAAGGGGGGTGAGGCAATAAATAGGACATAGTGGTGAAATTATTACAGTATGACAAATTAAACACTAGGTGTGATAGGTGTGCAAGTAGCGGTACTGGGGTGCAAAGGGGCAAAAAAAACAATAACAATATGGTGATGAGGTAGTTGGATGGGCTATGTACATGTGCCGTGATCTGTAAGCTGTTCTGACAGCTGGTGCTTAAAGCTAGTGAGGGAGATATGAGTCTCCAACTTCAGTGATTTTTACAGTTAGTTACAGTCATTGGCAGCAGAGAACTGGAAGGAAAGGCGGCCAAAGGAGGAATTGGCTTTGGGGGTGACCAGTGAAATATGCCTCCTGGAGCGTGTGCTGCTATGGTGACCAGTGAGCTGAGATAAGGCGGGACTTTACCTAGCAATGACTTATAGATGACCTGGAGCCAGTGGGTTTGGCGACAGATATGAAGCGAGGGCCAACCAACAAGAGAGAACAGGTCGCAGTGGTAGGTAGTATATGGGGCTTTGGTGACAAAACTGATGGCACTGTGATAGACTGCATCCAATTTGCTGAGTAGAGTATTCGAGGCTAAATGACATGACCGAAGTCAAGGATCGGTAGGATAATCAGTTTTACGAGGGTATGTTTGGAAGCATGAGTGAAGGATGCTTTGTTGCGAAATAGGAAGCCGATTCTAGTTTTAATTTTGGATTGGAGATGCTTAATGTGAGTCTGGAAGGAGAGTTTACAGTCTAACCAGACACCTAGGTATTTGTAGTTGTCCACATATTCTAAGTCAGAACCATCCAGAGTAGTGATGCTGGACCGGTGGGTAGGTGTGGGCAGCAATCGGTTGAAGAGCATGCATTTAGTTTTGCTTGCATTTAAGAGCAGTTGGAGGCCACGGATGGAGAGTTGTATGGCATTGAAGCTCATCTGGAGGTTAGTTAACACAGTGTCCAAAGAAGGGCCAGAAGTATACAGAATGGTGTCGTCTGTCTAATCTTACAGCCAAGCCACTGGTGTAACAGCGTTTATACTGCTAATACAAACACAGACGAGAGTGACGCAGCCCTATCAACCAATCCCTGATGTATTTTACATGTACATTTTAGTCATTTGGCAGACACACTTATCAAGCAGCAATTAGGGTTAAGTGCCATACTCAATGGTGGCAGCTAGCCTAGCGGTTAAGATCATTGGTTCGAATCCTCGAGCCCACTAGGTGAAAAAAATCTGTCAATGTGCCCTTGAGTAATGCACTTAATCCTATTTGATCCTGTAAATGGCTCTGGATAAGAGTGTCTGCTAAATGACAAAAATGTACATGTAAAGGCACAGTAGTGATTACTGTAATAAGGGCTGTTTTTATCTCAGATTGATAATGTTGGTAGGTGTGTGTATCAGTAAAGGTTTGTTCTTCCTGATTTCTCTATTATGTGATATAAGAACCATGTGAGGTTACAGCAGGCTTAAACCAGCCGTCCTTCTTTTGGCCAGCTTCCTCCACCATATGGATCTCCCAGCAACACCTCTTACTGCAGGCAGATGGGAAATGCCACCAGGCTGAGAGCTGAGGTTCCAGCCATGCTCAGTTCACCGAGATCACACATACTGTATGTGGTGACTACTGGAGTATGATTAATCCTAATGAATCTCTTATCATTTTAACAAGCTAGTTGTGAACTCAAGAGTCCTTGACATTACTAACGCAGTAAGAAAGTGCATGAAGGGATTTCTATTAACAAGTTGCATGATACATATCATTCTTTGCCTGCACACTAGTTGTAAACATGCATAACAACCCATGGCTCCATATTACAGTTTACACAAATCCATAATGAAATTACCTTTGTATTCATACATAGCACACTGGTTTGCATGGATATGTGTTGCTGATGCATGACATAAATACTCTCTCTGAGGGCAGAGGCAATTTAAGTGGTGTCCTTATAGGTTTAAAATATACTGCTCAAAAAATAAAGGGAACACTTAAACAACACATCCTAGATCTGAATGAAAGAAATAATCTTATTAAATACTTTTTTCTTTACATAGTTGAATGTGCTGACAACAAAATCACAAAAAAATAATCAATGGGAATCCAATTTATCAACCCATGGAGGTCTGGATTTGGAGTCACACTCTAAATTAAAGTGGAAAACCACACTACAGGCTGATCCAACTTTGATGTAATGTCCTTAAAACAAGTCAAAATGAGGCTCAGTAGTGTGTGTGGCCTCCACGTGCCTGTATGACCTCCCTACAATGCCTGGGCATGCTCCTGATGAGGTGGCGGATGGTTTCCTGAGGGATCTCCTCCCAGACCTGGACAAAAGCATCCGCCAACTCCTGGACACTCTGTGGTGCAACGTGGCGTTGGTGGATGGAGCGAGACATGATGTCCCAGATGTGCTCAATTGGATTCAGGTCTGGGGAACGGGCAGGCCAGTCCATAGCATCAATGCCTTCCCCTTGCAGGAACTGCTGACACACTCCAGCCACATGAGGTCTAGCATTTTCTTGCATTAGGACGAACCCAGGGCCAACCGCACCAGCATATGGTCTGACAAGGGGTCTGAGGATCTCATCTCGGTACCTAATGGCAGACAGGCTACCTCTGTCGAGCACATGGAGGGCTGTGCGGCCCCCCAAAGAAATGCCACCCCACACCATGACTGACCCACCGCCAAACCGGTCATGCTGGAGGATGTTGCAGGCAACAGAACGTTCTCCACGGCATCTCCAGACTCTGTCACGTCTGTCACATGTGCTCAGTGTGAACCTGCTTTCATCTGTGAAGAGCACAGGGCGCCAGTGGCGAATTTGCCAATCTTGGTGTTCTCTGGCAAATGCCAAACGTCCTGCACGGTGTTGGGCTGTAAGCACAACCCCTAACCTGTGGACGTCGGGCCCTCATACCACCCTCATGGAGTCTGTTTCTGACCGTTTGAGCAGACACATGCACATTTGTGGCCTGCTGGAGGTCATTTTGCAGGGCTCTGGCAGTGCTTCTCCTGCTCCTCCTTGCACAAAGGCGGAGGTAGCGGTCCTGCTGCTGGGTTGTTGCCCTCCTACGGCCTCCTCCACGTCTCCTGATGTACTGGCCTGTCTCCTGGTAGCGCCTCCATGCTCTGGACACTACGCTGACAGACACAGCAAACCTTCTTGCCACAGCTCGCATTGATGTACCATCCTGGATGAGCTGCACTACCAGAGCCACTTGTGTGAGTTGTAGACTTCGTCTCATGCTACCACTAGAGTGAAAGCACCGCCAGCATTCAAAAGTGACCAAAACATCAGCCAGGAAGCATAGGAACTGAGAAGTGGTCTGTGGTCCCCACCTGCAGAACCACTCCTTTATTGGGGGTGTCTTGCTAATTGCCTATAATTTCCACCTGTTGTCTATTCCATTTGCACAACAGCATGTGAAATGTATTATCAATCAGTGTTGCTTCCTAAGTGGACAGTTTGATTTCACAGAAGTGTGATTGACTTGGAGTTACATTGTGTTGTTTAAGTGTTCCCTTTATTTTTTTGAGCAGTGTATATGATTAACACTAGATGTCTCCAAGCATTTCTAGCGTGAGAGCTACTTAAAAATGAAACATGTAGCGAGCTACATGTGCCTGCTTTTAAAATAGGCAGGCACACTCATCTCTTCTCTTCCCTGCAACTCTTCCCTGCAACTCTTAAGTCCTTAGGGTACAAGACTCGTGGAAGCTCATGATCGACCTGTTAGAGACCCCTGATTTACACCATATTATTTGCAACCTTTACATGGATGGTTATTAGTTAGGTGTAATTATTAATTATTAATTCACATTGATATTATGAATAAATTACCATCTACAAACTGAAAGGACTTATTGATCCTCACAGAATCAGCACAAAACAATATTACTCCCTCTCTTATGAAGTGTATTACTGGATTATAGGCAAATTATATTGATTACTGGTCAGGGTTTGATTTCAGTTCCCTGTCTACCACTTACAGTTGTGTGGTATAGCTGCAGTACTGAGCATCTTCTCAACATGTCTCAGTGTAATTTGTTCCCATAGCAGTTGACAAGAGGAGTGTCTGCTTGCCTTTATACACAGGGGCTCTTCAATGGGCATGAACTAACATTCCCATTCAGGGTTCTCTAGTTCTGAAGTGAACTTCAGTTTTCACATGAGATCACACATTTCACCACTTCATGTACCTGTTGACGAAATTACATGTTTAGCTTACATGTAGAGTGGTTGGTCTCGTCAGAAAAACCCAATAGTCACACTGAAGCTCCTTGAGGGGAAGATATCTGTCACTTATACTCCCTAGCTCCGATGCAAGCACAATATTGACCTTAGCGCAGAGTCAAAGGCCAATGTTGAGTTCAAACCTATCTGTCATATATTGGATTGCCCTTTTCAACCATTGATTGGATGCTGATTTATTGTCAATAATGTTTAGCCGATGGCTAATCACTCTTCTTTATTGATCAGTCATTTATTCAACGGGACCCCGCCTGTAATCTCAGCGGACTAAGCCCATTATCATGGTGAATCATGGCACCTGAGAAGATGGCTGACGTTTTACGTGCTCCGAACAGAATGTTTTTTTTTTGTTAGTTTTTTTGCATTGTTCGTAACTTTTTAAAAACTTAATCTGTACATAATGTTGCTGCTACAGTCTCTTACGACTGAAAATGACTTCTGGACATCAGAACAGAGAATACTCACCACGAATTGGCAGAATACTTTTTTTTCCTTTAACGAGTCCGACGAACCCGATGTGAAGGACATACTGCTTTCCTGGGAACAGGCCCAAATCCCCATCATTTGCGTGAAGAGAAGACAGAGAAAAAGAGGATGGAGGTTGGGCTGCCTTCTGAGAATTGGTAGACAATCGAATAAACCCCACTGCCTTCTGTTCTACTAGCTACTGTAACATGCAATCATTGGAACATTCAAAATTGTAATATCTTACGCTTCACGGAGTCGTGGCTGAACGACGACATTATCAACATACAACTGGCTGGTTATATGCTGTATCAGCAGGATGGAACAGCGGCGTCTGGTAAGACAAGGGGGGCGGACTATGTAAACAGCAGCTGGTCATGATATATAAGGAAGATTTTGCTCGCCTGAGGTAGAGTATCTCATGACAAGCTGTAGACCACCTAGAGAGTTTACATCTGTATTTTTTTATAGCTGTCTACATACAGTTAAAGTCAGAAGTTTACATACACCTTAGACAAATACATTTAAACTCTGTTTTTCACAATTTCTGACATTTAATTATAGTATAAACCCCTGTCTTAGGTCAGTTAGGATCACCACATTATTTTAAGAATGTGAAATGTCAGAATAATAGTAGAGAGAATGATTTATTTCAGCTTTTATTTATTTAAATCACATTCCCAGTGGGTCAGAAGTTTACATACACTCAATCAGTATTTGGTAGCATTGCCTTTAAATTGTTTAACCTGTTTAGGATAGGGGACAGTATTTTCACGGCCAGATAAAAAAACGTACCCGATTTAATCTGGTTATTACTCCTGCCCAGAAACTAGAATATGCATATAATTAGTAGATTTGGATAGAAAACACCCTAAAGTTTCTAAAACTGTTTGAATGGTGTCTGTGAGTATAACAGAACTCATATGGCAGGCCAAAAGCTGAGAGGATTCTATATGGGAAGTGCCCTGTCTGACCATTTCTTGGCCTTCTGTAGCCTCTTTATCGAAAATACAGGATCTCTGCTGTAACGTGACATTTTCTGAGGCTCCCATAGGCTCTCAGAAGGCGCCAGAATGTGGAATGATAACTCTGCAGTCCCTGGGCTAAAACAGCAGGGGTTTTGGAGAGTGCTCCTTCTGAGAACAATGACACTGGTGCGCGCGTGCATGTGACGACTCCATTTTCTACTTTCAGTGTTTGAACGGATACAACGTCTCCCGGTTGGAATATTAACGCTATTTAACAAGGAAAATCGCATAAAAATTGATTTTAAACAGTGTTTGACATGCTTCGAAGTACGGTAATGGAATATTTTGAATTTTTTTTGTCACGATACGCACCGGCGCGTCACCCTTCGGATAGTGTCTCGAATGCAAGAACAAAACGCAGCTATTTGGATATAACTATGGATTATTTGGAACCAAAACAACATTGGCTGTTGATGTAGAAGTCCTGGGAGTGCATTCTGACGAAGAACAGCAAAGGTAATCCAATTTTTCTTATAGTAAATCTGAGTTTGGTGAGTGCCAAATTAGCTAGCCATGATGGCCAGGCTATCTACTCAGAATATTGCAAAATGTGCTTTCACCGAAAAGCTATTTTAAAATCGGACACCGCGATTCCATAAAGGAGTTCTGTATCTATAATTCTTAAAATAATTGTTATGTTTTTTGTGAACGTTTATCGTGAGTAATTTAGTAAATTCACCGGAAGTTTTCGGTGGGTATGCTAGTTCTGAACAAAATATGATATAAACAAAATATGATATAAATATGAACTTGATTGAACAAAACATGCATGTATTGTATAACATAATGTCCTAGGAGTGTCATCTGATGAAGATCATCAAAGGTTAGTGCTGCATTTAGCTGTGGTTTGGGTTTATGTGACATATATGCTTGCTTGAAAAATGGCTGTGTGATTATTTCTGGCTGGGTACTCTCCTAACATAATCTAATGTTTTGCTTTCGTTGTAAAGCCTTTTTGAAATCGGACAATGTGGTTAGATTAATGAGAGTCTTGTCTTTAAAATGGTGTAAAATAGTCATATGTTTGAGATATTGAAGTTATAGCATTTTTTTAGTTTTTCGTATTTCGCGCCACTCGATTCCACTGGCTGTTGACTAGATGGGACGATTTCGTCCCACATACTCGAGAGAGGTTAATGGCGGTTGTGGAGCAGTGGCTTCTTCCTTGCTGAGCGACCTTTCAGGTTATGTCGATATAGGACTCGTTTTACTGTGAATATAGATACTTTTGTACCTGTTTGTACCTCCTGCATCTTCACAAGGTCCTTTCCTGTTGTTCTGGGTATGATTTGCACATTTCGCACCAAAGCACGTTCATCTCTAGGAGACAGAACGCGTCTCCTTCCTGAGCGGTATGATGGCTGCGTGGTCCCATGGTGTTTATACTTGCAGACTATTGTTTGTACAGCTGAACGTGGTATCTTCAAGTGTTTGGAAATTGCTCCCAAGTTTGAACCAGACTTGTGGAAGTCTACAATTTTTTATGATTTTCCCATGATGTCAAGCAAAGAGGCACAGAGTGAAGGTAGGCCTTGAAATTTAACTTCTATGGGCTAGGTGGGACGCTTGCGTCCCACCTACTCAACAGCCAGTGTAATCCCGTGGCGCGATATTCAAATACCTCAAAAATGCAAAAACTTCAATTTTTCAAACATATGACTATTTTATACCATTTTAAAGACAAGACTCAATCTAACCACACTGTCCGATTTCAAAAAGGCTTTACAACGAAAGCAAAACATTAGATTATGTTAGGAGAGTACCCAGCCAGAAATAATCACACAGCCATTTTTCAAGCAAGCATATATGTCACATAAACCCAAACCACAGCTAAATGCAGCACTAACCTTTGATGATCTTCATTCACACTGCCGGTGAATTTACAAAATTACTCACGATAAACGTTCACAAAAAACATAAATTATTTTAAGAATTATAGATACAGAACTCCTCTATGCACTCGATATGTCCGATTTTAAAATAGCTTTTTGGTGAAAGCACATTTTGCAATATTCTCAGTAGATAGCCCAGCATCACATGGCTAGCTATTTAGACACCCAGCAAGTTTAGCACTCACCAAAGTCAGATTTACTCTAAGAAAAATGTTATTACCTTTGCTGTTCTTCGTCAGAATGCACTCCCAGGACTTCTACTTCAATAACAAATGTTGGTTTGGTCCCAAATAATCCATTGTTATATCCAAATAGCGGCGTTTTGTTCGTGCGTTCAAGACACTATCCCAAATGGTAAATAAGGGTGACGAGCATGGTGCATTTCGTGACAAAAAAATTCTAAATATTCCATTACCGTACTTCGAAGAAGGTCAACCGCTGTTTAAAATCAATTTTTATACAATTTTTCTCGTAAAAAAGCGATAATATTCCGACCGGGAAAGCCTGTATACATACAAAGAGAGAGAAAAGAAATACATCTCGTGCCCTCGTGCACGAGCGTGAGTCTCAGAGTATTCTGACCAGCCACTATCCAAACGCGATAATGTGTTTCAGCCAGAGGCTGCCTCGATATCATTCAGCTTTTTCCCGGGTTCTGAGAGCCTATGGGAGCCGTAGGAAGTGTCACGTTACGGCAAAAATCCTCAGTCTTCAATAAAAAGAGCCAAGATGAACAACAACTTGTCAGAGAGGGCGCTTCCTGTTTGGAATCTTCTCAGGTTTTTGCCTGCCATATGAGTTCTGTTATACTCACAGGCACCATTCAAACAGTTTTAGAAACTTTAGGGTGTTTTCTATCCAAAGCCAATAATTATATGCATATTGTAGTTACTGGGCAGGAGTAGTAACCAGATTAAATCGGGTACGTTTTGTATCCGGCCGTGTCAATACTGCCCCCTAGCCCTAACAGGATATCCACCGGATACACCTCAAATTGACTCAAATGATGTCAATTAGCATGTCAGAAGCTTCTAAAGCCATGACATAATTTTCTGGAATTTTCCAAGCTGTTCAAAGGCACAGTCAACTTAGTGTATGTAAACTTCTGACCCACTGGAATTGTGATACAGTGAATTAATCTGTCTCTAAACAATTGTTGGAAAAATTACTTGTGTCATGCACAAAGTAGATGTCCTAAATGACTTGCCAAAACTATAGTTTGTTAACCTCTTGGGGCTAGGTGGGACGCTAGCGTGCCACCCGTGGTGCACTCCATCAACAGCAGGTGCATTTCAAGAGCGGCAAATTTGAATCCAAATAAATGTCAAAATTCAAATTTTTCAAAAATACAACTATGTTACACCATTTGAAAGATAAACATCTCCTTAATCTAACCACGTTTTACGATTTCAAAAAGGTTTTACGGCGAAAGCATAAATTTAGAGTATGTTAGGACAGTACATTTACAAGAGTTGTGTGTAATGTTTTGTCAAGTCAAAGACAGGGTCACCAAAACCATAAAACCAGCTAAAATGATGCACTAACCTTTTACAATCTCCATCAGATGACACTCCTAGGACATTATGTTAGACAATGCATGCATTTTTAGTTCTATCAAGTTCATATTTATATACAAAAACAGCGTTTTACTATGGCATTGATGTTGAGGAAATCGTTTCCCTCCAATAACCGGCAGTCAAGTCAGCGTCAGAAATTAAATAATTAAAATTAGAAAACATTGGTAAAATATTATATTGTCATTTAAAGAATTATAGATTTACATCTCTTGAACGCAATCAACTTGCCAGATTTAAAAATAACCTTACTGGGAAATCACACTTTGCAATAATCTGAGCACTGCGCCCAGAAAAATACGCGTTGCGATACAGACTAGACGTCATGTTGGGGAGATCTAAAATCGAAAATACTATGTAAATAATCCATTACCTTTGATTCTCTTCATCAGATGTCACTTCCAGGTATCACAGGTCCATAACGAATGTAGTTTTGTTCAAAAAAGCTCATCATTTATGTCCAAAAATCTCCGTCTCGTTAGCACATGATGTAAGCCAGCCGGACTTCTCGTCATGAACGAGGGGAAAAAATATATTTCCGTTCGTTCAAACATGTCAAACGTTGTATAGCATAAATCATTAGGGCCTTTTTTAACCAGAACATGAATAATATTCAAGGTGGACGAATGCATACTCTTCTATAACGTATTGGAACGAGGGTACCCAACATGAAGTAGCGCGCCAGGTGTCTAATGGGACATCACCGTTCCATGGCTCTTGTTCGGTCAGATCTCCCTCCAGAAGACTCAAAACACTTTGTAAAGGCTGGTGACATCTAGTGGAAGCAATAGGAAGTGCCAAAATATTCCTAAACCCCTGTGTTTTTTCAATGGGATAGGTTTAAAGTCAATACAACACATCAGGTATCCACTTCCTGTCAGAAAATGTCTCAGGGTTTTGCCTGCCAAATGAGTTCTGTTATACTCACAGACACCATTCAAACAGTTTTGGAAACTTTAGAGTGTTTTCTATCCATATATAATAAGTATATGCATATTCTAGTTACTGGGTAGGATTAGTAACCAGATTAAATCGGGTACATTTTTTTTATCCAGACGTGCAAATGCTGCCCCCTAGACCCAACAGGTTAACAAGACATTTGTGGAGTGGTTGAAAAACGAGTTTTAATGATTTCAACCTAAGCGTATGTAAACTTCCGACTTCAACTGTACAACCTCAGACCGATGCTGGCACTAAGTCTGCACTAATGAGCTGTATTCCGCCATAAGCAAACAGGAAAACGCTTATCCAGAGGCAGCGCTCCAAGTGGCCGGGGACTTTAATGCAGGGAAACTTAAATCCATTTTATCAAATTTCTATCAGCATGTTAAATGTGCAACCAGAGGGAAAAAAGTCTAGACCACCTTCACTCCACACACAGAGACACATACAAAGCTCTCCCTCACCCTCCATTTGGCAAATCTGACCATAATTCTATCCTCCTAATTCCTGCTTACAATCTAATATTAAAGCAGGAAGCACCAGTGTCTCAGTCAATAAAAAAGTGATCAGATGAAGCAGATGCTAAGCTACAGGACTGTTTTGCTAGCACAGACTGGAATATTTCTGGGATTCTTCCGATAGCATGGAGGAGTACACCACATCAGTCACTGGCTTCATCAATAAGTGTATAGATGACGTCATCCCCACAGTAACTGTACGTACATACCCCAACCAGAAGCCATGGATTACAGGTAACATCCACACTGAGCTAAAAGCTAGAGCTGCCGCTTTCAAGGAGGGAGACTCTAACACGGAAGTTTAAAAGAAAACCCGCTATGCCCTCCGACGGACCATCAAACAGGCAAGCGTCAATGCAGGACTAAGATCGAATTGAACTACACCAGCTCTGACACTCTTCGGATGTGGACGGGCTTGCAAACTATTACAGACTACAAAGGGAAGCATGGGTGAGAGCTGCCCAGTGACGCAAGCCTACCAGACAAGCTAAACAACTTCTATGCTCGCTTCGAGGAAAATAACACTGAAACATACATGAGAGCACCAGCTGTTCCGGATGACTGTCTGATCATGGTCTCCGCAGCGGATGTGAGTAAGACCTTTAAACAGGTCAGCATTCACAATGGCGCAGGGCCCGACGGATTACCAGGACGTGTACTGCGAGCATGCGCTGACCAATTGGCAAGTGTCTTCACTGACATTGTCAAAGTCTCCCTGTCCGAGTCTGTAATACCAACATGTTTTAAGCAGACCACCATAGTCCATGTGCCCAAGAACACTAAGGTAACCTGCCTAAATCACTACCGAACCGTAGCTCTCACGTCTGTAGCCATGAAATGCTTTGAAAGGCTGGTCATGGCTCACATCAACACCATTATCCAAGAAACCCTACACCCACTCCAATTTCCATACCGCCCTAACAGATCCACAGATGATGCAATCTCTATTGCACTCCACACTGCCCTTTCCCACCTAGACAAAAGGAACACCTATGTGAGAATGCTATTCATTGACTACAGCTCAGCGTTCAACACCATATTGCTCTCAAAGCTCATCTAAATCAGTCCCAAAGTCTAAATCAGTCCCTGATCAGAGGGAAACAATGAAAAAAAGGAGCAGAACTGGCTTCGAGGTCCAGTGTTGAGTTTGAGGGTGATAGGCGCTTATGAGCATGTGGTTTAATTTCTACAGCTTGTGTATCCTCACATTTGATCACTCATCAAAACAAATGTCAAAATGAAGGCTGAATTGGGCCTAAATAGACCAAAGAGGGAGTTCTCTTGAACTTTGTGGTTCCCACTAGGAGCACATTGATTTTTGGCTGGAGACTCTCCCTCTATCAAGCAACACCTGCAGCTGAAGTGACTCATTGGCATCTCTCCAACATGATGCTTCATTACCTGTATTGTATTACTGTGCTTTTGCATTTCCCTCACAGGCCCTCTTGCCACTCTGTCAGAGTGAGCTTGGCTTGGCAGCAGTAGCCAGCCAGAAATGCTTCCTCTTGGCTCCATCTCTGTGTAGTTAATTGGTTTATTCAGCAAGACTCCCAGTAGTCCCTGGTTAGCTTTATGTCCTTTCTCAATGGTTAACCTTAGCAACAGCTCAAGTGTCCAATCCACTCAAATGCCAGTGTTTTGGAATGAGGGTGAAAGGATAAAAGCTCTAAAATCCATTGTGTGATAGGCAAGATATGGCATTCTGATAACACAATACATGTTCATAAAAGTGGGAAGAAAAGTCGGCCGAAGCGAATCCCCACTAAATAACCCAGGAAAGCTGATTTACGAAACAAAGTTGGTCATAAATACTCAAGAAAAACGATCTGCATTCATCTGTAATCTGTATAGATTTTTACCACACAGTTTACCACCAGCTCTCTCAAAATGGCTACAGAGCACAATTTATGAAGCCTTCTTCCCCTGCTACGTATTTATAATTACTATCTTTAAAAAAATTGATTAAGTTTATTTGGCAGCGACAATATACAACAAGAACATAAGTCTCGGAGCACTGAGAAAACCTGACACAGATTTAGCTAATAGCTAATTTCCATCTGTAGTCCCTAAAACATCTAGAGATAGATGAACATCTAGACATGGGAACATTATCTACAAAACAGAAAAACATCAATACATCATACAGTAAAAAAAACTAAACAAATCAGGGCATAGAGACATGTTTCAACACAGAAGTCAAAATATTGCCGATAGAAACACATTGCTATTGGATAGCAAGTGTAATATATACATAAACTGCACGTGCTAAAATTACACCTGTGTATGTATAATGTGAGTCTTTCTGGGTAAGTCTCGAAGAGCTTTGTACACCTGGATTGTACAATATTTCCCCATTGTTAGTTTCAAAATTCTTCAAGCTCTGTCAAATTTGTTGTTGATCAATGCTAGACAGCCATTTTCAGTCTTGCCATAGATTTCATGCAGATTTAATCAAAACTGTAACTCGACCACTCAGGAACATTCACTTCTTGGTAAGCAACACCTTGACCTTGTGTTTTAAAGTAGGTTATTGTTCTGCTGAAAGGTGAATTTATCTCCCATGTGTCTGCTGAAAGCAGACTGAACCAGGTTTTCCTCTAGGATTTTGCCTGTTCTTAGCTCCATTCCATACATTTTTTTATCTTGAAAAACTCTGTGGTCCTTAACAATTTCAAGCAGACATATACAGTGGGGGGAAAAAAGTATTTTGATCCCCTGCTGATTTTGTATGTTTTCCCACTGACAAAGAAATGATCAGTCTATAATTTTAATGTTAGGTTTATTTCAACAGTGAGAAACAGAATAACAAAAATATAGAGAAAAACGCATGTCAAAAATGTTATAAATTGATTTGCATTTTAATGAGGGAAATAAGTATTTGACCCCCTCTCAATCAGAAAGATTTCTGGCTCCTAGGTGTCTTTTATACAGGTAACGAGCTGAGATTAGGAGCACGCTCTTAAAGGGAGTGCTCCTAACCGCAGCTTGATACCTGTATAAAAGACACCTGTCCACAGAAGCAATCAATCAATCAATCAATCAATCAGATTCCAAACTCTCCACCATGGCCAAGACCAAAGAACTCTCCAAGGATGTCAGGGACAAGATTGTAGACCTACACAAGGCTGGAATGGGCTACAAGACCATCGCCAAGCAGCTTGGTGAGAAGGTGACACCAAGAAAACAATTGGTAACACTACGCCGTGAAGGACTGAAATCCTGCAGCGCCCGCAAGGTCCCGCTGCTCAAGAATACATATACATGCCCGTCTGAAGTTTGCCAATGAACATCTGAATGATTCAGAGGACAACTGGTGAAAGTGTGGTCAGATGAGACCAAAATGGAGCTCTTTGGCATCAACTCAACTCGCCGTGTTTGGAGGAGGAGGAATGCTGCCTATGACCCCAAGAACACCATCTCCACCGTCAAACATGGAGGTGGAAACATTATGCTTTGGGGGTGTTTTTCTGCTAAGGGGACAGGACAACTTCACCGCATCATTTGACGGGGCCATGTACTGTCATATCTTGGGTGAGAACCTCCTTCCCTCAGCAAGGGCATTGAAAATGGGTCGTGGATGGGTATTCCAGCATGACAATGACCCAAAACACATGGCCAAGGCAACAAAGGAGTGGCTCAAGAAGAAGCACATTAAGGTCCTGGAGTGGCCTAGCCAGTCTCCAGACCTTAATCTCATAGAAAATCTGTGGAGGGAGCTGAAGGTTCGAGTTGCCAAACGTCAGCCTCGAAACCTTAATGACTTGGAGAAGATCTGCAAAGAGGAGTGGTTCAAAATCCCTCCTGAGATGTGTGCAAACCTGGTGCCCAACTACAAGAAACGTCTGACCTCTGTGATTGCCAACAAGGGTTTTGCCACCAAGTACTAAGTCATGTTTTGCAGTGGGGTCAAATATTTATTTCCCTCATTAAAATGCAAATCATTTAATAAAATTTTTGACATGTGTTTTTCTGGATTTTTTTTGTTTGTTATTCTGTCTCTCACTGTTCATTTAAACCTACCATTAAAATTATAGACTGATCATTTCTTTGTAAGTGGGCAAACGTACAAAATCAGCAGGGGATCAAATACTTTTCCCCCCCACTGTAACATGATGCAGCCACCGCTATGCTTGAAAATATGAAGAGTGGTACTCAGTAATGTGTTGTATTGGATTTGCCCCAAACAAAACATGTTGTATTCAGGACAAAAATTGAATTGCTTTGCTACATTTTTGCAGTATTACTTTAGTGCCTTGTTGCAAATGGAATGGAATGCATGATGGGAATAAAGTGTGTGGTAATGGGAGCATAAAGGATCTAAGCTGTGTGGAAAACGAAGAGATAAGGAGTGTCCTGGCAAAACTAGCAGTTATTCGATACTGGGAGAAGATATCACCACTGCATTTAGTCTTGTGATGCGTTGACCCATTGGTCCGAGTTGAATTTCAATTCATTTCCTGCAGATGTTCTTTTCCCCTCATCTGCCCACACGACAAAAAACAACAGAATTACACATAGGATAAACAAAAGTACAGTCAATAACACAATAGAAAGATCTATATACAGTTTGTGCAAATGGAGTAAGGAGGTAAGGCAATAAATAGGCCATAGTAGTGAAGTAATTACACTTTAGCAAATTAACACTGAAGTGATAGATGTGCAGATGATGTGCAAGTAGAAATACTGGTGTGCAAAAGAGCAAAAATGTCAATAAAAACAATATGGGGATGAGGTAGGTAGTTGGTTGGGTGGGCTATTTACAGATGGGCTATGTACAGCTTCAGCGATCGGTAAGCCGCTCAGATAGCTGATGCTTAAAGTTAGTGAGGGAGATATAAGTCTCCAACTTCAACGATTTTCGCAATTCGTTCCAGTCATTGGCAGCAGAGAACTGGAAGGAAAGGCGGCCAAAGTGGGTGTTGGCTTTGGGGATGACCAGTGAGATATACCTGCTGGAGCGCATGCTACCGGTGGGTGTTGCCATGGTGACCAATGAGCTGAGATAAGGCGGAGCTTTACCTAGCAAAGACTTATAGATGACCTGGAGCCAGCGGGTCTGGCGACGAATATGTAGCGAGGGCCAGCCGACGAGAGCATACAGGTCGCAGTGGTGGGTAGTATATGGGGCTTTGGTGACAAAACAGATGGCACTGTGATAGACTGCATCCAGTTTGCTGAGTAGAGTGTTGGAGGCTATTTTATGAATGACATCGCCGAAGTCGAGGATCGGTAGGATAGTCAATTTTACAAGGTTATGTTTGGCAGCATGAGCAGTCAGGCGGGCGGGTGTGGGCAGCAATCGGTTGAAGAGCATGCATTTAGTTTTACTAGCGTTTAAGAGCAGTTGGAGGCCACGGAAGGAGTGGTGTATGGCATTGAAGCTCGTTTGGAGGTTTGTTAACACAGTGTCCAAAGAAGGGCCAGATGTATTTAGAATTGTGTCGTCTGCAATGAGGTGGATCAAGGAATCACCTGTAGCAAGAGCGACATCATTGATATATACAGAGAAAAGATTTGGCCCCTGTTCCTAGGCCGTCATTGTAAATAAGAATTTGTTCTTAACTTTCTTGCCTAGTTAAATAAAGGTTAAATAAAAATAAAGAAATAAATTGTTCTAAGGGAGATAGGAAATGCAATGTTACGGCTGTCGTAGAGAGGGGACCAAAGCGCACCGTGGTAAGTGTTCATAATATTTATTAAACAATGAAAACACTAGAACAAAGAAACAAACCGAAAAGCCAAACAGTTCTGTCAGGTAACGAATACAAAACAGAAAATAACTACCCACAAAACACAGGTGGGAAAAGGCTGCCTGAGTATGATTCCTAATCAGAGACAACAATAGACAGCTGCCTCTGATTAGGAACCATACTCGGCCTAACACAAAGAAATATAAAACGTAGAATGCCCACCCCACACCCTGACCTAACAAAATAGAGAAATAAACCGTCTCTCTCAGGTCAGGGCGTGACAAATGTGCTTTGGTGGGCTCCATTGCATGTAGATTTAAAAAATAAATAGACACCCATTGAGGAAAAGCAAGGGTTCATGTATCCACCTTTGAAAAACTACTGTGCTAATGCTATGTGGCTCTCTGAAAATCAAGTAAATTGGGAAGGCAAAAAAATTCTAACCTTGGTCTAATCACAAATTCTCTGAGGCTGTATTTGGTTTTAGTGCTCAAAACCAGTTAAAATCCAAGAGGATGAAAACCTAATGATTACTTTATGTTTGGCTGTTGTTCTTATTATAACTGCCTTTTTGAATCATAGACTGTGCTGAATGTCAAGTTGAATATATTTGAATGACTCATTGTATTTGCTTTCACAAAGACCCCATTAACCAATTTGAACACGTTACACTAAAACTCATCCTGTAAACATGTGCATTAGATGTAGAGAGGCATAGCCATCATGTCTCTCCATGCAGTGTCATGGCTTATCTCAGCCGTAATGGCCTGCTGGTGCAAATTGAGTCATCTCATCCACAGGCCTAATCATGACTCTCCATCCAAACCACCTCTTCTCTCTCTACTTTGTCGTCGCAAATGTGTTGATAGGAGAGTTCTTTCTGCCTGCCTGCGTCATTCTGTACTCACTGCGTGACTTTTCACCACCTGTCACGAAGTGAAAAAGTTCATCAGCAGTGCTAATGTGTATCAGTGTGAAACCATAATTACTGCAATCCTCACAATAATTTGTTTCCCTCAACTGCCAAAGTAAAAAAAAAAAATTCAAGGTTCTTCATTTCAGCTAAATATTACGGTGTAATTAATTTTCAGGGTTTTCCTCTAACATAAATCACAGAAGAATATGTTTATGTAAACTTCTGACTTCAACTGTATATTAATTGTGCGAACAGATTACTGTACAGACTGCGTTAGATATGAATAGAGCCGTGGGGTGTGTGTTGCTCATATAGTTTGTTCCGGTGTCGCGTATCAGATGACGTCAGAGTGTCTTATGAGTTGTTAAATTCCAGATTTAGTCCGTTAGTACAAACGGTACTAATTCTGTCGGTCAATATTCATTTCTGGAACAAGGGAATGGATCTAGTAATGTTAGAAATTTGAGGATAGATCTGTTCGGTGACCGAGCTGAAGTGTTATCTGTCCACCTATCGTGCTGAGCCAGCGTGGGTAGGGTTGTCTTGGGCGACGGAAGAGTTCCGCCGTTGTACTTCCGTTCGAGTTCAGCTTTGTGCGATCAGTGCTGGTGAAGAATCGCCAGTACATTTCTTTAAAAAGAATGAGTTTGGTGACACCCAAATGTGGATCACGTTTAACAAGTGGTTACTTACGATATCCAGCCAATCGCAATTGATTGGATATCCATTTCTCATTCAATTGAACTAATAAGTCAAATTCCCATATTTACCTTTTCAGGTGGATCTTTTAAATAATATCCAAATTGATTGGTTATAGCCTCACTACTGTATATAGCCTCACTACTGTTATATTTCACTGTCTTTTTTACTGTTGTTTTTACTTCTTTGCTTATCTATTGTTCACCTAATACCTTTTTTTAACTTAAAAATTGCACTGTTGGTTAGAGCCTGTAAGTAAGCATTTCATTGTAAGGTCTACACCTGTTGTATTCAGCACACATGACAAATACACTTTGATTTGATTGGTTTTCTATAATGAGACAATTTAAGCTTAACAATATTAACTTAGATGAACCAACTTCTCAGGTTAATGAAAATTTAAATTCCCAGATAACTGGATAGGCTATGATTAATCATTATCATTGACTAATCAATTCAATTTGCTTTTGCAAATTAATTCACGTCCAACTCCCACATTACTGGTACAGTACTGATGGTTCATTAATGCCTATAAATTGATTCAAATCGTCGTTGCAGCTTCCAACGTATTCCAAAACCAAACTTTGGAAAAATAGGAAGATTTTATTTTTTCTATTTTGTTTCTCTCCTCTCAAGTGTTCTAACAATGTGCAAGCTATCAGATGGAGTGGTTCCCACTCAAGTGGACTCTGCAATGCAGCAGAATACCACCCTTAGGTACAATCTGGTGGAATTCTAGAATGGTCACGCGTTATAGCGTGACTACCCAACCAAGCAACCGGAGTCCGGTAATCAAAGGAGTGAAGACAATAAAGGTTTCAGACTTTGCCTCCCTCGTGTCCCTTAGTCTTCTCCTCTTGGTTATTTGGCACTGAGTAATATGGCACCTCTTCTTCAACAAAGCCAAAGCTTGGCTTCTCCTCTTGGCCTTTTGGCCCCAATTTCCCCACAGGATGAGGCCATCCCTCTCCGCCCGCTTGGCGCGGAACACCTTGACAAACTTGTCAAGAAATTCCCCACCTTTGACCCCGTTCCAGGTCAGCCAAACGATACTGGGACGTTCCTAGGTGACAGAGGACATATTGGATGGCTACCCGAATGCTACAGGTTCTGACAGGGTTTACCTGTTGAAGCGAATGTCGAATAGACACATGATGAGCTTAATTCATCTACAACAGTAACACGTGCCTAACGACTACGCTAAACTTTCCACAGCTTTGAAATACGAATTCAGTGGTACTGCAACTCGAAAACACGATAGCTCACTGGCTAACACTGTCAAACAAGCTTAGAATGAACACCCAAACGCTTACTATCGTAGGCTTCGTTCAGCTTACTTGGGCCTACTCACTGAAACAGGAATGGAAGAGCTGTTACCATTCAAACAAATGTTTCTGTCAAACATGTATCCCATCTTCATTACCTACTTGGACCCTACAGCCCACGTTGGCTTGCCTATCTTACAACTCAGAGACCTTGCAAGCACAGCTTTTGAGGCATCAAAATCTCACAATGTTAAGAGCCCTGACCACTCGGCTTTGAAGTTTGACCAGTTAGAGGGTGCATTATCAGGTATTGGAGCGTTGAGAGATGACTTGCAACTACGCTTTCTACCATGAAACCACAATTCCAATAACCACCGTGGTCTAAATAATTGTAAAGTACATCGCCATCGAAACAACTACTGCTACAATCAACCTGTTCGCTACATCCCTGCACCCAACCAACACAAAGTGTCAGAGCACAAGGGTAACAAAGGGTTAAAGGATGATGAAAATGTAGACCAATGTTCTCTAGAAGTTCTACTAATTGATGAACTAAAGCAAGACAAATTTGAGAAAAGGGTAAAAGATAAGTCACATGGACTAGACAGGGAATTACCGGACACCAGGTCCGCAGGAATTAACACCCTTAGCAAGGACGTTAAAATTCAAATTTCTCCCGCTCTCACTCGAGACCCTATCCAGGGTCCGCTCGATCAAGAAACAAGTCCACAGGCTTTGTCTATAGACTCTGATACAAAGGTTGTGAAGAAAAAGGTCAGGTTAAAACCTGTTGGGGCTAGGGGGCAGTATTTGCACAGCCGGATAAAAAACGTACCCGATTTAATCTGGTTACTACTCCTGCCCAGTAACTAGAATATGCATATAATTAGTATATTTGGATAGAAAACACTAACGTTTCTAAAACTGTTTGAATGGTGTCTGTGAGTATAACAGAACTCATATGGCAGGCCAAAACCTGAGAAGATTCCATGCAGGAAGTGGAAATCTGATTTGTGGAATCACCTTCAACACTTTGCCTATGAAACACACCGTGATGTCAACAGTCTTTACAAAGTGGTTTGAGTCTTCTCCAGTAGAAACTGACCGAACGAGAGGCCTGGAAAGTTGGTCATAGGGGGAGGGCCATTACTACTATGACGCGGGCACCCGTGGGTACCCTCTCGTTCCGAAACATTTAGTAAGACAAGGCAATCGTCCGCCTTGAATATTATTGAAGCTCTGATTGAAAAAGGCCCAAAAGATTTATGTTATACAATGTTTGACATGTTTGAACGAACGTAAATATATATTTTTTGCACATTCGTGACGACAAGTCCCGCGCGCCTCGTACATTATGAGTAGCCTTCGGAACGCGCTAACAAGAAGGAGCTATTGGGACATAAATTATTAACTTTTTCGAACAAAACTACATTTGTTGTGGACCTGGGATTCCTGGAAGTGCCTTCTGATGAAGATAATTAAAGGTAAGGGAATATTTACAATAGTATATTTGATTTTAGATGGTTCCAAGATGGCGCTAACCTGTATCGCCTAGCCTATTTTTCTGAGCATAGCACCTCGTTTATTGCAAAGTGTGATTTCCTAGTAAAGTTATTTTTAAATCTGGCAATGCGGTTGCATTCACGAGATGTTAATCTATAATTCTTTGAATGACAATATTAGATTTGACCAATGTTTTCGAATAGTAATTTTGTAAATTGTAGCGCTGATCACTGGAAGCATTTGAGGGAAAATATTTTCTGAACATCACACGCCGATGTAAAATGCTGTTTTTATATATAAATATGAACTTTATCGAACAAAAGAATGCATGTATTGTGTAACATGATGTCCTAGGAGTGTCATCTGATGAAGATTGTCAAAGGTTAGTGTATAATTTTAGCTGGTTTTCTGCTTTTGGTGACGCCTGTCTTTGCATTGAAAATAGCTGTGTGTAATGTTTTGTCATTGACTGTCCTAACATAATCTAACTTTATGCTTTTGCCGTAAAGCCTCTTTGAAATCGGACAACGTGGTTGGATTAAGGACGTGCTTATCTTTCAAATGGTGTAAAATAGTTGATTGTTTGAGAAATTGAAATTATTAGATTTTTGCTATCTTGTCAAGCAATCCCGTTACCGTGATGAGACCAGGAAGGGCTCCCATAGAGGTTAAAGCCAAGCCCACTCAAAATCCGAAAAGTCGATCTGCTTTCACCGATCTGCTTTCAACAGAAATGGCACATAACGTCGTTGCGAACAACCACTCCACTTTGTGGGGAATATGTCCACTAAATTCAACTGTAAACGGCCATTACAAGAAACAGTCCTGGTGGACTGCTTAAATTGTCATGAGCTAATTGAGTCGGGCGCAACAATATCGCTCATCTCTCAAACGTTGTTCGATGATCTCAAAAGGGCTTCGAAGCCAACTAAACGTTGGTTAACCTGTTAGGGCTAGGGGGCAGCATTTGCACGTCTGGATAAAAAAAATGTACCCGATTTAATCTGGTTACTAATCCTACCCAGTAACTAGAATATGCATATACTTATTATATATGGATAGAAAACACTCTAAAGTTTCTAAAACTGTTTGAATGGTGTCTGTGAGTATAACAGAACTCATTTGGCAGGCAAAACCCTGAGACATTTTCTGACAGGAAGTGGATACCTGATGTGTTGTATTGACTTTAAACCTATCCCATTGAAAAACACAGGGGCTGAGGAATATTTTGGCACTTCCTATTGCTTCCACTAGATGTCACCAGCCTTTACAAAGTGTTTTGAGTCTTCTGGAGGGAGATCTGACCGAACAAGAGCCATGGAACGATGATGTCCCATTAGACACCTGGCGCGCGAGTTCATGTTGGGTACCCTCGTTCCAATACGTTATAAAAGAGTATGCATTCGTCCACCTTGAATATTATTCATGTTCTGGTTAAAAAAGGCCCTAATGATTTATGCTATACAACGTTTGACATGTTTGAACGAACGTAAATATATTTTTTCCCCTCGTTCATGACGAGAAGTCCGGCTGGCTTAGATCATGTGCTAACAAGACGGAGATTTTTGGACATAAATGATGAGCTTTTTTGAACAAAACTACATTCGTTATGGACCTGTGATACCTGGAAGTGACATCTGATGAAGAGAATCAAAGGTAATGGATTATTTACATAGTATTTTTGATTTTAGATCTCCCCAACATGACGTCTAGTCTGTATCGCAACGCGTATTTTTCTGGGCGCAGTGCTCAGATTATTGCAAAGTGTGATTTCCCAGTAAGGTTATTTTTAAATCTGGCAAGTTGATTGCGTTCAAGAGATGTAAATCTATAATTCTTTAAATGACAATATAATATTTTACCAATGTTTTCTAATTTTAATTATTTAATTTGTGACGCTGACTTGACTGCCGGTTATTGGAGGGAAACGATTTCCTCAACATCAATGCCATAGTAAAACGCTGTTTTTGGATATAAATATGAACTTGATAGAACTAAAAATGCATGCATTGTCTAACATAATGTCCTAGGAGTGTCATCTGATGGAGATTGTAAAAGGTTAGTGCATCATTTTAGCTGGTTTTATGGTTTTGGTGACCCTGTCTTTGACTTGACAAAACATTACACACAACTCTTGTAAATGTACTGTCCTAACATACTCTAAATTTATGCTTTCGCCGTAAAACCTTTTTGAAATCGTAAAACGTGGTTAGATTAAGGAGATGTTTATCTTTCAAATGGTGTAAAATAGTTGTATTTTTGAAAAATTTGAATTTTGACATTTATTTGGATTCAAATTTGCCGCTCTTGAAATGCACCTGCTGTTGATGGACTGCACCACGGGTGGCACGCTAGCGTCCCACCTAGCCCATAGAGGTTAAAGGGCTAGGGGGCAGTATTGACACGGCTGGATAAAAAACATACCCGATTTAATCTGGTTACCACTCCTACCCAGTAACTAGAATATGCATATACTTATTACATATGGATAGAAAACACCCTAAAGTTTCTAAAACTGTTTGAATGGTGTCTGTGAGTATAACAGAACTCAAATGGCAGGTCAAAACCTGAGAGATTCCTTTACAGGAAGTGGCCTGTCTGACCATTTCTGGAACTTCTTTGCCATCTCTATCTTTTACTAAGGATCTCTGCTCTAACGTGACACTTCCTACGTCGTCCATAGGCGCTCAGAGCCCGGGAAAAACCTGAATGTCGTCATCCCAGCCCCAGGCTGAAACACATTATCGCCTTTCTCAAGTGGCCGATCAAGGGACTCTGGGCTTAGGCGCGTGACCTGACCGCCCCCGTCTTTGTGATTTTTTCCTCTGTTTGCCGAAAAGGAGATTCCCGGTCGGAATATTATCGCTTTTCTACGAGAAAAATGGCATAAAAATTGATTTTAAACAGCGGTTGACATGCTTCGAAGTACGGTAATGGAATATTTAGAATTTTTTTGTCACGAATTGCGCCATGCGCGCGACCCTTCTTTACCATTTCGGATAGTGTCTGGAACGCACGAACAAAACGCCGCTATTCGGATATAACGATGGATTATTTTGGACCAAACCAACATTTGTTATTGAAGTAGCAGTCCTGGGAGTGCATTCTGACGAAGACAACAAAAGGTAATCAAACTTTTATAATAGTAAATATGATTATGGTGAGTGCTAAACTTGCCGGGTGTCTAAATAGCTAGCCCGTGATGCCTGGGCTATGTACTTAGAATATTGCAAAATGTGCTTTCACCAAAAAGCTATTTTAAAATCGGACATATCGAGTGCATAGAGGAGGTCTGTATCTATAATTCTTAAAATAATTGTTATGCTTTTTGTGAACGTTCATCGTGAGTAATTTAGTAAAATGTTAGCGAATTCCCCGGAAGTTTGCGGGGGGTATGCTAGTTCTGAACGTCACATGCTAATGTAAAAAGCTGGTTTTTGATATAAATATGAACTTGATTGAACAAAACATGCATGTATTGTATAACATAATGTCCTAGGGTTGTCATCTGATGAAGATCATCAAAGGTTAGTGCTGCATTTAGCTGTCTTCTGGGTTTTTGTGACATTATATGCTAGCTTGAAAAATGGGTGTCTGATTATTTCTGGCTTGGTACTCTGCTGACATAATCTAATGTTTTGCTTTTGTTGTAAAGCCTTTTTGAAATCGGACAGTGTGGTTAGATTAACGAGAGTCTTGTCTTTAAATAGCTGTAAAATAGTCATATGTTTGAGAAATTGAAGTAATCGGGATTTTTAAGGTTTTGAAAATCGCGCCACAGGCTTCAAGTGGCTGTTACGTAGGTGGGACGAATTCGTCCCGCCTAGCCCAGAGAGGTTAAAAGTGGAACGATGCGACACTACACTTCAAGCTTTCACTCGGACTACCTCGCCTCTCACATTGGGAGTCATGCTGAAACTACACTTCCAGGACGTATCGCTCGTTCACCCTGTGTATGTTACCAGCCTCGAATCTGAACCCCTGCTACTCGAAGCAGAGTTAATGGATCGGTTACTCCCGCTGATGGATTGGAAAGCCAACCATGCATGGTCACAGGCCACAGTGCCTTCTCCACTGACCACACTGTCATGATTTCGAGCCAGCAGTCTCTGTGAATGAGCAATTTTCCTCGTCCTTGAAGTTGTGCAATACTGTAGTTGAGATGAACTTCTCTTGCCCTTCGGATACTTCCGCTAGCACTGCTGCCGTCTCAGCAAGAAAAGCATTGATGCGCAGAGTGTACTCTGATTCCGATTATTGATCTTCCGCTTTGTGGGGGACTGTCACCCCTAAGACTTAGCAAACCCCAGCGTGAGCTGTGGTTGCGAATGGTTAAGACCCCTACAAACGATAAGACGAGAAAACCATCCCACGTGGAGCATTGGCTACATGGCTGGAAATGGGTAAACTCTGAGACTATCGATTGATTACAGAATAAGTGAGAAATTCTAGACAACATAAATTAATAGACTGCAGCTAGAAATTATGGAAACCTAGGAAGAGAATACCGACAACCGCCGAAACATCTATTCTATGAGAACATTATCGAATGGTGCGACATATGGGCGTAAATATAAATTTACATTTATTTTAGAATGAGCGGTTGTTCATGGGCAAAGGATTAGCATTTCAATTAATATAATTATAGACTGTGTGTAATGAATCCATGTTGTCTTTCCCGCTCTTTCTCAGTCCACACCCCCTTCCCTTTGTCTACCAAGCCGTCATATTGTTAGTAACCAATATATACTGTTTGTTTGTTATATATTTCTGTGATTGTTTAGTTAGTTAGTGAATACATAATTAAGCAAATTTGTATATTGCTGATTCATAATTTATGATAGGGTTTGTGCAGATAACCAATCACTTTTCGACGTTCAGATGAGACTGATAATTGACTGCTATTGATATAAAAGATCTTCAGATCTTTAAGAGAGTTGATTCGGGAGATAACAGCTCTATTTAAATGAAAGCTTTGTGGTGCCCCAGGTTATTAATGGTTGAATTGTTGCATGGTTTAATTCAATCACATAATCAATTAAACGTTAGGTAATGAATTTGATAAAAGAGCATATAAAAGAGCATATCATTTAGTCACATTTAAGGATAGTAAAGACACTACACATCACAACTTGGCAGTTAGTTTACTTGAACAATTACTCTTTCTAGGGGGAATCATGAGCAAAGCTATACAAATAAATGAATAGTATATCATTTTACATTTACATTTTAGTCATTTAGCAGACGCTCTTATCCAGAGCGACTTACAGTAGTGAATGCATACATTACATACATATTTTTTTTTTTTCTGTGCTGGCCCCCCGTGGGAATCGAACCCACAACCCTGGCGTTGCAAACACCATGCTCTACCAACTGAGCTACAGGGAAGGCCCTGTATATCACATTTTATTTTGTTTGACATGCAACTTTGACTGTGTCAAACTTTGCTTTTTCAACAGCGAAACATCCTTAATGATGCAAAGCAACAGGTAACATTCAGCAGAGGGAGTGGATTCTATGAACAGTTTTAGTATACACTCACAGTACAGTATATTTTACCATTGTTCATAGACAGAATGCCACCAACCAGATGATCCATAGTTTGTATTTTCAACATGCTGCCCTTTTAACTCAATACCCACTTGGTTTTGACTAAACAAACGAACGGTACATAGTGTAGTATGAGAAAATATACTCTGAGAAAACTATTCCACAGGAGGAGCTAATCCATTAATCCAATTATAATATCTATAATAAACATTGGAGGTCGACCGATTATGATTTTTCAACGCCGATACCGATTATTGAAGGGCCCAAAAAAAGCCGGTACCGATTAATCGGCCGATTATTTTATTTTTATAATGACAATTACAACAATACTGAATGAACACTTATTTTAACTTAATATAATACATCAATAAAATGAATTTAGCCTCAAATAAATAATGAAACATGTTCAATTTGGTTTAAATAATGCAAAACAATGTGTTGAAGAAGAAAGTAAAAGTGCAATATGTGCCATATAAGAAAGCTAATGTTTAAGTGCCTTGGTCAGAACATGGGAACATATGAAAGCTAGTGGTTTCTTTTAACATGAGTCTTCAATATTCCCAGGTAAGAAGTTTTAGGTTGTAGTTATTATATTATTATAGGAATTATAGGACTATTTCTCTCTATACGATTTGTATTTCATATACCTTTGACTATTGGATGTTCTTATAGGCACTTTAGTATTGCCAGTGTAACAGTATAGCTTCCGTCCCTCTCCTCGCTCCTACCTGGGCTCAAACCAGGAATACATCGACAACAGCCACCCTCGAAGCAGCATTAGCCATGTAGAGGAAGGAAAACAACTACTCCAAGTCTCAGAGCGAGTGACGTTTGAAATGCTATTAGCGTGCACCCGGCTAACTAGCTAGCCATTTCACATCGGTTACACCAGCCTAATCTTGGGAGTTGATAAGCTTGAAGGGGTGGGTATAATTTGTGGAATGTTCCAGCAGGAATCTGTTCCAAAAAATGTAAAGTAAAAGGTTGCCAACCAACAACACATACAAAGTAGCAACGCATACAAACCTAGCTAACTAGGTGCCGAATAGGCATCAACTCACCACGTAGCTTATTCTTAATGTTTGTCCATAGGCAAACAGACATGTGAGGACAGACATTTTTCGGAATAAACGTGATGAGTGAAAAACGCAATGAAATAGACCACTCCCTACCCGGTATCTTATTCTGCCGCTATACAACTTTGTATGCGTTGTTTTTTGGAAACCTTGTTATTTACAAAGTTTTTGGAATAGATTCCTGTTGGAACGTTCCACAAATTATACCCACCCAGGTTGAAGTCATAAACAGCGCAATGCTTGAAGCACAGCGAAGGGCTGTTTGAATTAATGCTTACGAGCCTGCTACTGCCTACCACCGCTCAGTCAGACTGCTCTATCAAATCATAGACTTAATTATAATATAATAAACACACAGAAATACGAGCCTTGGGTCATTAATATGGTCAAATCTGGAAACTATCATCTCGAAAACAAAAGTTTTTTTCTTTAAGTGACATACGGAACCGTTCCGTATTTTATCTAACGGGTGACTAAGTCTAAATATTCCTGTTAAGCATTGATGTTTATGGTTAGGTACATTGGTGCAACGACAGTACTTTTTTTCGCAAATGCGCTCGTTAAATCAACACCCGTTTGTCGAAGAAGGCTGTGATTCAATGAAAATAAACAGGCACCGCATCGATCATATGTGGACACGTTAGATAAACTAGTAATATCATCAAACATGTGTAGTTAACTAGTGATTATGTTAAGATTGATAGTTTTTTATAAGTCTAATGCTAGCTAGCAACTTACCTTTGCTTCTTGCTGCCCTCGCGTTACAGGTAGTCAGCCTGTTAATCCTTGTGGAGTGCAATGTAAGGCAGGTGGTTAGAGCGTTGGACTGGTAACCGAAGGTTGCAAAAACGAATCCCCCCTGAACAAGGCAGTTAACCCCAGTTTCTAGGCCGTCATTGTAAATAAGAATGACTTGCCTAGTTAAATAAAGGTGTAAAAAAAAAAAAAAAAAATAAACAATCATTTCGGCAAATCGGTGGCCAAAAATACCGAATACCGATTGTTATGAAAACTTGAAATCGGCCCTAATTAATCAGCCATTCCGATTAATCGGTCGACCTCTAATAAACATTTTGGCCCTTGAATGAATGAATGAATCTGTTATGATGATAAGCAAGAGCCAGATTTAATCTAATGAGGCCAGCTGAGTGTGGATTTACATGATACTTTGCTTTAGTCATTCTTAATGGGTTCTCTATAGACCCCATACATAAATAAACAGCAGCCAGAGCATGAAAGCCTCTTGAAAAATTCTACCTGAGCTGCTGCATAGATATGTGTCACGGCTTTCTTCGTCGGAGGACGATATAGCGAAATCGTCGTCCGAAAAGGTGGACCAATATGCAGCAGAGTTGGTGTTCATTTCCTTAATTTATTTACAAACGTTGAACACAAGAAAACAATAAGCACGACAAATGACAGTTTTGCAGGCTAACAAAACACACAATGCAAAAACAATCTCCCACAAATACAAGACAAACACACCCAACTAATATAGGACTTCCAATCAAAGGCAACACCAAACAGCTGCCTTCAATTGGAAGTCCACCCCAATTAACTCAACATAGAAACACACTCACTAGACTACACATAGAAATACATAAACATAGACCATAACTCAAAACCTGGAAATAATAAATCAAACACCCTCCTAACTAACACACCACCCTGAACCACATAAAACAAATACCCTCTGCCACGTCCTGACCAAACTACAATAACAATTAACCCTTATACTGTCCAGGACGTGACAATATGGGTTAATTTTGATTTACTTACTGCTGGAATAGGTCATCGTCATTCCACATCATATGATTTTCTCTTTTCATTTTCAATGGTAAATAATGAGACTGCAAAACAATCATTTAAAAATGAATAAATAGTGTGTAACTTACAGCCAAAATGGAACTAGTTATGCAGCATTGCTCAGAGTTAACACAATAAAAAAACATATTTATCATAATATTAAAATAAGGCTACTTAATGTCAAGAAAGTTCAAGACGAGTTTGATGCTGCAGGACTCTACTGATATAAATGCAAAAGGTGAAGTGATAATAAAAATGCGTGAGTTACTAGAGAGACAAAAATAAATTGTTGTTACCATGGCATTCCTTGATAAAATTGTGTTCTGCCAACACTGTAATACACTTTTGTTCTGTTAGCAAACTACTTCAGAACCCCATTCAAGTAAATGGGCTCACTTATAAAAGGTTCTCAAATAAAATTTAAGAAAATGATATTGGTCACATACATGTGTTTAGCAGATGTTATTGTGGGTGTAGCAAAATGCTTGTGTTTTTAGCCCTGACAGTGCAGTAATATCTAACAAGTAATATCTAACCATTTCACAACATATACCCAATACACACAAAACTAAGTAATCCAATCAAATCAAATTGTATTTGTCACATGCGCCAACAGGTGTAGACGTTATAGTGAAATGCTTACTTCCAAGCCCTAACCAACAAAATAAAAATAAATAAAAATAAAAAGTAAGAATAAGAAAAGTAACAAATAATTAAAGAGCAGCAGTAAAATAACAATAGCGAGGCTATATACAGGGGGTACGAAGTAATTCAGGTGACATGTACATGTAGGTAGAGTTATTAAAGTGACTATGCATAGATAATAACAGAGAGTAGCAGCAGTGTAAGGGGGGCGGGGGGGGGGGGGGGGCAATTCAAAAAGTTTGGGTTGCTATTTGATTAGATGTTCAGGAGCCTTATGGCTTGGGGGTAGGAGCTGTTTAGAAGCCTCTTGGACCTAGACTTGGCGCTCCAGTACCGCTTGCCGTACGGTAGCAGAGAGAACGGTCTATGACTAGGGTGGTTGGAGACTTTGACCATTTTTAGGGCCTTCCTCTGACACCGCCTGGTATAGAGGTCCTGGATGGCATGAATGGAAGTAAGAATATATAATATATGGAAGAGCAATGTCAGAGAGGAATTGACTAAGTTACAGAAGAATAGTATAGAATACATCGGGTGCAGTAGGTGCCCTGGAGGGCAGGTAGTTTGCACCCCGGGGATGCGTGGAGAGCCCTTCGGTTGCGGGCGTTGCAGTTGCCCTACCAAGCGACGATACAGACCAACAGGATGCTCTCAATTGTGCATCTGTAAAAGTTTGTGAGGGTTTTAGGTGCTAAGCCAAATTTCTTCAGTCTCCTGAGGTTGAAGAAGCGCTGTTGCACCTTCTTCACCACATTGTCTGTGTAGGTGGACCATTTCAGTTTGTCAGTGATGTGTACGCCGAGGAACTTGAAGCTTTCCACCTTCTCCATTGCGGTCCGTAAAGCCACATGCGTCTCGTCTCAACTTGTTCAAATATATGTATGCTGTCTAGAAATCTCACACTACAGAAACTCAGTATTCTTCATTTAACTTTGTATTGTTTCCTACAAACTTCTTACAAGAAGGTTGATGAATCAAGGCTGATGATTTCGCATTTCTTGCTATTGAGTCTTGCTATTGAAACCGACCTGGAAACAGATTTGAAAAGATTGTCTTGTCATGAAGGTCGGTGTAACAAATGTTCAGCATGGCTCTATGATTGCCAGGATTTTCTATGAAATCTCCATCTGCGACTGTCAATGCCAACCTTACCCTCAGATATCCAAATTCTTTAAACAAATTAGTCCATGAAATTGACAGGTAAAGATATTTTCCTTGAGAATTTTTTTTTTCTTCAAAAAGTCAAGTTCCTAGTATTCAACCTGGGGCACAAGATTACTCCCTGTTTCAAACGACAAGACAAACGTCAGTACTATGCTCTAATGCATTTGAGCAAACCTTGATCAACAGTACAAAGCCACTTTCTGCACTATTATCCATCAGTGAGAATAGTCAGCCTTTGGCATGGGTCCAGCAGGTGCCAAAGTTAAAGGAATCTGTTTTATGAACAATAGATAGTTCTTCCTTTTGAAAATCGGAAGCAATCAACTGATTGAACCGCTTAAGCGTTTGTCATTGAGAAGATTTAAAGACGCTGGAATGCCTGAAATTAGTTATGGCAGAGACTATAATAACATAGGGTCGTTGAACAACTACACTGGTTCTTTCATAATTGGATATGACATTGAAAGCACCTTGAGCTTCTGCTGGGGGAAACATCTACACGTTTTAGCAATGAGTTAAAGTGAAAGAATGCAATGATGGCAAATTCTCACCCTACATTTAAGCAATTACTTTGCTAGCTAACTACACACATTGGGCATATGAGACAATTTCAATGACTTGCAAAACATAATGGGTGAACAAAATGACCCAGTACAGCCCTCAACTGCTTCCAAATGCTTTAGTAGTTAGTCTAATATAGAGAAGCACTTGGGAGTATAGAACACTTTGCAGGTTAATTTTGTTTGTTTTCAACTGTTCAACCCACCCAGCCCATGACATCTATTCACTGAGGGAGTTGAGTACTGGCACCTCAAAAGTTTCTACTGCTTGAGCTCTTGTTCCTCTTATAGAATATTAACTCAAAAGTATTGTGTAGCTCCTGCTCCAAAATATAAAAAGAACCGTCACCCATAATGAGTAACGGAACCTACAGTATTTCAGTCCAAGTTAAGCACTGATTATAGTTGCTATATTTTTATTAAAAGGGCCCTTCATTATGCTGCTAGCACATGCCTACCCCTGCACTGTGTTCATTGCTGACGGGCCTCATCTGGACCTATTAGCCTAAGATAATCATCGGTAACTGAAGAATAGTGGAAATGATTCCAACCCACACTGTCTTCTCTCTGGGCATTCGAACCAAATGGCATCTTCTGAAAAGGAAAGTTATGATTCAATTATCCTCAGTTGCGTTAGTTCAGGGCTAAGTTGTTAGGTTAGCTGCTTACCTTTCTTGGCTGACTTTGATACAATTAGCTTCTGAACTTTTGTCTGATAGAAATGTTATGGTCAATGTCTGTGTCAGTTACATGGGCGATGAAGGTCAAAGTTGATGGCCTTAGTTGTGGACTCTTCTGTTTTGCGTTCACATAGTGTAAAGGAACTATTATTTAATGTAGAACAATATACACAGTTCAAATGGTGCGTATCTTATGCCCCTCCATGTATCCACTGAAGTCTAAATAATTGCCTCAACTCCTACAGTGCATTCGGAAAGTATTCAGACCCCTTGACTTTTTCCACATTTTGTTACGCTACAGCCTTATTCTAAAATGGATTCAATTGTTTTTTTTCCCTCATCAATCTACAGATAATACCTCATTATGACAAAAGCAAAACGGTTTTTTAGAATGTTTCGCAAGTTTATATAAAAAAGGAAATATTACATTGACATAAGTATTCAGACCCTTTGCAATGAGACTCAAAATTGAGCTCAGGTGTATCCTGTTTCCATTAATCATCCTCAATATGTTTCTACAACTTGATGGAAGTCCACCTGTGGTAAATTCAATTGATTGGACATGATTTGGAAAGGCACACCCCTGTCTATATAATGTGCCACAGTTGACAGTGCATGTCAAAGCAAAAACCAAGCCATGAGGTCAAAGGATTTGTCCGTAGAGCTCCGAAACAGGATTGTGTCGAGGCACAGATCTGAGGAAGGGTACCAAAACAATTATGCAGCATTGCAGGTCCTCAAGAACACAGTGGCCTCCATCATTCTTAAATGGACTCTTCCTAGAGCTGGCCGCCCGGCCAAACTGAGCATTTGGGGAGCTGACCAAGAACCCCATGGTCACTCTGACAGAGTGCCAGCGTTCCTCTGTGGAGATGGGAGAACTTTCCAGAAAGACAACCATCTCTGCAGCACTCCACCAATCAGACCTTTATGGCAGAGTGGCCAGATGGATGCCACTCCTCAGTGATAGGCACAGGACAGCCAGCTTGGAGTTTTCCAAAAGGCACCTAAGAGTCTCAGAGCATGAGAAACCAGATTCTCTGGTCTGACGAAACCAAAGATTGAACTCTTTGGCATGAATGCCAAGCGTCATGTCTGGGGGAAACCTGGCACCATCCTTACGGTGAAGCATGGTGGTGGCAACATCATGCTGGGGGGATGTTTTTCAGGGGCAGGGGCTGGGAGTCTAGTCAGGACCGAGGGAAAGATTAATGGAGCAAAGTACAGAGAGATCCTTGATGAAAACCTTCTCCAGAGTTCTCATGACCTCAGACTGTGGTGAAGGTTCACCTTCCAACAAGACAACGACCCTAAGCACTCGGCCAAGACAACGCAGGAGTGGCTTTGGGACAAGTCTCTGAATATCCTTGAGTGGCCCAGCCAGAGCCTGGACTTGAACCCGATCAAACATCTCTGGAGAGACCTGAAAATAGCTTTGCAGCAACGCTTAGCATACTGTACTATGCTTCATTACACAAAAAACTATTTCACTAATTTAACAGATACCCATATATAATCTGTCTATTCCACATACAAGAAATTTGATGCAGACATTGTTGAGAATGAGGATCACTTTAACTAGTGCATAGGATTCATGTGCATTATTCAGAATGAAAGTTTGGAACGAGAAAGTTTTACCAGACTATAAAGTGCTTTTACTGGCAAATGTTTTCTGTGCTTTGTTGATTGACTTAGATCAAAGCGAACAAACAGTTAATTAAGATAAATAAAATTAAATCTACATTAAAGTAAATTATCCGCAATCACGGTGGTGCTGCCCACTCAATTATAGCTGCAGAATATTCACCATGTTTTATGTTCGCTTATATTAAAGTAGTCAAGTGTCCAGACTCAATTCCATCTTCTCCTGGAAATACATTTGAAGTCATACCCTCAGATCTGTTTCTGTCAGCCAATGCAACTTGTATCTTGGCAAGGATGCTAGCATGAATTATTTGGCTTGCAACACGCCAAGGTAATAGGATAAGAGCACAGCTGAATGAATAGAGGACTCACTGGTGAGATAGAAACTGACAGTTCCCATAACCAGCAGCTTTTAATACCTCAGGGGTTGGAGCGTGCCATGGCGCTCGTGTGTTTATGCATTGAACATTTCAACGGTGTGAATTTATGTAACCTTCAGACAGATTTAACATAGGAATCCATAAAGTATACATAGTATTTGTACATGTTTAAATCATTTACCATAACCGGGAACTAAATAATCTCTGTAATAACACATTGCATAGTGTAATGTAGCAAGGACCCTATCAATCTACAGTTCAAGTCAAAAGTTAGGACACACCTACTCATTCAAGGGTTTTTCTTTATTTTTACTATTTTCTACATTGTAGAATAATAGTGAAGACATCAAAACTATGAAATAACACATATGGAATAACCAAAAAAGTGTAGTAACCAAAAGAGTGTTAAACAAATCAAAATATATTCTATATTTGAGACTCTTCAAAGTAGCCACCCTTTGCCTTGATGACAGCTTTGCACCCTCTTAAATGAGTAGGTGTGTTCAAACTTTTGACTGGTACTGTATATACTCAAAGAAATACCACTGTGGTTGTAAGGAGAAGTGTAAATCCAATAGTGGACACAAAATGGAAATAAATGTGATTATTTTGTTTCCAAATAGCAATTAATTAAGGTTAGCATATGCAATCTGCAAATCAAGGCATGTTCACTGGCTTGAGTGGAAGAGAGAAAATAATTAGACTTACATTTTTTGCGAAGGGAGAACAATATTTATGCTGTCTGTAATAATGTTCATCTTACCCACATGCACCCACATATTCTGACGAGTGTATAAATATTCCATTTAATAGTAGGGTTGTAATAGAACTCCCTTTAAAAAACTTCACAGGGACACTGGAACCTCATCATTATGTATACACTGTATATACACTGAGTACATAAACCTCTGCTATAGAGATCATGTAGACAGATTATACCAACCTTACATAAAAATATCAACCTCTACCTCAGTTGAACATAACACAGCTTTCAAATTTTTGCTCCAATAAATAAGTTAAGCACTTTGTTCATATTTTTATGTGTTGAGAGGAAATGTTTTACATTCGGCCATTTCAATTATGCCACTACACAGTGACCTATCAATAATTACAGTGCCGTGAAAATGTATCTATATTTTAATATTTTTGATACTGAATGTTATCCAATCTTGTTAATTTGTTAACGTTATAGATTTTTTTCAATTAATAAAGTTAATTGCAACACCAAATCCTTCTGTGTGAAAAAGTAATTGCCCCTTACACTTAGTAAGTGGTTGTGCCACCGTTAGCTGCAATGACTGCAACCAAATGCTTCCTTTAGTTGTTATTCAGTCTCTCACATCGCTGTGGAGGAATTTTGGCCGCTTCTTTCATGCAGAACTGCTTTAACTTAGCGACATTTGTGAGTTTTCAATCATGAACTGCTCGTTTCAAGTCCTGCCACAACATCTCAATTGGGATTAGGTCTGGACTTTGACCAGACCATTCCAAAACTTCAAATGTGTTGCTTTTTAGCCATTTTCATGTAGACTTGATTGTGTGTTTTGGATCATTGTCTTGCTGCATGACCCAGCTGCATTTTAGCTTCAGCTCACAAACGGATGGCCTGACATTCTCCTGTAGAATTCTCTGATACAGAGCAGAATTCATGGTTCCTTCTATTAAGGCAAGTCATCAAGGTCCTGAGGCAGCAAAGCATCCCCAAACCATCACAATACCACCACCATACTTGACCGTTGGTATAAGGTTCTTACTGTGGAATGCAGTGTTTGGTTTTCGCCAGGCATAATGGGAACCATGTCATCCAAAAAGTGATCCTTTTGACTCATCTGTCCATAGTCTTTCATAAGTCTTGATGATCATCAAGGTGCTTCCAGGTGCTTTTTTGGTAAACTTGAGTCAAGAGATGGGTCCCATTATGTCAGGCGACCCCTCTTGAGGATACCCTAGGATAGGGGGCGCCACAGCGCATTTTGAAAAAAATTCGTTCCCATTTTCAACGGCCTACTAATCAAACTCAGAAGCTAGGACATGCATATACTTATTATATATGGATAGAAAACACCCTAAAGTTTCTAAAACTGTTTGAATGGTGTCTGTGAGTATAACAGAACTCAAGTGGCAGTCAAAACCCCGAGACCGATTGAACCAGGAAGTGGAATTCTGAATTGTGGACTCGACTTCTCATCTTTCCCTATTAATCACACCGTTAACAATGGTTCAGTGAGCACTTCCTATTGCTTCCACTAGATGTCGCCAGTCTTTTCACAGTGGTTTGAGCCTTATACAGTCGAAACTCAGTGAATGAGACGCATTGGAAATTGGTCACAGGGGATGGGCCATCACCATTATGACGCCGGCGGCGCTGTCTACCCCCACCTTTGGAAATGTTTCAAAACACTCTGCAACCGTCCCCGTCGAATCTTATTGGCTCTCTAGGTGTTACAGGCCCTGAAGATTAATGTTTTACAACGTTTGACATGTTTGAACGAACTTAAATGGGAAAAAAATGTTTTATTTCGAAACGGCTGTGCTGCGCCCGGCAGAGTATTTGGATACAGCATTCAGACGCGCTAACAACAGAAAGCTAATGGAACATAAATGATGGACTTTTTCGACCGAAAATACATCTGTTGTGGACCTGGGATTCCTGGAAGTGCTTTCTGATGAAGACAACTAAAGGTAGGCGATTATTGACAATATTATACAAGATGAGATGTGACATGCGATTGTTCCAAGATGGCGCCGAGCTCGGTTTATTAGCTCATTTTCTGAGTATCGCATCTCCTTTTATCGCAAAGTGTGATTACCCAGTAAAGTTAATTTAAAATCTGGTATGACAGGTGTTCTCAAGAGATATTCATCTATAAATGTTAGATTGACAATATAAATTAAAAAAATCGTTTTCGAATAGTAATTTAGGGAATTGTAGGACTGTTTCCCGGGACGCATTTGAGGGGAAAATAGGTAGTGAAAGTCAGACGCCGATGTAAAATGCTGTTTTTATATATAAATATGACCTTTATTGAACAAAAGAATGCATGCATTGTGTAACATGATGTCCTAGGTGTGTCATCTGATGAAGTTTGTAAAAGGTTAGTGCTGCATTTAGCTGTTTTTTGGTTATTTGTGATGCAAGTGGTTGGTCGGAAAATGGCTATGTTGCTGCTTTTTACGATGGACTCATCTAACATAATCTAATGATTTGATTTTCCTGTAAAACCTTTTTGAAATCGGACGACGTGGGTCGATTCAGGAGAGGTGTATCTATAAAAAAAAAAAAAAGTTATTAATTTATCCTGTTAGGGCTAGGGGGCAGCATTGACACGGCTGGATAAAAAACATACCCGATTTAATCTGGTTACCACTCCTACCCAGTAACTAGAATATGCATATACTTATTACATATGGATAGAAAACACCCTAAATTTTCTAAAACTGTTTGAATGGTGTCTGTGAGTATAACAGAACTCAAATGGCAGGTCAAAACCTGAGAGATTCCTTTACAGGAAGTGGCCTGTCTGACCATTTGTTGAACTTCTTTTCCATCTCTATCATTTACTAAGGATCTCTGCTCTAACTTGACACTTCCCACGTCGTCCATAGGCGCTCAGAGCCCGGGAAAAAAACAGAATGTCGTCATTCCAGCCCCAGGCTGAAACACATTATCGCCTTTCTCAAGTGGCCGATCAAGAGACACTGGCTTATGCGCGTGACCCCGACCGCCCCCGCCTTTGGGATTTTTTCCTCTGTTTGCCGAAAAGGAGATTCCCTGTCGGAATATTATTGCTTTTCTACGAGAAAAATGTCGTAAAAATTGATTTTAAACAGCGGTTGACATGCTTCGAAGTACGGTAATGGAATACTTAGAATTTTATTGTCACGAATTGCGCCATGCGCGTGAGACTTCTTTACTATTTCGGATAGTGTCTTGAACGCACGAACAAAACGCCGCTATTCGGATATAACGATGGATTATTTTGGACCAAACCAACATTTGTTATTGAAGTAGCAGTCCTGGGTGTGTATTCTGACGAAGACAACAAAAGGTAATGAAACTTTTATAATAGTAAATATGATTATGGTGAGTGCTAAACTTGCCGGGTGTCTAAATAGCGAGCCCGTGATGCCTGGGCTATGTACTTAGAATATTGCAAAATGTGCTTTCACCAAAAAGCTATTTTAAAATCGGACATATCGAGTGCATAGAGGAGGTCTGTATCTATAATTCTTAAAATAATTGTTATGCTTTTTGTGAACGTTTATCGTGAGTAATTTAGTAAAATGTTAGCGAATTCCCCGGAAGTTTGCGGGGGGTATGCTAGTTCTGAACGTCACATGCTAATGTAAAAAGCTGGTTTTTGATATAAATATGAACTTGATTGAACAAAACATGCATGTATTGTATAACATAATGTCCTAGGGTTGTCATCTGATGAAGATCATCAAAGGTGAGTGCTGCATTTAGCTGTCTTCTGGGTTTTGGTGACATTATATGCTGGCTTGAAAAATGGGTGTCTGATTATTTCTGGCTTGGTACTCTGCTGACATAATCTAATGTTTTGCTTTCGTTGTAAAGCCTTTTTGAAATCGGACAGTGTGGTTAGATTAACGAGAGTCTTGTCTTTAAATGGCTGTAAAATAGTCATATGTTTTAGAAATTGAAGTAATAGGATTTTTAAGGTTTTGAAAATCGCGCCACAGGATAGCAGTGGCTGTTACGTAGGTGGGACGAATTCGTCCCGCCTAGCCTAGAGAGGTTAAAAAAAAAAAAATTATTACTTTTTTTAATGCTAATTGGCAATATGATTTTTCGCTGGATTTTGATCCCGCTAACGGGATCAGACGCTGAAGAGGTTTTAAATATAAGATATACTGTAGATCTACACTATTTTTATTGCATGTTTTTATTTAATCTTTATTTAACTAGGCAAGTCAGTTAAGAACAAGTTCTTATTTACAATGACGGCCTACACAGAGTAGACCGGAAGCTGGCACAACATTTCATATATTGTGTCAACATTCAAACACTTTAAAAATGTTAATCTGAAGGTTATGTAACAGAACAGTGGACTTGACTATAGAAAAAGTAATTGTTAATAAGTTAAGTTTCCTCAGTAATATCTCGAACACTTTGTGTCCTCCTGTCACATTCTATCAGATGTCCTCTACACTGAGAAATAACTATGGCAGTGTAGCAATGCCCTGAATAGTTCTGTTTCTGTGTTGTTGTACAAGCTATGTCATAACAAACTTACCACTAATATAATGTTTGTCTACAAAGATACCTAGCGTACGTGACTACCTGCATGTTCATGACAAATCCCGTCTGATAGACATATAATAACTAGGTACTGAATATATCATCATGATTTCCCTGTCTGATTTGGAGCACAGCATCACGTGTAAGAGGCAAGTGCACTCTTCTGACAAATTGCTTCTGATCCCTCATGCATAGTCAATGGTGGGTATTCCTTGTCATGTCATGTAGATATCTGTGCTATGGCATGTAAAATTGATCCTTTGGACAAAAGCACTGAGATTTATCAAAGCCACAATCACTCAAAACCAACATTGGCTTGAGACCCTAATTAAATCTCAGTGCTTGAGATGCATGTTAGGTTTCAAGTGAGACGATGTCATCCCTCTTCCTAGTCCTCACCCTGCACTTAACTGTCTAACGAACCTCACAACTGTTTCTAAAGTAAATGTAATCATTGCACAACGCTGCACTTTCCTAGTGCAAAAGGAAGCGTCCCATCAGATTTGATTATTATCGGTATTTTACTAGTGTGCCATCTCGTTTTGGCCTGAGCGGTAGTGTCTCTCTGCCTTTTATTAAATAAATTCAGAGGCTGACACACACCGGCAGGTTTTGAGAGGTTCCACTGGCTGCCTGCTGGATGGCATTCAGGCCCCTGCTGAGCCCTGGCTGCTCAGCCAATATATCATAATCCAATCTCCCACTCCCAGCAAGAGGAGAGAAGAGGCCCGCTCCCCAGCCGCTCTCCCCACAGCCCTGCAGACCAAATGCACCGCTTATAGGCATACTAGCCACCACAACAGCAGCAGGAAACCCTTATTTATATGTGAATGGAAGAGGCCCGGTCAGGGCTATGGTACTTAGTCATATTTATAAGCAGAGTGCCTACTAACGTTTTTGTGAAGGGAGAAAAGTGAGGTCCGTTTCAACAAATCCAATTCAAATTCTAGTTCCTGCAGGGGAAATCATTACTACTCTGCAACTTTGAATTTATTCCATCAAGTTTACACCATGTTGGGATAAACCAATGTGTTGACAGTCCAACTCCATACAGCAGTGAGTAATCAATGGAATGGGGCTCCCTTGAATATTTAATAATAACCCTTCAGTTTACTGAGGCAATGGACACATGTAATCTTTATTAAGGCAAAACTAGACCAGCAAATGTAGAGAGAATCTTCAGCAGTGAACATATATTACCATATCCAGGAAGGGGAAAATAATCTGGCAAGTAACCAACTGCTATGAGTCCTTAATCACATGAATGTCTTCGGCAAATGCAAATGCTCACACCCCCAGACACAGCAATTAGCATTTATAATATAATATAAACTGGATGGTTCGAGCCCTGAATGCTGATTGGCTGAAAGCTGTGGTATATCAAACCGTATACCGCGGGTATGACAAAACATTTATTTTTACTGTTCTAATTGTGTTGGTAACCAGTTTATAATAGCAATAAGGCACCTCAGGGGGTTGTGCTATATGGCCAATATACCATGGCTAAGGGCTGTATCCAGGCACTCCGCGTTGCATCGTGCTAAGAATAGCCCTTAGCCATGGTATATTGGCCATATACAACACCCCCTTTTTGCTTAAATATAAAGGCTCAGAGCTTACATGCTGTTGTTTAAAGTTTGCTATTTGGCTAGGTTATTGGGTTTCATATTAGGCCAAATTATGACTCCTGCACACGTTTGCACCCAACAATCAATAATGTTATTGAAAACATTGGTGTTACTACATTTGAATGGGTATGTTTTTAACATCATCTAACTGTTGTGAAATGAGTGCAGAAGGAATAGAAATAGGTTATTTTAACTTTAAGCCTTAGTTTAGGCCTTAGTAGAAGGCCATCTACACTCCGGTGAGTTCATCAGTTTTATTGTTTTAAGACATTGCTTAATATCAAGGCTGGAGTGATAAATAGAGCACGCCATGATCATCCTTATATGACACTGTAAGATCAATAATGCTGCATTGTTACCAAAAAGTTTTTTTTCATTTTCCAGGTATACAATCAAAATACAATCAGTATTATTCTGGAATGGACTGTGCCCTCTTACTCTGATCATGTCTATTCCTGACTGAAAGCCAAACTATAAATATGTAAAATAGAATTTCCACATAGATCTCAATCTGAAAAGATGTCGAACTGTGCCCCCCTGAGCAAAATAACATTAGGTAATTACTGTAACCAAAATGACTACAGTTAATATCTTTACTGATTATCATCAAGGCTATTCTTTTGCAATTATAAATAATTGAATCAAGTTTGATCATGCTAAAATTCACCTTTTTTATGAAAATATGATGGAATACTGTCTCTTGGAATCTAGTGATGCAATGAATGATGACTATACTGTAAGATGAAGATTTACTCAACATCTCTTGCAAATGTTCAAAGTCACATGAAATGTAGAAAAAATATGAAGAAGGGAAGCGCTGCTAAGGTACACAATAGTAGGTTTTGGTAGACAGAAGGTGCTCTTTGGTAAAAAGGGTAAATTGGTTATCAAAAAGAAAGGAGGACCTAGACACTCTTCATATAATTAAAATACCTTTATTTGTATGGCATGTTCAATGGAGACAAAGTTTTAAAAATCTGATGCGCTTCGGCTGCATGGCCTTCGTCAGGAAGTACAAAGAAATGATACTACAATGTCCACGCAGGTTCCTCAACAAGAGAGGGAGAGGACACGGAAGAGGCCAACACAGGGGGGTGGAAGAAATCAAGACTATCAAACCACATGGAGCAGGACCAGAACAAGGCTGTGATCAACATTTCTGGAGAACCCCTTTCTGATGATTGTGTAAGAGTCTTGTCTAAAGGAGTGTCATTTGCCCCCACATACTCAACTAATGAATTCAATACAAATATTGACCTATTTCGCTTCTACAGGAATCTACATCTAAAGGCTTGGTACAAGCAAAACATCTCTCCAACTACAGACACCAGTGTCTCAGGTCAGGCAGTTTCTTTGCCCTCTAAAACACCTTTTAAGCCCAAGTCCACCTTTTGTCCCATTGTCCAGAATGCAAAACTAAATACATTTGCCAAGAAGATTAATTTTGATGTGGAGAATCTGTTTAAGGGTAAAATTGACTCTGACCAAACACAACGTAATCTTTCTAAGACCGAGAGGGATGCAGTTCAATCATTGTCCAAAAATGGACGGATTGCTGTTAAAAAAGCAGACAAAGGTGGCGCTACAGTAGTGTGGAGTAAAGACAAATATGTGACAGAAGCCTACCGTCAATTAGACAATGATGAATTCTACCAATCGCTTACCTTCAACCCTACAGAGGTCCTAAAAACTGAATTGAAAGGAATCCTCACAGAAGCTAAGGAGAACGGCTACATTTCAGACAATTAGTTCAAATTTCTTTTTAATCGCAGTCCACATATGGCTTCTTTTTAAAAAAGTATTGAAAACCCCCCAGGCAGACCAGTCATTAGTTGTAATGAAAGTCTAACACAACCCATCTTTAAGTACATTGATTACTTTATTAAGCATTTTCTGCCGCCACTCCCAGCCTATCTTAAACATACCACAGATGTGTTGAACAAAATTATGGAATTAAACAATAAAGGTACAGCTTCCTTTTTAGTCACCATGGATGTGGAGTCTCTATACACCACCATTGAACATGAACAAGGATTGGCAGCTATGCACCATTTCTTGAGTACCCGGCCTGAGACTGAGATGCCTCCTACAGAATTCATCGTCTCACTGACTGAATGGACTCTTAATAGTAACATCTTTGTCTTTCAAGACCGTATTTTTAAATAAGTCAAAGGATGTGCCATGTGAACTTGCTATAGCCCTTCCTACACTGGTTTATTTTTGGGTAAAAGGGGTAATGACTTCATTTTGGATCCTTCTAATAACCAGTTATTTGACCGGATTATATGGTGGGGATGCTATATTGATGATGTTTGCCTGTTCTGGTCTGGCTCAGAAGATTAACTTATTTCCTTCCACCAATACCTTAACAGCATTAACCCTAACATCAAACTAACTATGGAGTACATTCATTTTTTGGACCTTGACATCAGTACAAAATGACAAAGGTTGTTTGCACACATCAATCTTTAGGAAGCCTACAAATGGAAATACCATTCTGAGGGCAGACAGCTTTCACCCCAAAAGGCTAAAAGAGAACATTATATACGGCCAATTCCAAAGAGTCCGCAGAATTTGCGAACAGAAAACAGACTATAGTGTCAAATCTGCTGAATTGGGGAATCGTTTCTTGAATCGGGGCTACAGCGCTCAGGTCCTGAAAGATGCAGGTATAAGGGCCGGACGACTTGTTAGAGAGAACTTGTTGCGAAGGGGAGTGCCTTGTGATACATCAGAGAGAGAGTACTTTGTTACAAAATACACCACTGAAGCAGAGAACATTAAAATAATAATAAAAAATTATTCGGGACTCATCCAAGAGATACGCTACAATGTCAGAGGAGAGCTGTTCGAACGTAAAATATATATCTTTTTCAAAATGCGTTTTTTGGCAAAAATGCTTTCTCGAATATCAAACTTGTATGCCATCTGTAAATACAAGTAAAATTATTAAATTACGAGCCTAGTTGGTTTAGCCACAGAACAAGTGAGCAACCTTCCGGCTAGCCATGATTGGCTGAGATAAAAAAGTGGACATACCGAGAGATGAGTTGGGATTTGTCTGCCATATAGCACGTGTCTGTCTATTGGAGCTGGTCAGTATGTCTAGGTAATTGTGTCAAACGCGGCTTATTTGTAAAACATTTTTTTAAAGTTGTATTTAACTAGGCAAGTCAGTTAAGAACACATTGCTATTTGCCATGACAGCCTAAGAACAGTGGGTTAACCTGTTATGGCTAGGGGGCAGTATTTTCACGGCTGGATAAAAAACGTACCCGATTTAATCTGGTTACTACTCCTGCCCAGTAACTAGAATATGCATATAATTATTGGCTTTGGATTGAAAACACTCCAAAGTTTCTAAAACTGTTTGAATGGTGTCTGTGAGTATAACAGAACTCAAATGGCAGGTCAAAACCTGAGAGATTCCTTTACAGGAAGTGGCCTGTCTGACCATTTCTTGAACTTCTTTGCCATCTCTATCTTTTACAAAGGATCTCTGCTCTAACGTGACACCTACTACGTCTTCCATGGGCGCTCAGAGCCCGGGAAAAAGCTGAATGTCGTCATCCCAGCCCCAGGCTGAAACACATTATCGCCTTTCTCAAGTGGCCGATCAAGGGACTGTGGGCTTAGGCGCGTGCCCTGGCCTCCCCCGTCTTTGTGATTTTTCCTCTGTTTGCCGAAAAGGAGATTCCCGGTCGGAATATTATCGCTTTTTTCGAGATAAATTGCATAAAAATTTATTTTAAACAGCGGTTGACATGCTTCGAAGTACGGTAATGGAATATTTAGAATTTTTTTGTCACGAATTGCGCCATGCGCGCCACCCTGATTTACCATTTCGGATAGTTTCTGGAACGCACGAACAAAACGCCGCTATTCGGATATAACGATGGATTATTTGGGACCAAACCAACATTTGTTATTGAAGTAGCAGTCCTGGGAGTGCATTCTGATGAAGACAACAAAGGTAATAACATTTTTGTTATAGTAAATCTGATTTTGGTGAAGGCTAAACTTGCCGGGTGTCTAAATAGCTGGCCCGTGATGGCTGGGCTATGTACTTAGAATATTGCAAAATGTGCTTTCACCAAAAAGCTATTTTAAAATCGGACATATCGAGTGCATAGAGGAGTTCTGTATCTATAATTCTTAAAATAATTGTTATGCTTTTTGTGAATGTTTATCGTGAGTAATTTAGTAAATTGTTAGTAAATTCCCCGGAAGTTTGCGGGGGGTATGCTATTTCTGAACGTCACATGCTAATGTAAAAAGCTGTTTTTTTATATAAATATGAACTTGATTGAACAAAACATGCATGTATTGTATAACATAATGTCCTAGGTGTGTCATCTGATGAAGATCATCAAAGGTTAGTGCTGCATTTAGCTGTCTTCTGGGTTTTTGTGACATTATATGCTAGCTTGAAAAATGGGTGTCTGATTATTTCTGGCTGGGTACTCTGCTGACATAATCTAATGTTTTGCTTTCGCTGTAAAGCCTTTTTGAAATCGGACAGTGTGGTTAGATAAAGGAGAGTCTTGTCTTTAAAATGCTGTGAAATAGTCACGCCTATCATTGGATATTGGAGCAGGTGTTCCGCTAGCGGAACGTCTAGATGTAAGAGGTTAACTTCCTTGTTCAGAATGCAGAATGACAGATCTTTACCTTGTCAGCTCGGGGATTCGACATAGCAAACTTGCGGTTGCAGGCCCAACTCTCTAACCACTAGGCTACCTGTATCGCATAGTAAAACTGCATAAACCTAATACCAAGTTAAAGTTAGCTAGCTAATGTTAGCTGACTGGCTCACTAGCTAAGATTATGTGTATGCTCTCCACTTTCTGGAGGACCGAGTTTTGAAGTCAGTGGAATTCGAGTATGATAGCTAAGGAGATGGAAAAAACACCGATCTGGAGTACATTGTCAAAATAATCAAATCAAATCAAATGTATTTATATAGCCCTTCGTACATCAGCTGATATCTCAAAGTGCTGTACAGAAACCCAGCCTAAAACCCCAAACAGCAAGCAATGCATGTGAAAGAAGCATGGTGGCTAGGAAAAACTCCCTAGGAAAAACTCCTTAGGAAGGCCAAAAACCTAGGAAGAAACCTAGAGAGGAACCAGGCTATGAGGGGTGGCCAGTCCTCTTCTGGCTGTGCAGGGTGGATATTATAACAGAACATGGTCAAGATGTTAAAATGTTCATAAATGACCAGCATGGTCAAATAATAATAATCATAGTAGTTGTCGAGGGTGCAACAAGCACGTCCGGTGAACAGGTCAGGGTTCCATAGCCGCAGGCAGAACAGTTGAAACTGGAGCAGCAGCACGGCCAGGTGGACTGGGGACAGCAAGGAGTCATCATGCCAGGTAGTCCTGAGGCATGGTCCTAGGGCTCAGGTCCTCCGAGAGAAAGACAGAAAGAGAGAAAGAGTAAATTAGAGAGAGCATATTTAAATTCACACAGGACACCGGATAAGACAAGAGAAATACTCCAGATGTAACAGACTGACCCTAGCCCCCCGACACATAAACTACTGCAGCATAAATACTGGAGGCTGAGACAGCAAGGGCGGTTCGTTGCTCCAGCCTTTCCGTTCACCTTCACACTCCTGGGCCAGACTATACTTAATCATAGGACCTACTGAAGAGATAAGTCTTCAGTAAAGACTTAAAGGTTGAGACTGAGTCTGCGTCTCTCACATTGGTAGGCAGACCATTCCATAAAAATGGAGCTCTATAGGAGAAAGCCCTACCTCCAGCCGTTTGCTTAGAAATTCTAGGGACAATTAGGAGGCCTGCGTCTTGTGACCGTAGCGTACGTGTAGGTATGTACGGCAGGACCAAATCGGAAAGATAGGTAGGAGCAAGCCCATGTAATGCTTTGTAGGTTAGCAGTAAAACCTTGAAATCAGCCCTTGCCTTAACCTCTCTAGGGTAGGTGGCACCAAATCGTCCCACCTACGCAACAGCCAGTCTAATCCCGTGGCGCGATATTCAAATACCTTAAAAATGCTATTACTTCAATTTCTCAAACATATAACTATTTTACACCATTTTAAAGACAAGACTTTCCTTTATCTAACCACACTGTCCGATTTCAAAAAGGCTTTACAACGAAAGCAAAACATTAGATTATGTCAGCAGAGTACCCCGCCAGAAATAATCAGACACCCATTTTTCAAGCTAGCATATAATGTCACATAAACCCAAACCACAGCTAAATGCAGCCCTAACCTTTGACGATCTTCATCAGATGACACTCCTAGGACATCATGTTACACAATACATGCATTTTTTGTTCGATAAAGTTCATATTTATATATAAAAACAGCATTTTACATCGGCGCATGACGTTCAGAAAATATTTTCCCTCAAATACTGCCCGTGAATCAGTTACTCATGATAAACGTTCACAAAATACATAACAATTATTTTAAGAATTATAGATACAGAACTCCTTCATGCAATCGCGGTGTCAGATTTTAAAATAGCTTTTTGGGCGAAAGCACATTTTGCAATATTCTGAGTACATAGCCCGGCCATCACGGCTAGCTATTTTGACACCCACCAAGTTTGGGACAACCAAAACTCAGAATTACTATTAGAAAAATTGGATTACCTTTGCTGTTCTTCGTCAGAATGCAATCCCAGGACTTCTACTTCAACATCAAATGCTGTTTTGGTTCCAAATAATCCATAGTTATATTCAAATAGCTCCGTTTTGTTCGTGTGTTCAGGTCACTATCCGAAGGGTGACGCGCGAGCGCATTTCGTGACAAAAAATGTAAAAATATTCCATTACCGTACCTCGAAGCATGTCAAGCGCTGTTTAAAATCAATTTTTAATCAATTTTTCTCGTAAAATAGCGATAATATTCCAACCGGGCGACGTTGTATTCATTCAAAGGCTGAAAGAAAAAAATGGAGAATTCTCGTGAAGGCGCCTCTCAGTCTCACTGTTCCCAGGCTGACCACTAAGAAATTCTCCTGATGTTCTTCGCCCAGAGACAGCAGACACCCCATTACACTTTCTGGCGCCTTCTGAGAGCCCAATGGAAGCCTTAGAAAATGTCATGTTACAGCACAGATGCTGCATTTTCGATAGAGATGCTACAGAAGGACAACAAATTGTCAGACAGGGCACTTCCTGTATGGAATCTTCTCAGGTTTTGGCCTGCCATATGAGTTCTGTTATACTCACAGACACCATTCAAACAGTTTTAGAAACTTTAGAGTGTTTCCTATCCAAATCTACTAATTATATGCATATTCTAGTTTCTGGGCAGGAGTAATAACCAGATTAAATCCGGTATGTTTTTTATCCGGCCGTGAAAATACTGACCCCTATCCCAAACAGGTTAAAGGCTTAAGAGGGTGTGAACAATGCTGAATGGGTGTAGACAAAGAAGGGCTCTCCAATAGTCGTGCCAAAACATTAAAGGACGGTTTTCTCAAAATTGAGTTTACAAGTTGATCAGCTTTCAAAGCAGATTTACTTTCCCATTGTTTATTGAAATGCCGCGTATGATATACCATTTTGTAGCTCCGAGTCTATACTTTTATCCAATGTAAAAAAACAGAAATCAAATGTTGCTACATTAGACCGAATCCAGGTGGTTTGTCACAAATGACAAATTAGTCCACAGCTATCTTCCTGGTGACTCTCAAAAAACTTGGCTAGACCACAAACCCAAGGGCTCTTTTAAATGCAACCAGTGCAACCATTGCAGAAAATTGCACAGAAAAAGTATTTTGTTGACACAGCTTCAAAAATGGAGTATCAAGTCAAGCATTTCATTATCTGCAAAACCACTTATGTCATCTACAGATTAGAACGTCCACAGTGCAAGGTGTTCTACATTTGACGGACAAAGAGACGCCTTCAAGACCGCTTAGCGGAATACAAGTATGCCATATGGGTAGGCAATGAAGACTACACCATGGCAAGGCACTACAAGTCCTTACACCATGGCAACCCTGCCTCCCTACAAGCTATGGGTATTGATCATGTTCCGGCTTCAACTAAAAACGTTCCACCTTCTCCACTACTGTCCCGTTGATGTGGATGTGGGTGTGCTCCGTCTTAAACAGCTAAACCAAAGGGAAAGTTTTGGGATTTACAAACTACAGGCCATTAAGTACCCTGGTTTAAATGATGATATGGATTTCTCACCTTTTCTGTAGGGTCGTGATAGGACCATTTACTGTCATCTAGTGGACATTTTGCTCTATTGCCGTCACTATGTTTAGACTGTTGTTGTCCTGTCACGGGAGTCGTATTGATTAGACCAAAATGCAGCGGGAATGTGTATACTCATCTTCTTTTTATTTGGCAGAAAGAAGGAAAACCAAAACAAAAACACACGTATATCAAAAAAACAACAACAACAAACAGTCCTGTAAGGCATACAGCTATACACGAAACAACTACCCACAAATCTCATTGAAAAAAACACCCCTCTTAAATAGGACCTTCAATTAGAAGCAACTAGGAGCAGCTGCTTCCAATTGAAGGTCAACCCAACAGACACCACATAGAAATAGGCATACTAGAACTAACATAAAAATAGACTAACAAGAACATAACCCAACAAACCCCGAAACACTCTAAACAAACACCCCTCTTAAAACAGAACATAGCCCAACAAACCCCGAAATACTCTAAACAAACACACCCCTGCCACGTCCTGACCAAACTACAATAACAAATAACCCCTTATACTGGTCAGGATGTGACATGTCCATGTTGGCTGTGTTCTAGTGTACTATGGAATAGATTGCTTTCCTATTCTTGGCACTTTGCCCAGTCATATTTAAGGTTAGAACTACCTTTCTAGGTGTTTTGATGCTTCTAGCTTGGAGTTAAATTTTTTGATAACATATCTACGGTATTTCACTTTTTAATGTGTATGGTATTGCCTACTAGATGTTGTCCAATCAATTTTGTATCCACTCAGATCAAAATCAAATCAAATTTGATTGGTCACATACAAATGGTTAGCAGATGTTAATGCGACTGTAACGAAATGCTTGTGCTTCTAGTTCTGACAATGCAGTAATATCTAATAAGCAATCTAACAAATTCTCTACAACTACCTTATACACACAAAAATAAAAAGATGAATAAGAATATGTACATATAAATATATGGATGAGTGATGGCCATGTGGCAAAGGCAAGATGCAGTAGATGGTATAGAATGCAGTATATACATATGAGATGAGTAATGATATGTATTAAAGTGGCGTTACTTAAAGTGACTAGTGATACCTTTATTAAGTCACTTTATTAAAGTGGCCAAAGATTTGAGTCTGTATGTTGGCAGCAGCCTCTCTATGTTAGTGATGGCTGTTTAATAACAGTCTGATGGCCTTGAGATAGAAGCTATTTTTCAGTCTCTCGGTCCCAGCTTTGATGCACCTGTACTGGAATCGCCATCTGAATGAAAGCAGGGTGAACAGGCAGTGGCTCGGGTTCTTTTTGTCCTTGATGATCTTTTTGTCCTTCCTGTGAGTTCGGGTGCTGTAGGTGTTCTGGAGGGCAGGTAGTTAGCCCCCAGTGATGAGTTGTGCAGACCGCACTACCCTCTGGAGAGCCTTGCGGTTGAGGTCGGTGCAGTTGCCGTACCAGGCGGTGATACAGCCCGACAGGATGCTCTCGATTGTGCATCTGTAAAACTTTGTGAGTGTTTTAGGTGACAAGCCAAATTTATTCAGCCTCCTGAGGTTGAAGAGGCGCTGTTGCACCTTCTTCATCACGCTGTCTGTGTGGGTGGACCATTTCAGTTTGTCCGTGATGTGTACGCCAAGGAACTTTCCACCTTCTCCACTACTGTCCCGTTGATGTGGATGGGGGTGTGCTCCCTCTGCTGTTACCTGAAGTCCACAATCATCTTCTTTGTTTTGTTGATGTTGAGTGAGAGATTATTTTCCTGACACCACACTCCGAGGGCCCTCACGTGCTCCCTGTAGGCCGTCTCGTCGTTGTTGGTAATTAAGCCTAATACTGTAGTGTCGTCTGCAAACTTCATGATTGAGTTGGAAGCGCGCAGTCATGGGTGAACAGGGAGTACAGGAGAGGGCTGAGAATGCACCCTTGTGGGGCCCCAGTGTTGAGGATCAGCAGGGTGGAGATATTGTTTCCAACCTTCACCATCTGGGGGCGGCCCGTCAGAAAGTCCAGGACCCAGTTGCACAGGGTGGGATTCAGACCCAGGGTCTCGAGCTTAATGACGAGTTTGGAGGGTACAATGGTGTTAAATGCTGAGCTGTAGTCAATGAACAGCATTCTTAAATAGGTATTCCTCTTGTCCAGATGGGATAGAGCAGTGTGCAGTGTGATGGCGAATGCATCGTCAGTGGACCTATTGGGGCGGTAAGCAAATTGGAGTGGGTCTAGGAAGTCAGGTAGGGTGGAGGTGATATGATCCTTGACTAGTCTCTCAAAGCACTTCATGATGACAGAAGTGTGTGCAATGGGGCGATAGTCATTTAGTTCAGATACCTTAGCTTTCTTGGGAACAGGAACAATGGTGGCCATCTTGAAGCATATGGGGACAACAGACTGGGATAGGGATTGATTGAATATGTCCATAAACACACCAGCCAGCTGGTCTGCGTGTGCTCTGAGGATACGGCTAGGGATGCCGTCTTGGCCGGCAGCCTTGCAAGGGTTAACACATTTAAATGTTTAACTCACGTTGGCCACGGAGAAGGAGAGCCCACAGGCTTTGGTAGTGGGCCATGTCAGTGGCACTGTATTGTCCTCAAAGCGAGCAAGGAAGTTGTTTAATTTGTCTGGGAGGAAGACGTCAATGTCCGCGATGGGGCTGGTCTTCTTTTTCTAATCCGTTATTGACAGTAGACCCTGCCATATACGTCTCGTATCTGAGCTGTTGAATTGTGACTCTACTTTGTCTCTATACTGACGCTTTGCTTGTTTGATTTCCTTGCGGAGGAAGAGCTGCACTGTTTGTATTCGATCATCTTTCCAGTAGCCTTGCCATGATTAAAAGCGGTGGTTCACGCTTTCAGTTTTGCGTGACTGCTGCCATCAATCCACAGTTTCTGGTTGGGAATGGTTTTAATAGTCACAGTGGGTACAACATCTCCGATGCACTTGCTAATAAACTCGCTCACCGAGTCAGCGTATACATCAATGTTATTGTCTGAGGTCATCTGGAACATATCCCAGTCCAGGTGATCGAAGCAATTTACATTTACATTACATTTAAGTCATTTAGCAGACGCTCTTATCCAGAGCGACTTACAAATTGGTGCATTCACCTTATGATATCCAGTGGAACAACCACTTTACAATAGTGCATCTAAATCTTTTAAGGGGGGGGGGGGGGGGGGGGGGGGTTAGAAGGATTACTTTATCCTATCCTAGGTATTCCTTAAAGAGGTGGCGTTTCAGGTGTCTCCGGAAGGTGGTGATTGACTCCGCTGTCCTGGCGTCGTGAGGGAGCTTGTTCCACCATTGGGGTGCCAGAGCAGCGAACAGTTTTGACTGGGCTGAGCGGGAACTGTGCTTCCTCAGAGGTAGGGGGGCCAGCAGGCCAGAGGTGGATGAACGCAGTGCCCTTGTTTGGGTGTAGGGCCTGATCAGAGCCTGAAGGTATGGAGGTGCCGTTCCCTTCACAGCTCCGTAGGCAATCACCATGGTCTTGTAGCGGATGCGAGCTTCAACTGGAAGCCAGTGGAGAGAGCGGAGGAGCGGGGTGACGTGAGAGAACTTGGGAAGGTTGAACACCAGACGGGCTGCGGCGTTCTGGATGAGTTGTAGGGGTTTAATGGCACAGGCAGGGAGCCCAGCCAACAGCGAGTTGCAGTAATCCAGACGGGAGATGACAAGTGCCTGGATTAGGACCTGCGCCGCTTCCTGTGTGAGGCAGGGTCGTACTCTGCGAATGTTGTAGAGCATGAACCTACAGGATCGGGTCACCGCCTTGATGTTAGTGGAGAACGACAGGGTGTTGTCCAGGATCACGCCAAGGTTCTTAGCACTCTGGGAGGAGGACACAAGGGAGTTGTCAACCGTGATGGCGAGATCATGGAACGGGCAGTCCTTCCCCGGGAGGAAGAGCAGCTCCGTCTTGCCGAGGTTCAGCTTGAGGTGGTGATGACAAATTGAAAACCCTAGTCATTGGCGACTCCATTACCCGCAGTATTAGACTTAAAACTAATCATCCAGCGATCATACACTGTTTACCAGGGGGCAGGGCTACCGACGTTAAGGCTAATCTAAAGACGGTGCTGGCTAAAGCTAAAACTGGCGAGTGTAGAGAGTATAGAGATATTGTTATCCACGTCGGCACCAACGATGTTAGGATGAAACAGTCAGAGGTCACCAAGCGCAACATAGCTTCAGCGTGTAAATCAGCTAGAAAGATGTGTCGGCATCGATTAATTGTCTCTGGCCCCCTCCCAGTTAGGGGGAGTGATGAGCTCTACAGCAGAGTCTCACAACTCAATCGCTGGTTGAAAACTGTTTTCTGCCCCTCCCAAAAGATAGAATTTGTAGATAATTGGCCCTCTTTCTGGGACTCACCCACAAACAGGACCAAGCCTGGCCTGTTGAGGAGTGACGGACTCCATCCTAGCTGGAGGGGTGCTCTCATCTTATCTACGAACATAGACAGGGCTCTAACTCCTCTAGCTCCACAATGAAATAGGGTGCAGGCCAGGCAGCAGGCTGTTAGCCAGCCTGCCAGCTTAGTGGAGTCTGCCACTAGCACAGTCAGCGTAGTCAGCTCAGCTTTCCCCATTGAGACCGTGTCTGTGCCTCGATCTAGGTTGGGCAAAATTAAAAATGGCGGTGTTCGCTTTAGCAATCTCACTAGTATAAAGACCTCCTCCATTCCTGCCATTATTGAAAGAGATTGTGATACCTCACATCTCAAAATTGGGTTACTTAATGTTAGATCCCTCACTTCCAAGGCAGTTATAGTCAATGAACTAATCACTGATAATAATCTTGATGTGATTGGCCTGACTGAAACATGGCTTAAGCCTGATGAATTTACTGTGTTAAATGAGGCCTCACCCCCAGGTTACATTAGTGACCATACCCCCCGTGCATCCGGCAAAGGCGGAGGTGTTGCTAACATTTACGATAGCAAATTTCAATTTACAAAAAAAAAAACAACAATGACGTTTTCGTCTTTTGAGCTTCTAGTCATGAAATCTATGCAGCCTACTCACTCACTTTTTATAGCTACTGTTTATAGGCCTCCTGGGCCATATGCAGTGTTCCTCACTGAGTTCCCTGAATTCCTATCGGATCTTGTAGTCATAGCAGATAATATTCTAATTTTTGGTGACTTTAACATTCACATGGAAAAGTCCACAGACCCACTCCAAAAGGCTTTCGGAGCCATCATCGACTCAGTGGGTTTTGTCCAACATGTCTCTGGACCTACTCACTGCCACAGTCATACTCTGGACCTAGTTTTGTCCCATGGAATAAATGTTGTGGATCTAAATGTTTTTCCTCATAATCCTGGACTATCGGACCACCATTTTATTACGTTTGCAATTGCAACAAATAATCTGCTCAGACCCCAACCAAGGAGCATTAAAAGTCGTGCTATAAATTCTCAGACAACCCAAAGATTCCTTGATGCCCTTCCAGACTGCCTCTGCCTACCCAAGGACGTCAGAGGACAAAAATCAGTTAACCACCTAACCGAGGAACTCAATTTAACCTTGCGCAATACCCTAGATGCAGTTGCACCCCTAAAAACTAAAAACATCTGTCATAAGAAACTAGCTCCCTGGTATACAGAAAATACACGAGCTCTGAAGCAAGCTTCCAGAAAATTGGAACGGAAATGGCGCCACACCAAACTGGAAGTCTTCCGACTAGCTTGGAAAGACAGTACCGTGCAGTATCGAAGAGCCCTTACTGCTGCTCGATCATCCTATTTTTCCAACTTAAAATAAGAACAATCCGAAATTTCTTTTTGATACTGCCGCAAAGCTAACTAAAAAGCAGCCTTCGCAAATGGAGGATGGCTTTCACTTCAGCAGTAATAAATTTATGAACTTCTTTGAGGAAAAGATCATGATCATTAGAAAGCAAATTACAGACTCCTCTTTAAATCTGGGTATTCCTCCAAAGCTCCATTGTCCTGAGTCTGCACAACTCTGCCAGGACCTAGGATCAAGGGAGATACTAAAGTGTTTTAGTACTATATCTCTTGACGCAATGATGAAAATAATCATGGCCTCCAAACCCTCAAGCTGCATACTGGACCCTATTCCAACTAAACTACTGAAAGAGCTGCTTCCTGTGCTTGGCCCTCCTATGTTGAACATAATAAACGGCTCTCTATCCACCGGATGTGTACCAAGCTCACTAAAAGTGGCAGTAATAAAGCCTCTCTTGAAAAAGCCGAATCTTGATCCAGAAATTATAAAAAACTATCGGCCTATATCGAATCTTCCATTCCTCTCCAAAATTTTAGAAAAAGCTGTTGCACAGCAACTGACTGCCTTCCTGAAGACAAACAATGTATACGAAACGCTTCAGTCTGGTTTTAGACCCCATCATAGCACTGAGACTGCACTTGTGAAGGTGGTAAATGACCTTTTAATGACGTCAGACCGAGGCTCTGCATCTGTCCTCGTGCTCCTAGATCTTAGTGCCGCTTTTGATACCATCGATCACCACATTCTTTTGGAGAGATTGGAAACCCAAATTGGTCTACATGGACAAGTTCTGGCCTGGTTTAGATCTTATCTGTCGGAAAGATATCAGTTTGTCTCTGTGAATGGTTTGTCCTCTGACAAATCAATTGTAAATTTCGGTGTTCCTCAAGGTTCCGTTTTAGGACCACTATTGTTTTCACTATATATTTTACCTCTTGGGGATGTCATTCGAAAACATAATGTTAAATTTCACTGCTATGCGGACGACACACAGCTGTACATTTCAATGAAACATGGTGAAGCCCCAAAATTGCCCTCGCTAGAAGCCTGTGTTTCAGACATAAAGAAGTGGATGGCTGCAAACTTTCTACTTTTAAACTCGGACAAAACAGAGATGCTTGTTCTAGGTCCCAAGAAACAAAGAGATCTTCTGTTGAATCTGACAATTAATCTGGATGGTTGTACAGTCGTCTCAAATAAAACTGTGAAGGACCTCGGCGTTACTCTGGACCCTGATCTCTCTTTTGAAGAACATTTCAAGACTGTTTCAAGGACAGCTTTTTTCCATCTACGTAACATTGCAAAAATCAGAAATTTTCTTTCCAAAAATGACGCAGAAAAATTAATCCATGCTTTTGTTACTTCTAGGCTGGACTACTGCAATGCTCTACTTTCCGGCTACCCGGAAATTTCACTGCCTCTAACCCTTTTACAGAGGCTGAGTCACTGGCCTACTGGTGTTCTTCCATGCCGTCCATGGGAGGGGTGCGTCACTTGAGTGGGTTGAGTCACTGACGTGGTCTTCCTGTCTGGGTTGCCCCCCCCCCCCCCTTGGGTTGTGCCATGGCAGATTTCGTTCTGGGCTATACTCCGCCTTGTCTTAGGACGGTAAGTTGGTGGTTGGAGACATCCCTCTAGTGGTGTGGGGGCTGTGCTTTGGCAAAGTGGGTGGGGTTATATCCTGCCTGTTTGGCCCTGTCCGGGGGTATCATCGGATGGGGCCACAGTGTCTTCTGATCCCTCCTGTCTCAGCCTCCAGTATTTATGCTGCAGTAGTTTATGTGTCGGGGGGCTAGGGTCAGTCTGTTACATCTGGAGTATTTCTCTTGTCTTATCCGGTGTCCTGTGTGAATTTAACCTCTTGGGGCTAGGTGGGACGCTAGCGTGCCACCTGTGGTGCACTCCATCAACAGCAGGTGCATTTCAAGAGCGGCAAATTTGAATCCAAATAAATGTCAAAATTCAAATTTTTCAAAAATACAACTATGTTACACCATTTGAAAGATAAACATCTCCTTAATCTAACCACGTTTTACGATTTCAAAAAGGTTTTACGGCGAAAGCATAAATTTAGAGTATGTTAGGACAGTACATTTACAAGAGTTGTGTGTAATGTTTTGTCAAGTCAAAGACAGGGTCACCAAAACCATAAAACCAGCTAAAATGATACACTAACCTTTTACAATCTCCATCAGATGACACTCCTAGGACATTATGTTAGACAATGCATGCATTTTTAGTTCTATCAAGTTCATATTTATATACAAAAACAGCGTTTTACTATGGCATTGATGTTGAGGAAATCGTTTCCCTCCAATAACCGGCAGTCAAGTCAGCGTCACAAATTAAATAATTAAAATTAGAAAACATTGGTAAAATATTATATTGTCATTTAAAGAATTATAGATTTACATCTTTTGAACGCAATCAACTTGCCAGATTTAAAAATAACCTTACTGGGAAATCACACTTTGCAATAATCTGAGCACTGTGCCCAGAAAAATACGCGTTGCGATACAGACTAGACGTCATGTTGGGGAGATCTAAAATCGAAAATACTATGTAAATAATCCATTACCTTTGATTCTCTTCATCAGATGTCACTTCCAGGTATCACAGGTCCATAACGAATGTAGTTTTGTTCAAAAAAGCTCATCATTTATGTCCAAAAATCTCCGTCTCGTTAGCACATGATGTAAGCCAGCCGGACTTCTCGTCATGAACGAGGGGAAAAAATATATTTCCGTTCGTTCAAACATGTCAAACGTTGTATAGCATAAATCATTAGGGCCTTTTTTAACCAGAACATGAATAATATTCAAGGTGGACGAATGCATAGCCTTTTATAACGTATTGGAACGAGGGTACCCAACATGAAGTAGCGCGCCAGGTGTCTAATGGGACATCACCGTTCCATGGCTCTTGTTCGGTCAGATCTCCCTCCAGAAGACTCAAAACACTTTGTAAAGGCTGGTGACATCTAGTGGAAGCAATAGGAAGTGCCAAAATATTCCTAAACCCCTGTGTTTTTCAATGGGATAGGTTTAAAATCAATACAACACATCAGGTATCCACTTCCTGTCAGAAAATGTCTCAGGGTTTTGCCTGCCAAATGAGTTCTGTTATACTCACAGACACCATTCAAACAGTTTTGGAAACTTTAGAGTGTTTTCTATCCATATATAATAAGTATATGCATATTCTAGTTACTGGGTAGGATTAGTAACCAGATTAAATCGGGTACATTTTTTTTATCCAGACGTGCAAATGCTGCCCCCTAGACCCAACAGGTTAAATATGCTCTCTCTAATTTACTCTTTCTCTCTTTCTGTCTTTCTCTCGGAGGACCTGAGCCCTAGGACCATGCCTCAGGACTACCTGGCATGATGACTCCTTGCTGTCCCCAGTCCACCTGGCCGTGCTGCTGCTCCAGTTTCAACTGTTCTGCCTGCGGCTATGGAACCCTGACCTGTTCACCGGACGTGCTTGTTGCACCCTCGACAACTACTATGATTATTATTATTTGACCATGCTGGTCATTTATGAACATTTTAACATTTTAACATTTTGACCATGTTCTGTTATAATATCCACCCTGCACAGCCAGAAGAGGACTGGCCACCCCTCATAGCCTGGTTCCTCTCTAGGTTTCTTCCTAGGTTTTTGGCCTTTCTAGGGAGTTTTTCCTAGGGAGTTTTTCCTAGCCACCGTGCTTCTTTCACATGCTTTGCTTGCTGTTTGGGGTTTTAGGCTGGGTTTCTGTACAGCACTTTGAGAATATCAGCTGATGTACGAAGGGCTATATAAAAATAAATTTGATTTGATTTGAAATTTGTGATCCGTCATCCACACTGATATGTCTGACAGACATGCAGAGATGCGATTCGCCGCCTGGTTATCAGAAAGGGGAAAGGAGAAGATGAATTGTGTGTCGTCTGCATAGCAATGATAGGAGAGACCATGTGAGGATATGACAGAGCCAAGTGACTTGGTGTATAGCGAGAATAGGAGAGGGCCTAGAACAGAGCCCTGGGGGACACCAGTGGTGAGAGTGCATGGTGCGGAGACAGATTCTCGCCACGCCACCTGGTAGGAGCGACCTGTCAGGTAGGACGCAATCCAAGCGTGGGCCGCGCCGGAGATGCCCAACTCGGAGAGGGTGGAGAGGAGGATCTGATGGTTCACAGTATCAAAGGCAGCAGATAGGTCTAGAAGGATGAGAGCAGAGGAGAGAGAGTTAGCTTTAGCAGTGCGGAGAGCCTCCGTGACACAGAGAAGAGCAGTCTCAGTTGAATGCCCAGTCTTGAAACCTGACTGATTAGGATCAAGAAGGTAATTCTGAGAGAAATAGCAGGAGAGCTGGCCAAGGACGGCACATTCAAGAGTTTTGGAGAGAAAAGAAAGAAGGGATACTGGTCTGTAGTTGTTGACATCGGAGGGATCGAGTGCAGGTTTTTTCAGAAGGGGTGCAACTCTCGCTCTCTTGAAGACGGAAGGGACGTAGCCAGCGGTCAAGGATGAGTTGATGAGCAAGGTGAGGTAGGGGAGAAGGTCTCCGGAAATGGTCTGGAGAAGAGAGGAGGGGATAGGGTCAAGTGGGCAGGTTGTTGGGTGGCCTGCCGTCACAAGACGCGAGATTTCATCTGGAGAGAGAGGGGAGAAAGAGGTCAAAGCACAGGGTAGGGCAGTGTGAGCAGGACCAGCGGTGTCGTTTGACTTAGCAAACGAGGATCAGATATCGTCAACCTTCTTTTCAAAATGGTTGACAAAGTCATCCGCAGAGAGGGAGGAGGGGGGGGGAGGAGGATTCAGGAGGGAGGAGAAGGTAGCAAAGAGCTTCCTAGGGTTAGAGGCAGATGCTTGGAATTTAGAGTGGTAGAAAGTGGCTTTAGCAGCAGAGACAGAAGAGGAGAATGTAGAGAGGAGGGAGTGAAAGGATGCCAGGTCCACAGGGAGGCGAGTTTTCCTCCATTTCCGCTCGGCTGCCCTGTTCTGTGAGCTCGTAGTGAGTCGTCGAGCCACGGAGCAGGAGGGGAGGACCGAGCCGGCCTGGAGGATAGGGGACAGAGAAAATCAAAGGATGCAGAAAGGGAGGAGAGGAGGGTTGAGGAGGCAGAATCAGGAGATAGGTTGGAGAAGGTTTGAGCAGAGGGAAGAGATGATAGGATGGAAGAGGAGAGAGTAGCGGGAGAGAGAGAGCGAAGGTTGGGACGGCGCAATACCATCCGAGTAGGCGCAGAGTGAGAAGTGTTGGATGAGAGCAAGAGGGAAAAGGATACAAGGTAGTGGTCGGAGATTTGGAGGGGTGTTGCAATGAGATTAGTGGAAGAACAGCATCTAGTAAAGATGAGGTCAAGCGTATTGCCTGCCTTGTGAGTAGGGGGGGAAGGTGAGAGGGTGAGGTCAAAAGAGGAGAGGAGTGGAAAGAAGGAGGCAGAGAGGAATGAGTCAAAGGTAGACGTGGGGAGGTTAAAGTCACCCAGAACTGTGAGAGGTGAGCCATCTTCAGGAAAGGAACTTGTCAAGCTCATTGATGAACTCTCCAAGGGAACCTGGAGGGCGATAAATGATAAGGATGTTAACCTCTCTAGGCTAGGCGGGACGAATTCGTCCCACCTACGTAACAGCCACGGCTATCCTGTGGCGCGATTTTCAAAACCTTAAAAATCCTATTACTTCAATTTCTCAAACATATGACTATTTTACAGCCATTTAAAGATAAGACTCTCGTTAACCTGTTAGGGCTAGGGGGCAGCATTGACACGGCTGGATAAAAAACATACCCGATTTAATCTGGTTACCACTCCTACTCAGTAACTAGAATATGCATATACTTATTACATATGGATAGAAAACACCCTAAATTTTCTAAAACTGTTTGAATGGTGTCTGTGAGTATAACAGAACTCAAATGGCAGGTCAAAACCTGAGAGATTCCTTTACAGGAAGTGGCCTGTCTGACCATTTGTTGAACTTGTTTTCCATCTTTATCATTTACTAAGGATCTCTGCTCTAACGTGACACTTCCCACGTCTTCCATAGGCTCTCAGAGCCCGGGAAAAAACAGAATGTCGTCATTCCAGCCCCAGGCTGAAACACATTATCGCCTTTCTCAAGTGGCCCATCAAGAGACACTAGCTTATGCGCGTGACCCCGACCGCCCCCGCCTTTGGGATTTTTTCCTCTGTTTGCCGAAAAGGAGATTCCCTGTCGGAATATTATCGCTTTTCTACGAGAAAAATGACGTAAAAATTGATTTTAAACAGCGGTTGACATGCTTCGACGTACGGTAATGGAATACTTTGAATTTTATTGTCAGGAATTGCGCCAAGCGCGCGACACTTCTTTACTATTTCGGATAGTGTCTGGAACGCACGAACAAAACGCCGCTATTCGGATATAACGATGGATTATTTTGGACCAAACCAACATTTGTTATTGAAGTAGCTGTCCTGGGTGTGTATTCTGACGAAGACAACAAAAGGTAATGACATTTTTATAATAGTAAATATGATTATGGTGAGTGCTAAACTTGCCGGGTGTCTAAATAGCGAGCCCGTGATGCCTGGGCTATGTACTTAGAATATTGCAAAATGTGCTTTCACCAAAAAGCTATTTTAAAATCGGACATATCGAGTGCATAGAGGAGGTCTGTATCTATAATTCTTAAAATAATTGTTATGCTTTTTGTGAACGTTTATCGTGAGTAATTTAGTAAAATGTTAGCGAATTCCCCGGAAGTTTGCGGGGGGTATGCTAGTTCTGAACGTCACATGCTAATGTAAAAAGCTGGTTTTTGATATAAATATGAACTTGATTGAACAAAACATGCATGTATTGTATAACATAATGTCCTAGGGTTGTCATCTGATGAAGATCATCAAAGGTGAGTGCTGCATTTAGCTGTCTTCTGGGTTTTGGTGACATTATATGCTGGCTTGAAAAATGGGTGTCTGATTATTTCTGGCTTGGTACTCTGCTGACATAATCTAATGTTTTGCTTTCGTTGTAAAGCCTTTTTGAAATCGGACAGTGTGGTTAGATTAACGAGAGTCTTATCTTTAAATGGCTGTAAAATAGTCATATGTTTGAGAAATTGAAGTAATAGGATTTTTAAGGTTTTGAAAATCGCGCCACAGGCTGGCAGTGGCTGTTACGTAGGTGGGACGAATTCGTCCCGCCGGTCCCATAGAGGTTAATCTAACCACACTGTCCGATTTCAAAAAGGCTTCGGAGTCTGACCAGTAGGCCGCTCTATCTGCCTCTCCTGTTGTCGACCACGTTATTTTGGGTCGGCCTCTGGGATATGATCCCATGTCCAGGGTGGAGGTCCGAAGAAAGGAACCGCTTCGGGAAAGACGTATTCCTGGACATAATGTTGGTAAGTTGACATTGCTTTTAAATCCAATAGTTCTTCCTGGCTGTATGTAATTTTCAGGGCAAACAATGTAATAAATAATACATTAAAAACAAATAACTGCATAGTTTCTTAAGGACCTGAAGCGAGGCGACTATCTCTGTTGGTGCCATCCTAGGTGCCGACAGGGCTGATTGGAAAAATCTGTTCAAAAGAGGACATTGTATTATGACATGAAATGTATTCAAAAACTGGAGTCGTCCAATCGATTGATGGTCAAAAAATTTAAAATTGTATTTGTCCATCTTATGTGCTTATGTGTTTTAATAAAATCAACGATATGCACTGAGCTTTAAGCAAACTTTTTGATTAAATAATTAAGACACACAAATGAGTAGAGGGAGTCTGACTGCAATTGATTTGATTGTGCTGGGCCTGGCTCAGACTTGCTGCGCTGTGTTAAAAAAACAGAGAGTGACTGTGTGACTAGCACCAGTTGTCTCTCTCTCCTCCCTGCTGCAGCAAACACCAACAATGTGTATTGCTCTGTCTGTGTTGCTGAAGCTGCAAAATAATTACAGCCATTTCTGACTGAAAAGTTATGTTACCGAAATCCCTCATTTGTTTAGGAAAAACATTCCCTATTCCCTCAACCCTTGTTCCCTTTACGTGCCACATGTATGAATCAATAGGACCTATAGCATATCATGATCACATCAACAAATTGGTTATAACAAACTCTGAACACTGTAACACGTGACAGCAAAATGGATGCAGAAGACTTGACAAATTTACATTTACATTTAAGTCATTTAGCAGACGCTCTTATCCAGAGCGACTTACAGATTGGCAAATAAACTACTGGTTGCTCATGAGGTCAAGGGAAGTCAAACGTGTGGAATAAATGTGTCTAGTTGTGGAAAATACTAGAGATCAAGAAAAAGAAAGTAAGAAACAAGTGCTGTGTGCATATTATGTGTGCCAAACAGGTGCTGTTAGATTACAATATATGTTTTCTGACCGTTTGGATCAATGTAAATAAAACTAAATAAATGATAAGCGTACCAGCGAGTCTGTTGTAACATTTCTTTGTAAAGCCTTTATTACATTAATGTTTATGCAAATTTTTCAACAGTTACTTTTTTATTTTATTTTAAAACTGAAATGTTTGATTGAATTTCAAATCATGAATTACTCCTATGCTGTGTGATGACATGAACGAATACATTATTGATTGATACAGTAGCCTATATAAGTATTGAAATATAGGCCTATTAGGTATTACGGTTTTAAGACTAAACAGGATGTGCTCTTAGGCCTACACCTCGATGGTGGTTATACAAGGCTGCTATACTAAGCCTGCTAATCAAATCAAATCACATTTATTTATATAGCCCTTCTTACATCAGCTTATATCTCAAAGTGCTGTACAGAAACCCAACCTAAAACCCCAAACAGCAAGCAATGCAGGTGTAGAAGCACAGTGGCTAGGAAAAACTCCCTAGAAAGGCCAAAACCTAGGAAGAAACCTAGAGCGGAACAAGCTATGAGGGGTGGCCAGTCCTCTTCTGGCTGTGCCGGGAGGAGATTATAACAGAACATGGCCAAGATGTTCAAATGTTCATAAATTACCAGCATTGTCAAATAATAATAATCACAGTTGTCGAGGGAGTAACAAGTCAGCACCTCAAGAGTAAATGTCAGTTGGCTTTTCATAGCTGATCATTGAGAGTATCTCTACCGCTCCTGCTGTCTCAAGAGAGTTGAAAACAGCAGGTCTGGGACAGGTAGCACGTCCGGTGAACAGGTCAGGGTTCCATAGCCGCAGGCAGAACAGTTGAAACTGCAGCAGCAGCACGGCCAGGTGGACTGGGGACAGCAAGGAGTCATCATGTAAGGTAGTCCTGAGGCATGGTCCTAGGGCTCAGGTCCTCCGAGAGAGAGAAAGAAAGAAAGAGAGAATTAGAGAGAGCATACTTAAATTCACACAGGACACCGGATAAGACAGGAGAAATACTCCAGATATAACAGACTGACCCTAGCCCCCTGACACATTAACCTGTTAGGGCTAGGGGGCAGTATTGACACGGCCGGATAAAAAACGTACCCGATTTAATCTGGTTACTACTCCTGCCCAGTAACTAGAATATGCATATAATTATTGGCTTTGGATAGAAAACACCCTAAAGTTTCTAAAACTGTTTGAATGGTGTCTGTGAGTATAACATAACTCATATAGCAGGCCAAAACCTGAGAAGATTCCATGCAGGAAGTGGCCTGTCTGACAAGTTGTGTTTCATCTTGGCTCTTTTTATTGAAGACTGAGGATCTTTGCTATAACGTGACACTTCCTACGGCTCCCATAGGCTCTCAGAGCCCGGGAAAAAGCTGAACGATATCGAGGCAGCCTCTGGCTGAAACACTTTATCGCGTTTGGCAAGTGGCCGATCAGAGTACTATGGGCTTGGGCGCGTGCCCGAGTCGACCCCATGCTTTATTTTCTTTCGTCTGTTTACCTAAACGCAGATTCCCGGTTGGAATATTATCGCTTTTTTTATGAGAAAAATGGCATAAAAATTGATTTTAAACAGCGGTTGACATGCTTCGAAGTACGGTAATGGAATATTTAGAATATTTTTGTCACGAATTGCGCCATGCTCGTCACCCTTATTTACCCTTTCGGATAGTGTCTTGAACGCACGAACAAAACGCCGCTATTTGGATATAACAATGGATTATTTTGAACCAAACCAACATTTGTTATTGAAGTAGAAGTCCTGGGAGTGCATTCTGACGAAGACAGCAAAGGTAATAACATTTTTCTTATAGTAAATCTGACTTTGGTGAGTGCTAAACTTGATGAAAAATTGAAGTTTTTGCATTTTTGAGGAATTTGAATAACGCGCCACGGGATTACACTGGCAAGCGTCCCACCAAGCCCATAGAGGTTAACTACTGCAGCATAAATACTGGAGGCTGAGACAGGAGGGATCAGGAGACACTTTGGCCCCATCCGACGATACTCCCGGACAGGGCCAAACAGGAAGGATATAACCCCACCCACTTTGCCAAAGCACAGCCCCCACACCACTAGAGGGATAGCTTCAACCACCAACTTACCATCCTGAGACAAGGCCGAGTATAGCCCACAAAGATCTCCGCCACGGCACAACCCAAGGGGGGGGGCGCCAACCCAGACAGGAAGACCACGTCAGTGACTCAACCCACTCAAGTGACGCACCCCTCCTAGGGACGGCATGGAAGAACACCAATAAGCCAGTGACTCAGCCCCTGTAATAGGGTTAGAGGCAGAGAATCCCAGTGGAGAGAGGGGAACCGGCCAGGCAGAGACAGCAAGGGCGGTTCAGAGCCTTTCCGTTCACCTTCACACTCCTGGGCCAGACTAAACTCAATCATAGGACCCACTGAAGAGATGAGTCTTCAGTAAAGACTTAAAGGTTGAGACCGAGTCTGCATCTCTCACATGGATAGGCAGACTATTCCATAAAAATTGAGCTCTATAGGAGAAAGCCCTGCCTCCAGCTGTTTGCTTAGAAATTCTAGGGACAATGAGGAGGCCTGCATCTTGTGACCATAGCGTACGTGTAGGTATGTACGGCAGGACCAAATCGGAAAGATAGGTAGGAGCAAGCCCATGTAATGCTTTGTAGGTTAACAGAAAAACCTTGAAATCAGCCCTTGCCTTAACAGGAAGCCAGTGTAGGGAGGCTAACACTGGAGTAATATGATCACATTTTTTGGTTCTAGTCAGGATTCTAGCAGCCGTATTTAGCACTAACTGAAGTTTATTTAGTGCTTTATCCGGGTAGCCGTAAAGTAGAGCATTGCAGTAGTCCAACCTAGAAGTAACAAAAGCATGGATTCATTTTTCTGCAATGTTACGTAGATGGAAAAAAGCTGCCCTTGAAACAGTCTTGATATGTTCTTCAAAAGAGAGATCAGGGTCCAGAGTAACGCCGAGGTCCTTCACAGTTTTATTTGAGACGACTGTACAACCATCAAGATTAATTGTCAGATTTAACAGAAGATCTCTTTGTTTCTTGGGACTTAGAACAAGCATCTCTGTTTTGTCCGAATTTAAAAGTAGAACGTTTGCAGCCATCCACTTCCTTATGTCTGAAACACAGGCTTCTAGCGAGGGCAATTTTGGGGCTTCACCATGTTTCATTGAAATGTAAAGCTGTGTGTCATCCGCATAGCAGTAATATTTAACCTCTTACATCTAGACGTTCCGCTAGCGGAACACCTGCTCCAATATTCAATGATGGGTGTGGCGCGAAATACAAAGTCCTCGAAAATCCGAAAACGTCAATTTTTCAAACATATGACTATTTTACACCATTTTAAAGACAAGACTCTCCTTTATCTAACCACACTGTCCGATTTAAAAAATGCTTTACAGCGAAAGCAAAACATTAGATTATGTCAGCAGAGTACCCAGCCAGAAATAATCAGACACCCATTTTTCAAGCTAGCATATAATGTCACAAAAAAACAAAACCACAGCTAAATGCAGCACTAACCTTTGATGATCTTCATCAGATGACACTCCTAGGACATTATGTTATACAATACATGCATGTTTTGTTCAATCAAGTTCATATTTATATCAAAAACCAGCTTTTTACATTAGCATGTGACGTTCAGGACTAGCATTCCCACCGAACACTTCCGGTGAATTTACTAAATTACTCACGATAAACGTTCACAAAAAACATAACAATTATTTTAAGAATTATAGATACAAAACTCCTTTATGCAATCGCGGTGTCCGATTTTAAAATAGCTTTTCGGTGAAAGCATATTTTGCAATATTCTGAGTAGATAGCCCGGCCATCATGGCTAGCTATTTTGACACCCACCAAGTGTGGTACTCACCAAACTCAGATTTACTATAAGAAAAATTGGATTACCTTTGCTGTTCTTCGTCAGAATGCACTCCCAGGACTTCTACTTTAATAACAAATGTTGGTTTGGTTCCAAATAATCCATAGTTATATCCAAATAGCGGCGTTTTGTTGTGCGTTCAAGACACTATCCGAAGGGTAAAGAAGGGTGACCCCCCCCGGCGCGTTTCGTGACATAAAAATTCAAAATATTCCATTACCGTACTTCGAAGCATGTCAAACGCTGTTTAAAATCAATTTTTATGCGATTTTTCTCGTAATAAAATGATAATATTCTGACCGGGAAACCCTGTTTTCGTTCAAAGACGAAAAAATAAAAACATGGAGTCGTCTTGTGCACGCGCCCCCAGTCTCATTGTTCTCAGATCGACCACTATCCAAATGCGCTACTGTTTTTCAGCCATGGGCTGCAAAGTCATCATTCAACGTTCTGGCGCCTTCTGAGAGCCTATGGGAGCGTTAGAAAATGTCACGTTACAGCAGAGATCCCCTGTTTTGGATAGAGATGATCAAGAAGGCCAAGAAATAGTCAGAGAGGGCACTTCCTGTTTGGAATCTTCTCAGTTTTTGGCCTGCCTAATGAGTTCTGTTATACTCACAGACACCATTCAAACAGTTTTAGAAACGTTGGAGTGGTTTCTATCCAAAGCTAATTATTATATGCATATTCTAGTTTCTGGGCAGGAGTAATAATCAGATTAAATCGGGTACGTTTTTTTATCCGGCCGTGAAAATACTGCCCCCTATCCATAACAAGTTAACATTATGTTTTCGAATGACATCCCCAAGAGGTAAAATATATAGTGAAAACGGAACCTTGAGGAATACCGAAATTTACAGTTGATTTGTCAGAGGACAAACCATTCACAGAGACAAACTGATATCTTTCCGACAGATAAGATCTAAACTAGGCCAGAACTTGTCCGTGTAGAGCAATTTGGGTTTCCAATCTCTCCAAAAGAATGTGGTGATCGATGGTATCAAAAGCAGCAATAAGATCTAGGAGCACGAGGACAGATGCAGAGCCTCGGTCTGACATCATTAAAAGGTAATTTACCACCTTCACAAGTGCAGTCTCAGTGCTATGATGGGGTCTAAAACCAGACTGAAGCGTTTTGTATACATTGTTTGTCTTCAGGAAGGCAGTGAGTTGCTGTGGAGTGGGTCTGTGGACTTTTCCATGTGAATATTAATGTCGCTCTGGATAAGAGCGTCTGCTAAATGACTTAAATGTAAATGTAAATATTAAAGTCACCAAAAATTTGAATATTATCTGCTGTGACTACAATGTCCGATAGGAATTCAGGGAACTCAGTGAGGAACGCTGTATATGGCCCAGGATGCCCGTAAACTGTAGCTATAAAAAGTGATTGAGTAGGCTGCATAGATTTCATGACTAGAAGCTCAAAAGACGAAAACGTCGTTTTTTTTTGTAAATTGAAATTTGCTATCGTAAATGTTAGCAACAAATCCGCCTTTGCGGGATGCACGGGGATATGGTCACTAGTGTAACCAGGAGGTGAGGCCTCATTTAACACAGTAAATTCATCAGGCTTAAGCCATGTTTCAGTCAGGCCAATCACATCAAGATTATGATCAGTGATTAGTTCATTGACTATAACTGCCTTTGAGGTGATGGATCTAACATTAAGTAGCCCTATTTTGAGATGTGAGGTATCGCGATCTCTTTCAATAATGGCAGGAATGGAGGAGGTCTTTATTCTAGTGAGATTGCTAAGGCGAACACCGCCATGTTTAGTTTTGCCCAACCTAGGTCGATGCACAGACACTGTCTCAATGGGGATAGCTGAGCTGACTACACTGACTGTGCTAGTGGCAGACTCCACTAAGCTGGCAGGCTGGCTAACAGTCTGCTGCCTGGCCTGCACCCTATTTCATTGTGGAGCTAGAGGAGTTAGAGCCTTGTCTATGTTCGTAGATAAGATGAGAGCACCCCTCCAGCTAGGATGGAGTCCGTCACTCCTCAACAGACCAGGCTTGGTCCTGTTTGTGGGTGAGTCCCAGAAAGAGGGCCAATTATCTACAAATTATATCTTTTGGGATTGGCAGAAAACAGTTTTCAACCAGCGATTTAGTTGTGAGACTCTGCTGTAGAGCTCATCACTCCCCCTAACTGGGAGGGGGCCAGAGACAATTACTCGATGCCGAGTAATCATCTTTCTAGCTGATTTACATGCTGAAGCTAAGTTGCGCTTGGTGACCTCTGACAGTTTCATCCTATCATCGTTGGTGCCGACGTGGATAACAATATCTCTATATCTCTATAATGATAATGGCATTACTTATTATTATAATGATGATCATAATAATAATTGTAAGAATTAGAATAAGAAGGAGATCAAGGAAAAAGTTGGGTTATTATTATAAATAAAAATGTTCTTACAATTTGGAACAGCGTAAACAATACTAAATAAAGGATAAATAATACCAGAGAGGCTGGTCTAACAAAAAACAGTGTAAAGCCTTTATTACACCATAGAACATTTGTGAAATTGTTTTTCTGACATGTTGTGGTTGCCTGAGGCTTGGTGCTCATGGAATCAGTAGGCTATTAAACAAACAGTTAAACATGCAACAGAAGCAGGATCTGTTTTATTTCTGTAGATGCAGTATTTATGGATGATTTACAAAACCAGGCACATTTAACCATTAGGCTATTGATTATAGACCGAATTAAGTTGGGGTTTCCTCTCTCCTCACTTTTGTTAGACTATTAAGGCAAGGGCTGTTTTCTCGTCTCCTAACTTACTATTATGCACATAACAACATGGTATATGAAAAAGCGGCAGTTCACCACTGCAATGATGTGTTTCGCAACCGTGGACAGCAACCACTATCCAACGTGGAAGAAAGCACTTTTGTTATATAATAATATTATTGATGTTGCACCATTGTTCTTACATAATATATCCAATTTCACTAGCAAATGTCTTAGAATGATGGACGGTGCCATCCCCATGGCCTCCACAATGAATCAGTATACTCAGACAGGCATGAATCAGATAAGTGTCTTGCACACCATGACTCCTTTTAGTTTTTTTTTTGCTACTGCTTGACTGAAGAAATCTCGGTCAACCAACTGCCTATCGACCAAACAATCGACCAAACAATCGACCAAATGGGGTCATCCCTATGAGAGTCTCCCCTTTCCATAGAGTGTAGGTCATAATAGTTTGTAGGTCAAACCCATCGGACGCTACAGACGTTTTTGTGAGACGATCAACTTTCGGGATGTCTCATGGTCTGACAAATACCACTCTAGCTCTGCCACCTTTCACTGCAGATGCGGAAGTGCAACATTGGCGAATGTGGTGGATTGAGACGCATCCAATGCAAAACAACTGATATCTGTAGCTTAAACTGAGAGATTTTGATGGGAATTTTGTTGTTATGTAACTTAAATTCAATCGCCTCTAGGGGGATATTATTAAGAGGGCATGTATCATGGCTAATGGATACTACATGGAGGGTAGACCTTTTCACTCGTGCCCGTATACAGGTTGAAAATGGCAGATTTGGGCACTGATAAACGCCTAAATTGGAATACAGTTGCGGTACAGTAACATGTATGGAGCGATTTTAGTGCCAACAGAAATTGTATTGAATTTTATAATTTTACGTTTGTGTTAGGATATTGAATTTATAATTATGAATTTGTGTTAGGATATTGAATTTGAATTAATAATTTTTGAATTTGTGTTGGGATTAGAATTAGAATTTTTACAATTGTAATGTACAAATTGAATCATTCAATTTTAAATTTAACTTGTATTTCAGGATTTGAAACTGAATTGAATGAATATTGCATTCAGTTATAAAATTATATTTCAATTTATTAAATATTCTAACTCAATATTTATATATTCTGTTTCAATATGGTGTATATTGCTTTCATTTTCTATGTATCCAGTTTACAAACTATCATTTGAAGTTCACCAAAGTTTCATATATTACATTTCTCAGATTCATTCAGATACAAAACTGCTCTAAACAAGATCCTGGTGCTTAGCCAGCCAGGAAAAGTAGAAGAATAATGAAAAATCTAACTCCCTTCCAGCCAATCACAAAGTAAAACAGGGTACCACCTGACCTCATTAGCAAGAGCAAGAGAGGGTAGTGATCACTGAGTAGTCAATATTAACTCTCTTCCAAGAAAGGAGTGGTCTTTGATAATACACCTGATCAAGCACGTGACCTGATGCCACACTGAACAATCAGTCATTCCTTATCCTCTGCTGCCACCTTGTGGCGCATTTATTTATGCATAATTTCTGTTGCTTTACAATATTTAATGGGCTAAAACAGAGGCTTTCAATTACACTGAAAAAATATATACTCAACATGCAACAATTTCAAAGATTTTGCTGAATCACAGTTCATATAAGGAATTCAGTCAATTGAAATAAATTCATTAGTCCCTGATCTATGGATTTTACATCACTCGGCAGGGGCACAGCCAATTGGGAGCAAGGCCCAGCCAGTGGTCTGTGTTTGTGAAGCCGGTTGGCCGTACTGCCAAAATCTCTAAATGCCGTTGGAGGCGGTTTAGGGTGGAGAAATGAACATTCAATTCTCTGGCAAAAGCTCTGGTGGACACTCCTGCAGTCAGCATGCCAAGTGAATGTTCCCTCAAAACTTGAGACATATGTGGCATTGTGTTGCATGACAAAACTGTACATTTTAGAGTGGCCTTTTATTGTCCCCAGCACAAGGTGCACCTGTGTAATGAGGTGCACCTTGCTTTTTGTGTGTTTGGAATATTTCTGGGATCTTTTATTTTAGCACTTCACATGTTGCATTTATATCTTTGTTCAGTGTATTAAAGCTAGGATCTGTGAAAGGTGAAACAGCATCACTGGTCATCCCAGGCACATTTCTTATTGTTTTGTTAATCATGCGGAGGTGATAAGCATCCAGCATTGTGGTAAAAAAAAAAATTGTACGTACTCTGCTGTTCTATCGAGTGTAGAATGATGTCCAAAGGGAAAAAAAACAATGTTTCCTTGTTTAAAGTATAACATCTTTGTTGTTATAATATCGCAAACTGACATGGCAGTTTCTTTGTATTTATTGTGCCTACATTAATACATTATTACATCGATTAACCTACAGTTGTGACTCATTACTTTATGATTGTTTAAAAAAAAGTCTAAATAAATAAACAACGCATGAGATGAATTCAACAGATTTGAATCGATATAGGCTACAAAAAGTTGACATACTAGTTCTGAAATAATTAGGGCTACAGCAAGGTGGTGTGAAATTGTGACAATTCATATTGGAAAATGTTCCACTGCCAGCTGACTGCACCCTCCGGCGAGTTGAAGTAGTCCTTGTTCTCGTCTCTGACATTCTTGGCTTTACTGGCGTAGTTATTGCTGGAACCTACCCTGATATGCAGCATGGACTCAGAGTGTCACTAGCCAGGCACCACCACTCCACTCCCCACATCCTCCCTGTCCACCAACTCTGGAGATGAGTACACCTGTTGTATGCACCCTAAATAAATCTTGTGTAATCATCCATACAACATGAATTTTAAGTAATTTTCTGGGAATGATCCTGGTTTGCTGGGTAGGATGATAGGATAATAGGAGGAACTTTAATGTCCCCATGGGGAAAATTGTCTTCGACAAACAGCCAATTTCCCCCCTCGGAGACATTCAATTTCATCCTATCAACCTATCCCATTGGTCTCTACAGTTTAAAAACATTGCATTCTCATTAGCTCAACATGCTACTAATATCACTGAACTAATATATACGGGATGCTAATATGCACCATGCCTTATTAGCTCATAGTCATATTAACACTGATACACAAACATGCACACTGTACACTTTCCCCTCATACTGAGTTGTCCAGTGCCGGCATATCTCTGTATCTCTACTCTCTACTGATTATATAGATCCTCATAACACTGTGTATCTTGTGTCTGATGTACTGTGCGTGACAGGTCATTTAATTTGCTATGTACAGAAATGCATGTCCAGTTTTGTTATGGTGTTTTTTTGCATTTCTACAAGGGGAAATTGCAACGCATGTCAATTGAGGCCTGAAGCAAGCATTCTGGTGTAATAAACAGTGTGTGATGCTAGTTAAGTGGGAATAAATACTATATTGTTAAAGGTAAAATATGGTAATGTTATATTGTGGGTGGGAAATGTTTTTAACATCATGGAGTGATAAGGATATAGAGGGTTGATATTATTTCCAATGTCAGTTGTTTGCTAAACCCACAAAATGTAATGGTGATGAATTCACATGTATTATCTTTGTATTCTCCCTTTTGCTCTTCGACACAAATTGGGTGGTTTAACCCTTTACAATCATAGGATTAGCCTATATGGAAAGGGATAAATTGAAATATTTCTTACAAAATAAATACGAAAAGCATATTCATAACCATGGGAGCAATTGAAAGGAAACAGTTTATGGATTATTGGATAATTATTAGGCCAAAGGTGAGGACACAACAGTTCACCTGACACAAGACTGAATTCAAACATTACACTGTTGATTTTATGTGCATTTCACTGTACTTTTTGTTACATTTGTTGATGACAAAATATGAAAATGTGATATTACAGTGTGACGCTTTCACAATGCAATTCAGGCAACAGATCCGAATTTTGGTTCACATAGAAAGGAGTCATGAGTGCATTCAGGTGCGTGTGCTGTGGAAAATGTTCTTTAACAATAGGCAAACAGGCTCATTCTGTTCAGAACAACTCAGGGTATGACACCATGTCACCTTGTAACTGTCCATCTAAAATGGTGATCGTAAACGTTGACACTATATATGACATGAGTTTTATGATTTTGGAAATGTGAAGTGCACATTTGGACTCATGGGTGTTTGGCTTGCTTGTATGACATCAACATTGTATTTATTATAATCCTCAAGGTATAATCTTTCAACTCACATAGTCTTCTAAATTTACAGATTTTCCCTCACTCAGACAACATAAAATTAGCGGGAGGGATGGGGGCAACTTCTTGTCGCACGAGGTGCTCAAGTTCAGAACGGCTGTCAAAACACATACAGTGCTGTGAAGCGCAGAACCAGAACTCTGATGTCATGTATTGCATGTTTATGGAGTGATTTCAGTGCTAACCGAAATTATATTTGAATGTAATACTTTTGAATTCGTGTTAGGATATTGAATTAGAATCTTATAACTTTGAATGTGTGCTAGGATATTGAATTTGAATTCATTATGTTTGAATTTGTAATGCACAAATTGAATCATTAAATTCCTAAATTGGACTTGTATTTCAAGATTTGAAACTGAATTGAATGAATATTGCATTCAGTTTTAAAATTAAACATCAATTTAATTGAATATTCAAATTCAATATGTATATTTTCCATTTCAATATGGTAGATATTGCGTTCATTTACTGTGTATCGAGTTTACAAACTATCATTTGAAGTTTACCATTTGAAGTTTCATATTGTCACATCCTGACCAGTATAAGGGGTTATTTGTTATTGTAGTTTGGTCAGGATGTGGCAGGGGTGTGTTTTATGTTCTTGTTAGTTTAGTTCCATGTTAGTTCTACTATGTCTATTTCTATGTGGTGTCTGTTGGGTTGACTTTCAATTGGAAGCAGCTGCTCCTAGTTGCTTCTATTTGAAGGTCCTATTTAAGAGGGGTGTTTGTCTTTGGGATTTTGTTGGTAGTTGTTCCTTGTATAGCTGTAAGCCTTACAGGACTGTTTATCGTCGTTGATTTTATATACATGTTTATTTTGGTTTTCCTTCTTTCTGCCTCAATAAAAAAGAAGATGAGTATACACATTGCCGCTGCATTTTTGTCAAATCCATACGACACCCGTGACACATATATTCAATTTCTCATATGCATTCAGATTCAAAACGGAAAAAAAAAAAATCCTGGTACTTTGCCAGTCAGGAAAAGTAGAAGAACAATGATACATCTAACTCCCTTCCAGCCAATCACGAAGTAAAACAGGCTACCACCTGACCTCGTTAATGGCTGTTGCATTGACCTTCTTTGCAATAGAAAGTAGTGATTTAAAGAAAAAAATATTTCACCTTTATTTAACCAGGTAGGCTAGTTGAGAACAAGTTGTCATTTGCAACTGCGACCTGGCCAAGATAAAGCGTAGCAATTTGACACATACAACAACATAAAGTTACACATGGAATAAACAGAACATACAGTCAATAATACAGTAGAACAAAAGAAAACAAAAAAGTCTAAATACAGTGAGTGCAAATGTGGTAAGTTAAGGAAATAAATAGGCCATGGTGGCGAAGTAATTACAATATAGCAATTAAACACTGGAATGGTAGATGTGCAGAAGATGAATGTGCAAGTAGAGATACTGGGGTGCAAAGGAGCAAGATAAATAAATAAATAAATACAGTATGGGGATGAGGAAGGTAGATAGATGGGCAGTTTACAGATGGGCTATGTGCAGTGATCTGTGAGCTGCTCTGACAGCTGGTGCTTAAAAGTCGTGAGGGAGATATGAGTCTCCAGCTTCAGAGATTTTTGCAGTTCGTTCAGTCATTGGCAGCAGAGAACTGGAAGGAAAGATGACCAAAGGAAGAATTGGCTTTGGGGGTGACCAGTGAGATATACCTGCTGGAGTGCGTGCTACGAGTGGGTGCTGCTATGGTGACCAGTGAGCTGAGATAAGGCAGGGCTTTACCTAGCAGAGACTTGTAGATAACCTGTAGCCAGTGGGTTTGGCGACGAGTATGAAGCGAGGGCCAACCAACGAGAGCGTACAGGTCACAATGGTGGGTAGCGTATGGGGCTTTGGTGACAAAACGGATCGCACTGTGACAGACTGCATCCTGTTTGTTGAGTAGAGTGTTGGAGGCTATTTTATAGATGACATCAACGAAGTCGAGGATCGGTAGGATAGTCAGTTTTACGAGGGTGTGTTTGGCAGCATGAGTGAAGGATGCTTTGTTGCGATATAGGAAGCCGATTCTAGATTTAATATTGGATTAGAGATGCTTAATGTGAGTCTGGAAGGAGAGTTTACAGTCTAACCAGACACCCAGGTATTTGTAGTTGTCCACGTATGCTAAGTCAGAGCAGTCCAGAGTAGTGATTCTGGATGGGCGAGCAGGTGCGGGCATTGATCGATTGAATAGCATGCATTTAGTTTTACTTGCGTTTAAGAGCAGTTGAAGACCACAGAAGGAGAGATGTATGGCATTGGAGCTCGTCTGGAGGTTAGTTAACACAGTGTCCAAAGATGGGCCAGAAGTATACAGAATGGTGTCGTCTGCGTAGAGGTGGATCAGAGAATCACCAGCAGCAAGAGCAACATCATTGATGTATACAGAGAAGAGAATTGAGCCCTGTGGCACACCCATAGAGACTGCCAGAGGTCCGGACAACAGGCCCTCCGATTTGACACACTGAACTCTATCGGAGAAGTAGTTGGTAAACCAGATGAGGCAATCATTTGTGAAACCAAGGCTGTCGAGTCTGCCAATAAGAATATGGTGATTGACAGAGTCGAAAACCTTGGCCAGGTCGATGAATATGGCTGCACAGTAATGTCTCTTATCGATGGTGGTTATGATGACGTTTAGGACCTTAAGCGTGGCTGAGGTGCACCCATGACCAGCTCTGAAACCAGATTGCATAGCGGAGAAGGTAAGGTGGGATTCCAAATGGTTGGTAATCTGTTTGTTTACTTGGCTTTCAAAGACCTTAGAAAGGCATGGTAGGATAGATATAAGTCCGTAGCAGTTTGGGTCTAGAGTGTCACCCCTTTGAAGAGGGGGATGACCGTGACAGCTTTCCAATATTTGGGAATCTCAGACGATACAAAAGAGAGGTTGAACAGGCTAGTGATAGGGGTTGCAATAATTTCGGGCCGATAATTTTAGAAAGAGAGGGTCCAGATTGTCTAGCCTGGCTGATTTGTATGGGTCCAGATTTTGCAGCTCTTTCAGAACATCAGCTATCTGGATTTGGGTGAAGGAGAAATGGTGGGGGCTTTGGCGGGTTGCTATGGAGGGTTCCAGGCAGTTGACCGGGGTAGGGGTAGCCAGGTGGAAAGCATGGCCAGCCGTAGAGAAATGCTTATTGAAATTCTCAATTATAGTGGATGTATCGGTGGTAACAGTGTTTCCTTGCCTCAGAGCAGTGGGCAGCTGGGAGGAGGTGCTCTTATTCTCCATGGACTTTACAGTGTCCCAGAATTTTTTTAGTTAGTACTACAGGATGCAAATTTCTGTTTGAAAAAGCTAGCCTTAGCTTTTCTAACTGCCTGTGTATATTTGTTCCTAACTTCCCTGAAAAGTTGCACATCACAGGGGCTATTCGATGCTAATGCAGAATGCCACAGGATGTTTTTGTGCTGATCAAGGGCAGATAGGTCTGGAGTTAACCAAGGACTATATCTATTCCTAGTTCTACATTTTTTGAGTGGGGCATGCTTATTTAAGATGGTGAGGAAGGCACTTTTAAAGAATAGCCAGGCATCATCTACTGATGGAATGAGGTCAATGTCGTTCCGGAATACCCGGGCCAGGTTTATTACAAAGGCCTGCTCGCAGAAGTGTTTTAGGGAGCGTTTGACAGTGATGAGGGGTGGTCGTTTGGTCGCAGACCCATTACGGATGCAGGCAATGAGGCAGTGATCACTGAGATCTTGATTGAAAACAGTGGAGGTGTATTTGGAGGGCGAGTTAGTTAGGATGACATTATGAGTGTGCCCGTGTTTATGGATTTGGGGTTGTACCTGGTAGGTTCATTGATAATTTGTGTGAGATTCAGGGCATCAAGCTTAGATTGTAGGATGCCCGGGGTGTTAACCTGTTATGGCTAGGGGGCAGTATTTTCACGGCTGGATAAAAAACGTACCCGATTTAATCTGGTTACTACTGCAAAATGTGCTTTCAAAGAAAAGCTATTTTAAAATAGGACACCTCGATTGCACAAAGGAGTTCTGTATCTATAATTCTTAAAATAATGTTTATGTTTTTTGTGAACGTTTATCGTGAGTAATTTAGTAATTTTTATGTTTTTTGTGAACGTTTATCGTGAGTAATTTAGTAAATTCACCGGAGGTATGCTAGTTCTGAACGTCACATGCTAATGTAATAAGCTGGTTTTTGATATAAATATGAACTTGATTGAACAAAACATGCATGTATTGTATAACATAATGTCCTAGGTGTGTCATCTGATGAAGATCATCAAAGGTTAGTGCTGCATTTAGCTGTGGTTTTGTTTTTTGTGACATTATATGCTAGCTTGAAAAATGGGTGTCTGATTATTTCTGGCTTGGTACTCTGCTGACATAATCTAATGTTTTTCTTTTGTTGTAAAGCCTTTTTGAAATCGGACAGTGTGGTTAGATTAACGAGAGTCTTGTCTTTAAATAGCTGTAAAATAGTCATATGTTTGAGAAATTGAAGTAATAGGATTTTTAAGGTTTTGAAAATCGCGCCACAGGCTTCAAGTGGCTGTTACGTAGGTGGGACGAATTCGTCCCGCCTAGCCCAGAGAGGTTAAACGTCTCTAGAGACTATATCTCTCTCATCATTACTCAATGCCTAGGTTTACCTCCAATGTACTCACATCCTACCTGCTCCTTTTACTCTCTGTTCCGAACGTGCTAGACGGCCAGTTCGTATAGCCTTTAGCCGTACCCTTATCCTACTTCTCCTCTCTTCCTCTGGTGATGTGGAGGTTAATCCAGGTCCTGCAGTGCCTAGCTCCACTCCCACTCCCCAGGTGCTCTCATTTGTTGACTTCTGTAACCATAAAAGCCTTGGTTTCATGCATGTTAACATTAGAAGCCTCTTCCCTAAGTTTGATTTACTCACTGCTTTAGCACACTCTGCCAACACGGATGTCTTAGGCGTGTCTGAATCTTGGCTCAGGAAAACCACCAAAAACCATGAAATCTCTATCGCAAACTAAAGCATTTTCCGCGAAGATAGAAATGCCAAAGGGGGCGGTGTTGCAATCTACTGCAAAGATAGCCTGCAGAGTTCTGTATTACTATCCAAGTCTGTACCCAAACATTTCGAGCTTCTACTTCTAAAAATTCACCTTTCCAGAAACAAGTCTCTCACTGTTGCCGCTTGCTATAGACCTCCCTCTGCCCCCAGATGTGCCCTCGATACCATATGTGAATTGATTGCCCCCCATCTATCTTCTGAGCTCGTGCTACTAGGTGACCTAAACTGGGACATGCTTATTAAACCAGGTGATGTCATCGCATATGTATTAGGTGGAACAACATGGTTGGTTAAGGCATATTGAGCAGGGCTAGAGGCTCTACAGTGAAATAAGACAGTAATCACTAACCAGGACAGTAATGGACGAGGCATATTGATATTAGAGAGAGGCATGCGTAACCAAGTGAACATATGGGTCCAGTGAGTGGTTGGGCTGACTGGGGACACGGCGATTCAGACAGTTAGCAGGCCGATGCTAACAAGCTAACAGTTAGTTGGCCGGGGCTAAACAAGCTAGCAGTTAGCAGACCGGGGCTGGCAAGCTAGCAGTTAGCAGACCGGTTTAGCAAGCAAGCAGTTGGCAGGCCGGGGCTAGCAAGTTAGCCTTTGGGGGATGTTGCGATGGGGGTAAGTCTGTTTTTGCCTCTTCCTGCGGTGACGTCGATAGACCAGTCGTGGAATTAGTAGGGTTCCAAGTAGCTCTAGATAGCTAGCAGGCCGGTTAGCAATGGGCCTTCAGAGGACATCGCGCCTGAGGGGCCTTTTGGAATCCTCGGGCAGATTATGTCGTTATTCCAGTCGTAGAGGATCGGCGGGGTTCCGTGCCCCGTACCAGCAGTAGAAGGGGTCCGGATATTGTAGCCCCGGAGTGGGCATCGGTGGTATCACAGGAGCCCTGGCCGAGCTAGCTTCAGGCTAATTGGTGCTTGCTCCGGGATGGAAACGCTAGCCAGGAGTAGTCACCCGGGATTGCGGTTAGCTGGTTGCGAAGATCCAGATGAAAATGTTCAGAGTTTGCGGTAGGAGTCCGGGGATATAGGGGGAAAAAATATATATAAAATAATAACAGTTCCGTTATGCTCTGGTTTGAGTCACGTTGTTCGAAATGGCGAGAGCTTTCCGATCACTTAGAAGTCATATTAACTAACTCTTATAAGAAAGGAGTGGTCTTTGATATTACACCTGATCAAGCACATTGTGATGTGTCAACACTGTCACTGGTAAGTTGTAACTGTCTGTCATATTTTGATTTAACAATTTAACAACGCTAATTAGTGGAATACAAAATTGGCATGTAATTTTAGCTAGTTAACTAGAATAGATTAAAAAAAAATCTTGTGATTGCATTGCTAACTTAGCTGCTTGTCAACTACAATGGAAATTCTTGGGATAACTAAAACTAAGACAAGCGAAAATACATTGATTTTTATTGAAATGTATTTTATCAGAGCAACCAAATCCGCCCAAAACAGCCTTCTTATGAAGGTAGCTAGCTATGCTAGCAACAGTTTACATCATACCATGGCGCTGGTTAGCCAGATCCAGATGTATGAATGTCACCACAACTGAGCATATTTTGTGTTTTGGGAACGTATCTCTTGTAATGTGCCCACACTGTTGCCGCAACCTAATTAAATATTCTGGGAACCTTTTAAAGAACTCAGAAAAGCTGTTCTGTCAACATTCTTGCAACATCAAAGGAATGTTTTGTGTTCCCTAATACAAACACTATCTAAATGTCAGCACCACCGGAAAATTGTAGTGTTTTGGGAAACTATCTCTTGTCATATGTCTACAATGTTACTACAACCAAAGAAATGTGTTAGGAACTTTTAACCTGTTTGGGATAGGGGGCAGTATTTTCACGGCCAGATAAAAAACGTACCCGATTTAATCTGGTTACTACTCCTGCCCAGAAACTAGAATATGCATATATTTAGTAGATTTGGATAGAAAACACTCTAAAGTGTCTAAAACTGTTTGAATGGTGTCTGTGAGTATAACAGAACTCATATGGCAGGCCAAAACCTGAGAAGATTCCATACAGGAAGCGCCCTGTCTGACAATTTGTTTTCCTTCTAGGGCATCTCTATAAAAAATACAGGATCTCTGCTGTAACGTGACTTTTTTTAAGGCTTCCATTGGCTCTCAGAAGGTGCCAGAAAGTGGAATGACGTCTCTGCTGTCTCTGGGCAAAAAAAAGCAGGAGTTTTTGTGAGTGGTCAGGCAGTTAACAATGACAGTGGAGTGCGCGTGCACGAGACGACTCCATGTTTTTCTTTCAGTCTATGAATGAATATAACGTCGCCCGGTTGGAATATTATTGCTATTTTACGAGAAAAATTTTAAACAGCGTTTGACATGCTTCGAAGTACGGTAATGGAATATTTTGACATTTTTTGACACGAAATCTGCCAGCGCGTCACCCTTCGGGTACTGACCTGAACGCACGAACAAAACGGAGCTATCTGGCTATAACTATGGATTATTTCGAACCAAAACAACATTTGTTGTTGAAGTAGAAGTCCTGGGAGTGCATTCTGACGAAGAACAGCATAGGTAATCCAATTTTTCTTATAGTAAATCTGAAATTGGTGAGCACCAAACTTGGTGGGTGTCAAATTAGCTAGCCTGTGATGGCCGAGCTATCTACTCAGAATATTGCAAAATGTGCTTTCGCCGAAAAGCTATTTTAAAATCTGACACCGCGATTGCATAAAGGAGTTCTGTATCTATAATTCTTAAAATAATTGTTATGTTTTTTTGTAAACGTTTATCGTGAGTAATTTAGTAAATTCACCGGAGTTTGCGGTGGGTATGCTAGTTCTGAAGATCACATGCTAATGTAAAAAAAGCAGTTTTTTGATATAAATATGAACTTGATTGAACAAACATGCATGTATTGTATAACATAATGTCCTAGGAGTGTCATCTGATGAAGATAATCAAAGGTTAGTGCTGCATTTAGCTGTGGTTTTGGTTTTGGTGACATATATGCTTGCTTTGAAAATGGCTGTGTGATTTATTTTTGGCAGGGTACTCTCCTGACATAATCTAATGTTTTGCTTTCGCTGTAAAGCCTTTTTGAAATCGGACAATGTGGTTAGATTAACGAGAGTCTTGTCTTTAAAATGGTGTAAAATAGTCATATGTTTGAGAAATTGAAGTTATAGCATTTTTAAGGTATTAGTATTTCGCGCCACTCTCTACCATTGGATATTGGTGAGGCGTTCTGCTAGCGTTGTAACATCAGGTGAATGTTTTTTGCACCCTAAAATAAACACTGTGTAATCATCCGCACAACTGGACAGTTTGTTTGTGGTTTGGGCACATTTCTTTTGTGATGTTCCCACAATGTTCTCACCAGACTGTTCCCACAACCTAATGAAACAATCTGGGAACCTTTAAATAACAGATTACATGTGTTCTAGGAAGGTTCTTGCTACAGGCACAACCTTCATACAAATGTTCTATAATCATCAGCATGACTGGACAGTTTTTGTGTTATGACAGCATTTGTCTCGACCTAACAAATGTTCTGGGAACTTTCACAGAACCAATTTTGGTTTAACCTGTTAGGGCTAGGGGGCAGCATTGACACGGCTGGATAAAAAACATACCCGATTTAATCTGGTTACCACTCCTACTCAGTAACTAGAATATGCATATACTTATTACATATGGATAGAAAACACCCTAAATTTTCTAAAACTGTTTGAATGGTGTCTGTGAGTATAACAGAACTCAAATGGCAGGTCAAAACCTGAGAGATTCCTTTACAGGAAGTGGCCTGTCTGACCATTTCTGGAACTTCTTTGCCATCTCTATCATTTACTAAGGATCTCTGCTCTAACGTGACACTTCCCACGTCGTCCATAGGCTCTCATAGCCCGGGAAAAAAGAGAATGTCGTCATTCCAGCCCCAGGCTGAAACACATTATCGCCTTTCTCAAGTGGCCCATCAAGAGACACTAGCTTATGCGCGTGACCCCGACCGCCCCCGCCTTTGGGATTTTTTCCTCTGTTTGCCGAAAAGGAGATTCCCTGTCGGAATTTTACCGCTTTTCTACGAGAAAAATGACGTAAAAATTGATTTTAAACAGCGGTTGACATGCTTCGACGTACGGCAATTGAATACTTTGAATTTTATTGTCAGGAATTGCGCCAAGCGCGCGACACTTCTTTACTATTTCGGATAGTGTCTGGAACGCACGAACAAAACGCCGCTATTCGGATATAACGATGGATTATTTTGGACCAAACCAACATTTGTTATTGAAGTAGACGTCCTGGGTGTGCATTCTGACGAAGACAACAAAAGGTAATGACATTTTTATAATAGTAAATATGATTATGGTGAGTGCTAAACTTGCCGGGTGTCTAAATAGCGAGCCCGTGATGCCTGGGCTATATACTTAGAATATTGCAAAATGTGCTTTCACCAAAAAGCTATTTTAAAATCGGACATATCGAGTGCATAGAGGAGGTCTGTATCTATAATTCTTAAAATAATTGTTATGCTTTTTGTGAACGTTTATCGTGAGTAATTTAGTAAAATGTTAGCGAATTCCCCGTAAGTTTGCGGGGGGTATGCTAGTTCTGAACGTCACATGCTAATGTAAAAAGCTGGTTTTTGATATAAATATGAACTTGATTGAACAAAACATGCATGTATTGTATAACATAATGTCCTAGGGTTGTCATCTGATGAAGATCATCAAAGGTGAGTGCTGCATTTAGCTGTCTTCTGGGTTTTGGTGACATTATATGCTGGCTTGAAAAATGGGTGTCTGATTATTTCTGGCTTGGTACTCTGCTGACATAATCTAATGTTTTGCTTTCGTTGTAAAGCCTTTTTGAAATCGGACAGTGTGGTTAGATTAACGAGAGTCTTATCTTTAAATGGCTGTAAAATAGTCATATGTTTGAGAAATTGAAGTAATAGGATTTTGAAGATTTTGAAAATCGCGCCACAGGCTGGCAGTGGATGTTACGTAGGTGGGACGAATTCGTCCCGCCGGTCCCATAGAGGTTAACCTGTCTGGGAACCTTGCGTCCCACCCTAGTCAACAGCCAGTGGAATCGCGTTGCGCGAAATACAAATACCTCATAAATGCTATAACTTCAATTTCTCAAACATATGACTATTTTACACCATTTTATAGATACACCTCTCCTGAATCTAACCACGTTGTCCGATTTCAAAAAGGCTTTACAGCAAAAGCAAAACATTAGATTATGTTAGGAGAGTACACAGCCAGAAATAATCACACTGCCATTTTCAAAGCAACTAGCATGCATCACAAATACTCAAAACACAGCTAAATGCAGCACTAACCTTTGACAATCTTCATCAGATGACACTCCTAGGACATCATGTTACACAATACATGCATTTTTTTGTTCGATAAAGTTCATATTTATATATAAAAACAATTTACATCGGCGCGTGACGTTCAAAAAATATTTTCCCTCAAATGCTTCCAGTGGATCAGCGCTACAATTTACAAAATTACTATTCGAAAACATTTTTAAAATGTAATATTGTCATTCAAAGAATTATAGATTAACATCTCGTGAATGCAACCGCATTGCCAGATTTAAAAATAACTTTACTGGGAAATCACACTATGCAATAAACAAGATGCTATGCTCAGAAAAATAGGCTAGGCGATACAGGTTAGCGCCATCTTGGAACCATCTAAAATCAAATATACTATTGTAAATATTCCCTTACCTTTGATTATCTTCATTAGAAGGCACTTCCAGAATTGCATTGTCTTACTAAACGTTTCGGAACAAAAGGGTACCCATGGGCGCCCGCATCATAGTAGTAATGGCCGTCCCTCTATGACCAACTTTCCAAGCCTCTCTTTCGGTCAGTTTCTTCCATAGAAGACTCAAACCACTTTGTAAAGACTGTTGACAAATAGTGGAAGCCTTAGGAAGTGCTAAATGTATCCTAACTCACGGTCTGTTTCATAGGCAAAGTGTTGAAGGTGATTCCACAAATCAGATTTCCACTTCGTTCCATGGCTCTTGTTCGGTCAGATCTCCCTCCAGAAGACTCAAAACACTTTGTAAAGGCTGGTGACATCTAGTGGAAGCAATAGGAAGTGCCAAAATATTCCTCAGCCCTGTGTTTTTCAATGGCATAGGTTTAAAGGTAATACAACACATCAGGTATCCACTTCCTGTCAGAAAATGTCTCAGGGTTTTGCCTGCCAAATGAGTTCTGTTATACTCACAGACACCATTCAAACAGTTTTAGAAACTTTAGAGTGTTTTCTATCCAAATCTACTAATTATATGCATATTCTAGTTACTGGGCAGGAGTAGTAACCAGATTAAATCGGGTACGTTTTTCATCCGGCTGTGCAAATACTGCCCCCTAGCCCCAACAGGTTTTAATGGGTATTCTATTGGTCTCTACAGTCTCATTAGCTCAACATGTTACTAGTATCACTTTCTCATTGGCTGTATGATAACTTGGTACGGCCATACTATTTGGGAAGAGAGTGAGAGTGTGAATTAAATGTAAAAGCATGAAGGGTGACTTTGCTCAATGCTTTACAAGTTGCCAAATTTTATGGGCCAGATGCTGTCAAATATCCTTGGACCATTACAAAGAGTGTGTTCAGTAATACATCATCCGTTGAATCTTTGAACTTTAGATGCATCTGATATTGTTTTTAGGGAAAATTAGATACAAGATTAGTGTTGTGTTCAGGAAGCAGAGGGTGTCAATTTTGCCACCACATGAGGGATGTAGAGGCCCATCCAAAGGGATATGGGTATAGTGGGTTTCATCATCGAGGGGGAAAATAGTGTGTTTTTGCTGATAACGCAGCAATGTATAATGCTAAACATAAGGGAATTAACATTAATCTTGCCTTAATTAGTCAATCGATCTTTCAGTGGCGGTAGAGGAGGAACAAAGTCTTAATGACAGAGCATGACCTGGAATGGGCTGTACAGTCAACCCAATCCCCATGGGGGAGGGATGGTAAAACATTGCTCTAGTATACCACTTTCACTGACAACATCAAATAGAGGTCTAATGCAAGGGTTGTGTGTGTGGGAGATGTTTTCTGGGTTCTTGTTTACTGTTGTTTTCAATGTGTGTACACCATCATGATGTTGGATTTTCTTAAATGCTTTGCTCTCGCCAATTACTTCTACTTAGTAATGACTTTTTAAAAAATCTGTTAGGGAACTTCAATGTTTGTTTCATTAATAAGGCTAAAGCCAATTTGGATGTAAAATGAGAATTGTCGGGGGTCTATGAAAAGGATCCCCTTGAATATGCATTTAATCACACATCTGACCACAATACAGCTTCCTGAAAATGATCATGCAATCTTTCCAAATAAGCTATCCATCAATGTTGACAGGTAAAATATTATCTTAATTAAAAATAGATGTGGGTTAACGATGGTAATGAATTTAGATTGTGAATCGGAATCATACTGTGTCTCTTCCCCTCTTGTTCTCTTATCGTGATGATGATGGTACAAGATTGTAAGACTTGTGAACTGGGTCACAGTTAAATATTTACAGGAAATTACATTGCTTAGACATTTCATCTCGTGGAATGTGTGTGAAAGGAAAACTCATAGCCATCTCTAGTGTTGGAATGAAATGGGATGTCTTTGTTTATTTGTTTAAGTGCCCCAAATGCTTTTTATTTCTGATTCGTATGAGTCATACCCTCATAAGAACATTAGTCACATATTCCCAAGACTCTTCAGCCAATGCTAAACCACAATCCTCTCAGCAAATGGTGCAACAGTGAAACAATTATGGACTTGGATATACTAACGAGAGGGAGGGTTTCATTTCACTCACATTTCACAATGTTATGTTATAGAAATCAAACCCCTAAAATTATGATAACTAGAGATTATGACAAAAGTGTAGTTTGTGCTTGTAGCCATTTCAGTTTCACAGTAACTTTTAGGTCACTTCACAATGATTAATGAACGGAACATGGAGCATTTGGACTCAGCGGTTCTGGTATTTTTACTTCAATATGATATAGTGGACTTGATCTGGATACTATAGAAGAGATGTGACGAGGGCAGCACCAGGCCATCATGGTGCTAAGGTCATACATACCATGACGCACACAAACACACACACACAAACCACACTATATGGGAGGGTGAGAGAGAGAAATAGAAAGGGGAAAAGGGAGAGGGAGTGAAAGAATAGAGAAATCAAGGGAGAGGGAGGAAGAGTTGTCTGTAGGGATGTCGTAGGATCTATGCACTTGGAAGGACAGGGCTTGTGAGGCTGGTATATGAGGGCTTTGAGCCACAGAGCAGAAAAGAGCTGCTATAAATAAACAGTGCAGAGGCACCGATGCACAGAGATCTGGAGCAGGGGATTCAGATTTATCACTGCCATGACATTTCCCATATATATCCCTACCATGGTTGCAAATCTACCATAATCTACAGTAATTTTGGTAATACACAGAAAATCTAAGGCAATCTATTGTAGCTTTGGTAATTTACAGTATACTTGAATAATTAATACAGTGCCTTGCAAAAGTATTCACCCCCTTGGCATTGTTCCTATTTTGTTGCATTACAACCTATAATTTATTTTTATTTGGATTTCACGTAATGGACATACACAAAATAGTCCAAATTGGTGAAGTGAAATGAAAAAATAACTTGTTTCAAAAAATTCCAAAGATTTTAAAACTGAAAAGTGGTGGGTGCATATGTATTCACCACCTTTGTTATGAAGCCCCTAAATAAGATCTGGTGCAACCAATTACCTTCAGAAGTCATATAATTAGTTAACCTCACTAGCGAAGGGGGCCCTATTTTCACCTCCGAATGAAAAGCGTGCCCAAAGTAAACTGCCTGCTACTCAGGCCCAGAAGCTAGGATATGCATATAATTAGTAGATTTGGATAGGAATCACTCCAAAGTTTCTAAAACTGTTAACCTGTTATGGATAGGGGCAGTATCTTCACGGCCAGATAAAAAACGTACCCGATTTAATCTGGTTATTACTCCTGCCCAGAAACTATAATATGCATATAATTAGTAGCTTTGGATAGAAAACACTCCAACGTTTCTAAAACTGTTTGAATGGTGTCTGTGAGTATAACAGAACTCAAATGGCAGGCCAAAACCTGAGAAGATTCTGTACAGGAAGTACCCTGTCTGACCATTTCTTGGCCTTCTTTGTCATCTCTATCCAAAACAAAGGATCTCTGCTGTAACGTGACATTTTCTAAGGCTCCCATAGGCTCTCAGAAGGCACCAGAACGTTGGATGATGACTTTGCAGCCCATGGCTGAAAAACAGTAGCGCATTTGGATAGTGGTCGATCTGAGAACAATGAGACGGGCGCGCGCATGCACGAGACGACTCCATTTTAGATTTTGAGTCTTTGAACGGAAAGGACGACTCCCGGTCGGAATATTATCGCTTTTTTACGAGAAAAATCGCATAAAAATTGATTTGAAACAGCGTTTGACAGGCTTCGAAGTACAGTAATGGAATATTTTGAATTTTTTTGTCACGAAACGCGCCGGGCGCGTCACCCTTCGGATAGTGTCTTGAACGCACGAACAAAATGCCGCTATTTGGATATAACTATGGATTATTTGGAACCAAACCAACATTTGTTGTTGAAGTAGAAGTCCTGGGAGTGCATTCTGACGAAGAACAGCAAAGGTAATCCAATTTTTCTTATAGTAAATCTGAGTTTGGTGAGTACCAAACTTGGTGGGTGTCAAATTAGCTAGCCCGTGATGGCGAGCTATCTACTCAGAATATTGCAAAATGTGCTTTCACCGAAAAGCTATTTTAAAATCGGACACCGCGATTGCATAAAGGAGTTCTGTATCTATAATTCTTAAAATAATTGTTATGTTTTTTGTGAACGTTTATCGTGAGTAATTTAGTAAATTCACCGGAAGTGTTCGGTGGGAATGCTAGTTCTGAACGTCACATGCTAATGTAAAAAGCTGGTTTTTGATATAAATATGTACTTGATTGAACAAAACATGCATGTATTGTATAACATAATGTCCTAGGAGTGTCATCTGATGAAGATCATCAAAGGTTAGTGCTGCATTTAGCTGTGGTTTTGGTTTTTGTGACATTATATGCTAGCTTGAAAAATGGGTGTCTGATTATTTCTGGCTGGGTACTCTGCTGACATAATCTAATGTTTTGCTTTCGTTGTAAAGCCTTTTTGAAATCGGACAGTGTGGTTAGATAAAGGAGAGTCTTGTCTTTAAAATGGTGTAAAATAGTCATATGTTTGAAAAATTGAAGTTTTCGGATTTTCGAGGAGTTTGTATTTCGCGTCACGCCCATCATTGGATATTGGAGCAGGTGTTCCGCTAGCAGAATGTCTAGATGTAAGAAGTTAAAATAATGTCTGTGAGTATAACAGAACTGAAATGGTAGGTGAAAACCTGAGGAAAATCCAAGCAGGAAGTGAAAAGTCTGAGAATTGTAGTTCTTCTTTTGATTCTCTATCGAAGCTCCAGTGTCTGTGGGGTGAAGTTGCACTTCCTAAGGCTTCCATTGGCTGTCTAAAGCCTTCAGAAAGTGGTTTGAGCATTTTCCTGTCACTGGGCAGAGTATAGGAGCTCAGTTACTGAGTGGTCTTTCTGGCAACAAAGGGATTGGATATGCTCGGTCCCGCGGGCGCGCCCCTCCTTCTTTTTCTTCTTGAATGAATATGCTATTGTCCGGTTGGAATATTAGCGCAATTTTACTTTAAAATACCATAAAGATTGATTTTAAACAGCATTTGACATGCTTCTAAGCACGGTAATGGAACATTTTGACTTTTCGTCTCTCGTTCCGCGCTCGCGCGTTATGCCTTTGGATAAGTGATCTGTACGCACGAACAAAACAGAGGTATTTGGACATAAATATGGATTATTTGGAACAAAAACAACATTTCTTGTGGAAGTAGCATTTCTGGGAGTGCATTCTGACGAAGATCAGCAAAGGTAAGAGCATATTTCTAATACTAATTCTGAGTTTAGGTTGCCCCGAACTTGGCGGGTGTCTGAGTAGCTCACCGTGATGGCTGAGCTATGTACTCAGAATATTGAAAAATGTGCTTTCTCCGTAAAGCTATTTTAAAATCTGACACAGCGGTTGCATCCAGGGGTAGTCTATCTATAATTCTTTAAATAATTGTTATATATTTTGTCAACATTTATGATGAGTATTTTTGTAAATTGATGTGCACATTCACTGGACGTTTTAGTGGGAATACATTTTCTGAACATCACGCGCCAATGTAAAATGCTGTTTTTGGATATAAATATGAACTTTATCGAACAAAACATACATGTATTGTGTAACATAATGTCCTAGGAGTGTCATCTGATGAAGATAATCAAAGGTTAGTGCTTCATTTAGCTGTGTTTGGGTTTTATTGACATGTCCTTGCTTGGAAAATGGCTGTGTGATTATTTTTGTCTATGTACTCTCCTAACATGATCTAATGTTTTGTTTTTGCTGTAAAGCCTTTTTGAAATTGGACAATGTGGTTAGATTAACGAGAAGATTATCTTTAAAATGGTGTAAAATAGTTGTATGTTTGAGAAAGTTGAATTATGACATTTTGTTGTTTTTCAATTTTCCGCCCTGTCCCACAGGTAGGATGCTAGCATCCCACCTAGCCCATAGAAGTTAAACACAGCTGAATCCAATAAGAAATAATCAGGGGAAACTAGAAAACAGCGTAAGGGTGCCCTCTAGCGGTTACCTAAGGAAACAACAATCAAATAACACAGAAAATGTGACAAGACCCCTTCCCCCCCGCCCTCAAGGAATGGCTCCTGATGTTCCACCAGGGGTAGATGACCGGCGAAGGAAATCCCGAATGAGTCCGGGGTCCAGAATGTCCCGAGCCGGAACCCAGGATCGCTCCTCAGGACCGTAACCTTCCCAGTCCACGAGATACTGAGTCCCACAGCAGAACTGGTGACTGGAGAGGATGTGTTGCACAGTGTAGGCTGGCTGTCCCGCTATCATGCGAGGCGGCGGTGGAGGCTGAGTGTCCGGAACCAGAGGAGTGAACACCACAGGCTTGAGTCTGGAGATGTGGAAGGTGGGATGAACTCTCATGGACTGGGGAAGATGAATACAATAGGCCACTGGATTAATGTGCCATAGAACCTTGAATGGCCCAATGTACCGGGGTGCCAAATTCCTTGATTGCAAGCGCAGAGGCAGATCCCGGGTAGACAACCAGACCATCTGGCCTAGACGCAGGAGAGGACTCAAATGGCGAGCTGAGGACCTCTGGAGCACTGATCAAGCCCTCTTCCAGGACCGGCGGCAATGAGAGATGAGATGTTGAGCGGATGGAACCGCCACTTCAATCTCCTGATCTGGAAACAGAGGAGGCTGGTATTCATTTGCAAACCTGGAATGGTGACAGGCCAGTGGAGGAACACTGGATGGTGTTGTGTGTGTACTCCACACAGGGAAGATGCTGACTCCAAGTGGCAGGATTGGCAGACACACAGCACCCTAAGGCGGTCTCCAGATCCTGGTTCACCCACTCCATTTGACTGTTGGACTGAGGGTGATAGCCCGAGGGAAAACTGGCTGATGACCCCAGAAGAATACAGAATGCCCTCCAGAATCTGGAGGCAACCTGTGGGCCGCGGTCGGATACGATGTCCAGAGAAAGTCTGTGAAGGCAGAAAACATGCTGAATAACTAGCTGAGCAGTCTCACAGGCAGATGGAAGCTTAGGCAGCAGAATGAAATGTGCCGCCTTGGAAAAGCAGTCCACAATGACCAGGATGACAGTGTGGCCCTCTGAGGATGGAAGACCCGTGATGAAATCCATAGAGAGATGAGACCATGGTAGAGAAGGTGTTGGCAGAGGATGAAGAAGCCCCAGAGAATGCTGACGAGGAGTCTTGTTCTGGGCGCATGTCGGACAGGCAGCCACAAAGGTACGAGTGTTCGACTCCGACGAGGGCCACCAAAACCTCCTCAGAAACTAGCATTCTCTGCCCTCCTGGATGAGAGGTAAGATGCGATGAGTGAGCCCACTGAAGTACCTTGGACCGTGCCTCAAGAGGAACAAAAAGTCTGGTAGATGGACAGCCGTCAGGAACTTCCTCCCTACCTTGTGCCTCCCTCACTACAAAGTCTATACCCCAGGACACCGGCGCGAGGATGAGTGACCTGGGGATGATGTGTCCAAGCGGCCGATCCTCACTGGAGCTGTGAGAAGAGAAGGATCCACATTAACTAGAATGAGTGCAGAAGAAAACTGACATTTCAGGTCGTGGAACACCTTCTCAGCAGCATGGGTCCAGCTTACATGGCCTGGAGAAGATGAGGATGTCATCCAAGTACAGAAATAGGAAATGGTGAAGGAAGTCACGCAGCACATCATTAACCAGGGCCTGAAAAACAGTCAGAGCATTTGTAAGTCCAAACGGCATGACATGGTACTCATAATGTCCATTTGAGGTGTTGAACGTTGTCTTCCATTCGTCTCCCTGTCTGATGCACACCAGATTGTACGCGTTCTGTAAATCCAATTTTGAGAAAACCGTAGATCCCTGGAGTCTCTCAATGGCTGACGACATAAGACAAAGAGGGTAACAGTTCTTGATGGTAAATGTTATTTAAACCCCAGTAATCGATACAGGGATGTAATCCCACATCCCTCTTTCTAACAAAGAAAAACCTGCTCCTGCAGGTGAAGTGGACAGCCAAATAAAACCAGCTGCCAGCGCCTTCCTTAATATAACTGTTTGGAGGAGTGGTGCAGGAGGTTGATGGCACAATCGTAGGACCTGTGAGGAGGCAGTTCACTGGCCCTTTATTTGCTGAAGACCTAACCCAAATCCCAGTAATACAGAGGTACGCGGGGAAGATCAGGCTTGTCATCCCCAGCCGGGGGAACCGGAGAATCAGAAGCCTCCAGACGAGCAGAGCAGGAAAGACGTGGAGAGAGTTGCTAGCAGGTGGACTGGCATGAAGGATTCCATCCCAGAACTCTTCCCGAGAGCCAGCCAATTTGAGGATTATGGATAGAAAGCCACGGATGTCCAAGAACCAGGCGAAGCTCAGGAGAGTCCACCAAATGTAACTGGATAAACTCCACATGATAATCTAGAACTCATAGCTGAATAGGCATGGTGAGTTGCTTCACCTTCCCAGGCCCTAGGTGTTGACCATCCAGCACAGTGACCGACAACAGAATGTCCAGCTTAGTTGGAGGCAGCCCCTGTTGACGAGCTAATGTGCGATCCAGAAAACAGCCGGTAGCACCAGAGTCTATGAAAGCAGGAATGTCCAACTGCTCATTTTCCAATCGCAGGTTGGCCATAAGCAAGGTGTGTACCGTGTCGGCAGCTGGAGACTGTATCTGACTAGCCAGTATTCTCCCGTCTACTGACGAGTCATCCCGTTTCCCGTCAGCTCAGGACAGGAGGCACGGAAATGTCCAGACTGTCCTCAGTAAAGACAGCGTTGCTCGTTAATCCTGCGTCATCTCTCCAGAGTGGAAAGTCTGGTGCGTCCCAATTGCATCGGCTCCAATGAAGGATATGAAGGAGAACCAGCGCCAAATTGAGAACTCTGACGGTGTACAGGACAAGCAGATGCAGCATAGGGCAGTGGAACAAACAAATAATTGATTCCCTCAGCAGAACCCGAAACACTGGAAACAACTTGGAACCCCTCCATCCTCACATGACGACGTTCCCGAAGCCAGTTGTCAATCCGGATGGCCAGAACGATAAGCTCATCCAGAGTGGCACGGTTGTCCCAGGAAGCTAGTTCATCCTTGAGAACCTCGCTCAGTCTGCTCAGAAAGGCTGAGTGAAGTGCCTCTGTATTCCAACCTCTCTCAGCGGCGAGCATCCGACAGTCAATTGCGTAATCAGCTACACTCCAGCTGCCCTGCCAAAGCACAATGAGTCTTTGAGCAGCGTTCCTGCCACTGATGGGGTGATCAAAAACACTCTTCATCTCCTGGGTGAAACTTTGCCAATTAAAACAAATTTCTGATTGCTGCTCCAATATGTCCGTGGCCCAGGCCAGAGCCCATCCTGAGAGCAAGGAGATCACGTATGCCACTCTGGAACACTCGGTGGGAAACATTCATGCCTGCAGCTCGAAGTCTAGCGAGCATTGGAGCAGGAACCCATGACACCTCCCAGGATGCCCCCCATAACACTCTGGTGCTGGGAGATGAGGCTCCCGAAGGGAGGAAAATGCTGAGCTGGTAGGGAGTGGAGGATTAGGAACAGTCACAGCAGCCGTTGCTCCCGCCTGTCCTTTCTGCAGAGCGGACACAAAAGTTCTTAACCTGTTATGGCTAGGGGGCAGTATTTTCACGGCTGGATAAAAAACGTACCCGATTTAATCTGGTTACTACTCCTGCCCAGTAACTAGAATATGCATATAATTATTGGCTTTTGATATAAAACACTCCAAAGTTTCTAAAACTGTTTGAATGGTGTCTGTGAGTATAACAGAACTCAAATGGCAGGTCAAAACCTGAGAGATTCCTTTACAGGAAGTGGCCTGTCTGACCATTTCTTGAACTTCTTTGCCATCTCTATCTTTTACAAAGGATCTCTGCTCTAACGTGACACTTCCTACGTCTTCCATTGGCGCTCAGAGCCCGGGAAAAACCTGAATGTCGTCATCCCAGCCCCAGGCTGAAACACATTATCGCCTTTCTCAAGTGGCCGATCAAGGGACTGTGGGCTTAGGCGCGTGCCCTGGCTGCCCCCGTCTTTGTGATTTTTCCTCTGTTTGCCGAAAAGGAGATTCCCGGTCGGAATATTATCGCTTTTTTACGAGATAAATTGCATAAAAATTGTATTTAAACAGCGGTTGACATGCTTCGAAGTACGGTAATGGAATATTTAGACATTTTTTGTCACGAATTGTGCCATGCGCGCGACCCTGATTTACCATTTCGGATAGTGTCTGGGACGCACGAACAAAACACCGCTATTCGGATATAACGATGGATTATTTTGGACCAAACCAACATTTGTTATTGAAGTAGCAGTCCTGGGAGTGCATTCTGATGAAGACAACAAAAGGTAATCAAACTTTTATAATAGTAAATCTGATTTTGGTGAAGGCTAAACTTGCCGGGTGTCTAAATAGCTAGCCTGTGATGGCTGGGCTATGTACTTAGAATATTGCAAAATGTGCTTTCACCAAAAAGCTATTTTAAAATCGGACATATCGAGTGCATAGAGGAGTTCTGTATCTATAATTCTTAAAATAATTGTTATGCTTTTTGTGAACGTTTATCGTGAGTAATTTAGTAAATTGTTAGCAAATTCCCCGGAAGTTTGCTAGTTCTGAACGTCACATGCTAATGTAAAAAGCTGTTTTTTGATATAAATATGAACTTGATTGAACAAAACATGCATGTATTGTATAACATAATGTCCTAGGGTTGTCATCTGATGAAGATCATCATAGGTTAGTGCTACATTTAGCTGTGGTTTGGGTTTATGTGACATTATATGTTAGCTTGAAAAATGGGTGTCTGATTATTTCTGGCTGGGTACTCTGCTGACATAATCTAATGTTTTGCTTTCGTTGTAAAGCCTTTTTGAAATCGGACAGTGTGAATAGATTAACGAGAGTCTTATCTTTAAAATGGTGTAAAATAGTCATATTTTTGAAAAATTTAAGTAATAGCATATCTAAGGATTTGAATAACGCGCCACAGGATTCAACTGGCTGTTGAGTAGGTGGGACGCAAGCGTCCCACCTAGCCCATAGAGGTTAAATAGCTTTTCGGTGAAAGCACATTTTGCAATATTCTGAGTAGATAGCCCGGCCATCATGGCTAGCTATTTTGACACCCACCAAGTTTGGCACTCACCAAACTCAGATTTACTATAAGAAAAATTGGATTACCTTTGCTGTTCTTCGTCAGAATGCACTCCCAGGACTTCTACTTCATCACCCAATGTTGTTTTGGTTCCAACTAATCCATAGTTATATCCAAATAGCGGCGTTTTGTTGTGCGTTCAAGACACTATCCGAAGGGTAACGAAGGGTGACGCGCCCAGCGCGTATTGTGACCAAAAAATTCAAAATATTCCATTAACCTGTTAGGGCTAGGGGGCAGTATTTGCACGGCTGGATAAAAAAAATGTACCCGATTTAATCTGGTTACTAATCCTACCCAGTAACTAGAATATGCATATACTTATTATATATGGATAGAAAACACTCTAAAGTTTCTAAAACTGTTTGAATGGTGTCTGTGAGTATAACAGAACTCATTTGGCAGGCAAAACCCTGAGACATTTTCTGACAGGAAGTGGATACCTGATGTGTTGTATTACCTTTAAACCTATGCCATTGAAAAACACAGGGCTGAGGAATATTTTGGCACTTCCTATTGCTTCCACTAGATGTCACCAGCCTTTACAAAGTGTTTTGAGTCTTCTGGAGGGAGATCTGACCGAACAAGAGCCATGGAACGATGATGGCCCATTAGACACCTGGCGCGCGAGTTCATGTTGGGTACCCTCGTTCCAATACGTTATAAAAGAGAATGCATTCGTCCACCTTGAATATTATTCATGTTCTGGTTAAAAAAGGCCCTAATGATTTATGCTATACAACGTTTGACATGTTTGAACGAACGTAAATATATTTTTTCCCCTCGTTCATGACGAGATGTCCGGCTGGCTTAGATCATGTGCTAACAAGACGGAGATTTTTGGACATAAATGATGAGCTTTTTTGAACAAAACTACATTCGTTATGGACCTGTGATACCTGGAAGTGACATCTGATGAAGAGAATCAAAGGTAATGGATTATTTACATAGTATTTTCGATTTTAGATCTCCCCAACATGACGTCTAGTCTGTATCGCAACGCGTATTTTTCTGGGCGCAGTGCTCAGATTATTGCAAAGTGTGATTTCCCAGTAAGGTTATTTTTAAATCTGGCAAGTTGATTGCGTTCAAGAGATGTAAATCTATAATTCTTTAAATGACAATATAATATTTTACCAATGTTTTCTAATTTTAATTATTTAATTTGTGGTACTGACTTGACTGCCGGTTATTGGAGGGAAACGATTTCCTCAACATCAATGCCATAGTAAAACGCTGTTTTTGGATATAAATATGAACTTGATAGAACTAAAAATGCATGCATTGTCTAACATAATGTCCTAGGAGTGTCATCTGATGGAGATTGTAAAAGGTTAGTGCATCATTTTAGCTGGTTTTATGGTTTTGGTGACCCTGTCTTTGAATTGACAAAACATTACACACAACTCTTGTAAATGTACTGTCCTAACATACTCTAAATTTATGCTTTCGCCGTAAAACCTTTTTGAAATCGTAAAACGTGGTTAGATTAAGGAGATGTTTATCTTTCAAAGGGTGTAAAATAGTTGTATGTTTGAAAAATTAGAATTTTGACATTTATTTGGATTCAAATTTGCCGCTCTTGAAATGCACCTGCTGTTGATGGAGTGCACCACGTGCACCCATAGAGGTTAACGTACTTCGAACCATGTCAAACGCTGTTTAAAATCAATTTTTATCCTTTTTTTCTCGTAAAATAGCGATAATATTCCGACCGGGAAACCCTGTTTTCGTTCAAAGACTGAAAATGTAAACATGGAGTCGTCTCGTGCACGCGCGCGCCAGTCTCATTATTCTCAGATCGACCACTATCCAAATGCGCTACTGTTTTTCAGCCAGAGACTGCAAAGTCATCATTCAACGTTCTGGCGCCTTCTGAGAGCCTAATGGAGCTTTATAAAGTGTCACGTTACAGCAGAGATCCCCTGTTTTGGATAGAGATGACAAAGAAGGCCAAGAAATGGTCAGACAGGGTACTTCCTGTATAGAAACTTCTCAGGTTTTGGCCTGCCGTTTGAGTTCTGTTATACTCACAGACACCATTCAAACAGTTTTAGAAACGTTGGAGTGTTTTCTATCCAAAGCTACTAATTATATGCATATTCTAGTTTCTGGGCAGGAGTAATAACCAGATTAAATCGGGTATGTTTTTTATCCGGCCGTGAAAATACTGCCCCCTATCCATAACAAGTTAAGCCATTTTGTCACAAATTTGGAAGTATGTTTGGGGTCATTGTTCATTTGGAAGACCCATTTGCAACCAAGCTTTAACTTCCTGACTGATGTGTTGAGATGTTGCTTCAATATATCCACATAATTTTCCTGCCTCATGATGCCATATATTTTGTGAAGTGCACCAGTCCCTCCTGCAAAAAAGCACCCCCACAACATGATGCTGCCACCCCTGTGCTTCACGGTTGGGATGGTGTTCTTCAGCTTGCAAGCCTCCCCCTTTTTCCTCCAAACATAACGATGGTGTCACGATCTGACCTGAGAGAGAAGTTTTATTTCTCTATTTTGTTAGGTCAGGGTGTGGAGTGGGCATTCTATGTGTTGTATTTCTTTGTTTTGGCTGAGTATGGTTTCCATTTAGAGTCAGCTGTCTATCGTTGTCTCTGATTGGGAATCATACTTAGGTAGCCCTTTTTTCCTTCCATCAGTGTGGGATCTTGTTTTTGTACAGCTCAGTATAGCCTGCAGAACGTGACGTTTGTTTTCCGTTGTTTATGATTTTGTTTTAGTGATCTGAGATATAATAAATACTGAACATGAGCACTTACCACGCTGCACCTTGGTGTCCTCTTTACGATGATCGTTACAGAAGATCCCACCAACAACGGACCAAGCAGCGTGATCAGGAGTGGACATGGTAAGAAATACTGGATGGGAAAGGACCCTGGAGTCAGGCCGGGGAGTATCGCCGTCCGAGGGAGGAGATTGAGGCAGCGAGAGCAGAGCGGCAATATTACGAGGCACTATACCAACCACGAGGCAAGCACGAGAGGCAGCCCCCAAATTTTTTTGGGGGGGGCACACGGGAAGATTGGCTAAGTCAGGGTTCAGACCTGAGCCAACTCCCCGTGCTTACCGTGGGGAGCATAGGACTGGTAAGGCACTGTGTTAGACATTGATGCGCACGGTGTCTCCAGTGCGCAGCCCCTGCCCGGTGAGCTCAGTGCAAGCTCCTCGCAGTTTATTTGCTAGAGTTGGCATTCAGCCAGGAAGGATTGTGCCGGCTCAGCGTTCCTGGTCTCCGGTGCGTCTCTTCGGCCCAGGTTATCCTCCGCCAGCTCTACGCACGGTAACCGCAGTTCGCCAGCACAACCCAGTGTGGCCTGTTCCAACTCCCCGCACTTGTCGGGCTACAGGGGGATCCAGCCAGGATGAGTTGTGCCAGCACTGTGCTCTAGACCTCTGGTGCGCCTCCACGGTCCAGTGTATTCTGCGCTGGCTCTACGCACTATGACTCCAGTGCGCTTTCATAGCCCAGTGCGTCCCGTGCCAGCTCTCCACACTCACCGATGTAAAGTGGGTATCCAGCCAGGGCGGGTTGTGTCAGCTCTACGCTCGAGACCTCCAGTGCGCCTCCACGGCCCAGTATATCCTGTGCCTGCTCCACGCACCCGGCCTCCAGTGAGTCTCTCCAGTCTGGTACGCCCTGTGCCTGCTCCTCTCACTTGCCCTGAGGTGCGTGTCACCAGTCTGGTGCCACCTGTGCCAGCCCCACACATCAGGTCTCTAGTGCGCCTGCCCAGTCCGGTGTGTTCTGTTCCTGCCCCTCGCACTCGCCCTGAGGTAGGTGTTACCAGTCTGGAGCCACCTGTGCCAGCCCCACGCATCAGGCCTCCAGAGCGCCTTCCCAGTCCAGAGCTTCCGGCAACGTCCCCCAGTCCGGTGCCTCCAGCGATGTTCCCCAGTCCGGTGAGACCTGTTCCGGGGCCACGTAAGAAGCCTCCAGTGATGATCCATGGTCCGAAGCCTCCAGTGATGATCCATGGCATGGAGCCTGTAGGGATGATCCATGGCACGAAGCCTCCAGTGGTGATCCTTGGCATGGAGCCTGCAGCGACGGCCCCCAGTCCGGAACCTGCTGAGATGGACCACAGTCCGGAACATTCAGCGACGGTCCGCAGTCCAGAGTCTTCAGCGACGGTCTGCAGTCCAGAGTCTTCAGCGACGGTCCACAGTCCAGAGTCTTCAGCGACGGTCCGCAGTCCAGAGTCTTCAGCGATGGTCTGCAGTCTAGAGTCTTCAGCAACGGTCTGCAGTCCAGAGTCTTCAGCGACGGTCTGCAGTCCAGAGTCTTCATCGACGGTCTGCAGTCCAAAGTGTTCATCGACGGTCTGCAATCCACAGTCTCCAGCAGTGGTCTGCCTCCAGCGGCGGCCTGCAGCCCAGAGCCTCCAGCGATGATCTACGGTCCGGTTCCTCCTCCGACGACGATCCACGGTCCGGTGGCACAAAAGCGGAGGGATCAGTGGGCGGAGCGGGGGCTACGCCCAGAACCGGAGCCGCCACCATGGGTAGATGCCCACCCGGACCCTCCCCTATAGGTTCAGGTTTGCGGCCGGGAGTCCGCACCTTTGGAGGGGGGAACTGTCACACCCTGACCTGAGAGAGACGTTTTATTTCTCTGTTTTGTTAGGTCAGGTGTGGGGTGGGCATTCTATGTGTTGTATTTCTTTGTTTTTGTTGAGTATGGTTTCAAATCAGAGGCAGTTGTCTATCTTTGTCTATGATTAGGAATCATACTAAGGTAGCCCTTTTTCCCTCCTTCAGTGTGGGATCATGTTTTTGTACAGCTCAGTATAGCCTGCAGAACGTGACGTTCGTTTTCCGTTGTTTATTATTTTGTTTTAGTGTTCTGAGTTATAATAAATACTGAACATGAGCACTTACCACGCTGCTCCTTGGTTTCCTCTTTACGACGATCGTCACAGATGGTCATTAAGGCCAAACAGTTCTATTTTTGTTTCATCAGACCAGAGGACATTTCTCCAAAAAGTACGATATATTTCCCAATGTGCATTTGCCAACCGTAGTCTTGCTTCTTTATGGCGGTTTTGGAGCAGTGACTTCTTCCTTGCTGAGCTGCCTTTCAGGTTATGTTGATATAGGACTCGTTTTACTGTGGATATAGATACTTTTGTACCTGTTTCCTCCAGCATCTTCACAAGGTCCTTTGCTGTTGTTCTGGGATTGATTTGCACTTTTCGCACCAAAGTACGTTCATCTATAGGAGACAGAACCCGTCTCATTCCTGAGCGGTATGATGGCTACGTGGTCCCATGGTATTTATACTTGCAGACTATTGTTTTTACAGATGAACATGGTACCTTAACCTCTATGGGCTAGGTGGGACGCTAGCGTGCCACCCGTAGTGCACTCCATCAACAGCAGGTGCATTTCAAGAGCGGCAAATTTGAATCCAAATAAATGTCAAAATTCAAATTTTTCAAACATACAACTATTTTACACCCTTTGAAAGATAAACATCTCCTTAATCTAACCACGTTTTACGATTTCAAAAAGGTTTTACGGCGAAAGCATACATTTAGAGTATGTTAGGACAGTACATTTACAAGAGTTGTGTGTAATGTTTTGTCAATTCAAAGACAGGGTAACCAAAACCATAAAACCAGCTAAAATGATGCACTAACCTTTTACAATCTCCATCAGATGACACTCCTAGGACATTATGTTAGACAATGCATGCATTTTTAGTTCTATCAAGTTCATATTTATATCCAAAAACAGCGTTTTACTATGGCATTGATGTTGAGGAAATCGTTTCCCTCCAATAACCGGCAGTCAAGTCAGCGTGACAAATTAAATAATTAAAATTAGAAAACATTGGTAAAATATTATATTGTCATTTAAAGAATTATAGATTTACATCTCTTGAACGCAATCAACTTGCCAGATTTAAAAATAACCCTACTGGGAAATCACACTTTGCAATAATCTGAGCACTGCGCCCAGAAAAATACGCGTTGCGATACAGACTAGACGTCATGTTGGGGAGATCTAAAATCGAAAATACTATGTAAATAATCCATTACCTTTGATTCTCTTCATCAGATGTCACTTCCAGGTATCACAGGTCCATAACGAATGTAGTTTTGTTCAAAAAAGCTCATCATTTATGTCCAAAAATCTCCGTCTTGTTAGCACATGATCTAAGCCAGCCGGACTTCTCGTCATGAACGAGGGGAAAAAATATATTTACGTTCGTTCAAACATGTCAAACGTTGTATAGCATAAATCATTAGGGCCTTTTTTAACCAGAACATGAATAATATTCAAGGTGGACGAATGCATACTCTTTTATAACGTATTGGAACGAGGGTACCCAACATGAACTCGCGCGCCAGGTGTCTAATGGGACATCATCGTTCCATGGCTCTTGTTCGGTCAGATCTCCCTCCAGAAGACTCAAAACACTTTGTAAAGGCTGGTGACATCTAGTGGAAGCAATAGGAAGTGCCAAAATATTCCTCAGCCCCTGTGTTTTTCAATGGGATAGGTTTAAAGGTAATACAACACATCAGGTATCCACTTCCTGTCAGAAAATGTCTCAGGGTTTTGCCTGCCAAATGAGTTCTGTTATACTCACAGACACCATTCAAACAGTTTTAGAAACTTTAGAGTGTTTTCTATCCATATATAATAAGTATATGCATATTCTAGTTACTGGGTAGGATTAGTAACCAGATTAAATCGGGTACATTTTTTTTATCCAGACGTGCAAATGCTGCCCCCTAGCCCTAACAGGTTAAGGCGTTTGGAAATTGTACCCAAGGATGGACCAGACTTGTGGAGGTCTACACTTTTTTTCTGAGATCTTGGCTGATTTCTTTTGATTTTCCTATTATGTCAAGCAAAGTGGCACTGAGTTTGAAGGTAGGCCTTGAAATACATCCACAGGTACACCTCCAATTGACTCAAATGATGCCAATTAGCCTACCAGAAGCTTCTAAAGCCATAAAATCATTTTGGGGAATTTTACAAGCTCTTTAAAGGCCACATCATACAAATATTTGCCAGACAGTGAGGTGAGGGGAAAATAATTCAACCAGAAACTCAGGTTCAGCCAGGAAACACCTGCAAAGACTATTTTCGTCCTAACCCTTATCTGTGTCCAGCCACTCTACTCCATGTCACTTTTCACTAAGAGGATGTCATTATAGGTTCCGGAACTCCAATTTGAGCAGCAGCAGCTGAAAAATGAGCTCCGACAAATATTGAAATTTACATTTACAAATTTACATCGGAAAAAAGCTAAAGAAAACTGCAAGACTGAATAGGAGAAAAAACAAGCAACAAACAAAGAAGATAGGCTTTTGAAAAATAACTATTTTTCATAAAATTGTAGTTATCTTAGCTAGCTGAATTGTTTACCAGTTGCTAAGCAGTTGCTAGGGACTCTTTTGGAAGAAGCTAGCTAGCTAACGAAGAACAACAAAGAATATCTAGTTAACAGAAGAAAAGAAAGAGAAAATCAGGACAGAAGAAAAAGGATATCAAAGTGAAACAGTTCTCTAAAGACACAAGAGACAATAATACAAGAAACAACACTTCTGTAGCTTGTCAACTATGTGTCTGTCTATCCCTGTTCTCACCCCTCTGCACAGGCCATACAAACGCTTCACACCGCGTGGCCGCTGCCACTCTAACCTGGTGGTCCCAGCGCGCACGACCCACGTGGAGTTCCAGGTCTCCGGCAGCCTCTGGAACTGCCGGTCTGCAGCCAACAAGGCTGAGTTCATCTCAGCCTATGCTACCCTCCAGTCCCTAGACTTCCTGGCGCTGACGGAAACATGGATTACCACAGATAACACTGCTACTCCTACTGCTCTCTCCTCGTCTGCCCACGTGTTCTCGCATACCCCTAGAGCATCGAGCCAGCGGGGTGGTGGCACTGGAATCCTCATCTCTCCCAAGTGGACATTCTCTCTTTCTCCCCTGACCCATCTGTCTATCTCCTCATTTGAATTCCATGTTGTCACAGTTACCAGCCCTTTCAAGCTTAACATCCTTATCATTTATCGCCCTCCAGGTTCCCTTGGAGAGTTCATCAATGAGCTTGACGCCTTGATAAGTTCCTTTCCTGAGGATGGCTCACCTCTCACAGTTCTGGGTGACTTTAACCTCCCCACGTCTACCTTTGACTCATTCCTCTCTGCCTCCTTCTTTCCACTCCTCTCCTCTTTTGACCTCACCCTCTCACCTTCCCCCCCTACTCACAAGGCAGGCAATACGCTTGACCTCATCTTTACTAGATGCTGTTCTTCCACTAATCTCATTGCAACTCCCCTCCAAATCTCCGACCACTACCTTGTATCCTTTTCCCTCTTGCTCTCATCCAACACTTCTCACTCTGCCCCTACTCGGATGGTATTGTGCCGTCCCAACCTTCGCTCTCTCTCTCCCGCTACACTCTCCTCTTCCATCCTATCATCTCTTCCCTCTGCTCAAACCTTCTCCAACCTATCTCCTGATTCTGCCTCCTCAACCCTCCTCTCCTCCCTTTCTGCATCCTTTGATTTTCTCTGTCCCCTATCCTCCAGGCCGGCTCGGTCCTCCCCTCCTGCTCCGTGGCTCGACGACTCACTACGAGCTCACAGAACAGGGCTCCGGGCAGCCGAGCGGAAATGGAGGAAAACTCGCCTTCCTGCGGACCTGGCATCCTTTCACTCCCTCCTCTCTACATTCTCCTCTTCTGTCTCTGCTGCTAAAGCCACTTTCTACCACTCTAAATTCCAAGCATCTGCCTCTAACCCTAGGAATCTCTTTGCTACCTTCTCCTCCCTCCTGAATCCTCCTCCCCCTCCCCCCCTCCTCCCTCTCTGCGGATGACTTCGTCAACCATTTTGAAAAGAAGGTTGACGATATCCGATCCTCGTTTGCTAAGTCAAACGACACCGCTGGTCCTGCTCACACTGCCCTACCCTGTGCTTTGACCTCTTTCTCCCCTCTCTCTCCAGATGAAATCTCGCGTCTTGTGACGGCCGGCCGCCCAACAACCTGCCCACTTGACCCTATCCCCTCCTCTCTTCTCCAGACCATTTCCGGAGACCTTCTCCCCTTCCTCACCTCGCTCATCAACTCATCCTTGACCGCTGGCTACGTCCCTTCCGTCTTCAAGAGAGCGAGAGTTGCACCCCTTCTGAAAAAACCTACACTCGATCCCTCCGATGTCAAAAACTACAGACCAGTATCCCTTCTTTCTTTTCTCTCCAAAACTCTTGAACGTGCCGTCCTTGGCCAGCTCTCCTGCTATCTCTCTCAGAATGACCTTCTTGATCCTAATCAGTCAGGTTTCAAGACTGGGCATTCAACTGAGACTGCTCTTCTCTGTGTCACGGAGGCTCTGCTAAAGCTAACTCTCTCTCCTCTGCTCTCATCCTTCTAGACCTATCTGCTGCCTTTGATACTGTGAACCATCAGATCCTCCTCTCCACCCTCTCCGAGTTGGGCATCTCCGGCGCGGCCCACGCTTGGATTGCGTCCTACCTGACAGGTCGCTCCTACCAGGTGGCGTGGCGAGAATCTGTCTCCGCACCATGCGCTCTCACCACTGGTGTCCCCCAGGGCTCTGTTCTAGGCCCTCTCCTATTCTCGCTATACACCAAGTCACTTGGCTCTGTCATATCCTCACATGGTCTCTCCTATCATTGCTATGCAGACGACACACAATTCATCTTCTCCTTTCCCCCTTCTGATAACCAGGCGGCGAATCGCATCTCTGCATGTCTGTCAGACATATCAGTGTGGATGACGGATCACCACCTCAAGCTGAACCTCGGCAAGACGGAGCTGCTCTTCCTCCCGGGGAAGGACTGCCCGTTCCATGATCTCGCCATCACGGTTGACAACTCCCTTGTGTCCTCCTCCCAGAGTGCTAAGAACCTTGGCGTGATCCTGGACAACACCCTGTCGTTCTCCACTAACATCAAGGCGGTGACCCGATCCTGTAGGTTCATGCTCTACAACATTCGCAGAGTACGACCCTGCCTCACACAGGAAGCGGCGCAGGTCCTAATCCAGGCACTTGTCATCTCCCGTCTGGATTACTGCAACTCGCTGTTGGCTGGGCTCCCTGCCTGTGCCATTAAACCCCTACAACTCATCCAGAACGCCGCAGCCCGTCTGGTGTTCAACCTTCCCAAGTTCTCTCACGTCACCCCGCTCCTCCGCTCTCTCCACTGGCTTCCAGTTGAAGCTCGCATCCGCTACAAGACCATGGTGATTGCCTACGGAGCTGTGAAGGGAACGGCACCTCCATACCTTCAGGCTCTGATCAGGCCCTACACCCAAACAAGGGCACTGCGTTCATCCACCTCTGGCCTGCTGGCCCCCCTACTTCTGAGGAAGCACAGTTCCCGCTCAGCCCAGTCAAAACTGTTCGCTGCTCTGGCACCCCAATGGTGGAATAAGCTCCCTCACGACGCCAGGACAGCGGAGTCAATCACCACCTTCCGGAGACACCTGAAACCCCACCTCTTTAAGGAATACCTAGGATAGGATAAAGTAATCCTTCTAACCCCCCCCCCCCCTTAAAAGATTTAGATGCACTATTGTAAAGTGGTTGTTCCACTGGATATCATAAGGTGAATGCACCAATTTGTAAGTCGCTCTGGATAAGAGCGTCTGCTAAATGACTTAAATGTATGTAAATGTAAATCATTCAATGTGACTGTGGGCCTGGAAACCAGGCACCAGAGTCTGCCACTGCTGAAAACCTGGGACTGTGGGTTATCTAGCTTGTGGAGTACAGTCATGGCCAAAAGTTTTGAGAATGACACAAATATTAATTTCTACAAAGTCTACTGCCTCAGTTTGTATGATGGCAATTTGCATATGCTCCAGAATGTTATGAAGAGTGATCAGATGAATTGCAATTAATTGCAAATTAACTGAATCCCCCCAAAACATTTCCACTTCATTTCAGCCCTGCCACAAAAGGACCAGCTGACATGTTGTCACGTCCTGACCAGTAGAGGGTGTAGTTGGGTCAGGATGTGGCAGAAGGGAGTGTGTGTTTTTTATTGTTTCATTGATTTTGGCCGTGTGACTTCCAATCAGGCACAGCTGTAGAGGGTTGTGGTTGATTGGGAGTCACAACTAAGTTGCCTACGTTTCCTTTGTGTTTCGTGGGTAATTGTTCTTGTCATTGGGGTTGCACCTGACAGGACTGTGTTGGCTGTCAGTTTTGTTGTTTTTGTAAATTGCATAGTGTTTGTTTAATTAAATATGACGAACCCTAACTCCGCCGCATTTTGGTCCACTTCTTCCTCAGACAGCCGTTACAGAATTACCCACCAAACCAGGACCAAGCGGCGGAAGAGGAAGGAGCAGCAGGAGTACAGCGTGATGGACCAATGGACTTGGGAACAGATCCTGACGGAGAGGGACCATGGACTCAGGCTGGTGATTATCGCCTCCCGCAGTGGGAGATTGAAGCGGCGAGAGCGGAGAGGCGCTATTACGAGGAGAGAGAGCGCAACGAGTGCGAGAGGCAGCCCCAATCATTTTTTGGGGGGGGGCACACGGGACTGGCCAGAGTGGCCAGACTGCCCGGAGCTGCCAGAGTGGCCAGACTGCCCGGAGCTGCCAGAGTGGCCAGACTGCCCCTCCTGTCCTCCGGCCCAGCCCGAGTGCCCCTCCTGTCCTCCGGCCCAGCCCGAGTGGCCCTCCTGTCCTCCGGCCCAGCCCGAGTGGCCCTCCTGTCCTCCGGCCCAGCCCGAGTTGCCCTCCTGTCCTCCGGCCCAGCCCGAGTGGCCCTCCTGTCCTCCGGCCCAGCCCGAGTGGCCCTCCTGTACTCCGGCCCAGCTCGAGTGGCCCTCCTGTCCTCCGGCCCAGCCCGAGTGGCCCTCCTGTCCTCCGGGCCAGCCCGAGTGGCCCTCCTGTCCTCCGGCCCAGCCCGAGTGGCCCTCCTGTCCTCCGGCCCAGCCCGAGTGGCCCGCCTGTCCTCCGGCCCAGCCAGAGTGGTCCGTCTGCCAGGGTCAGCCCGAGTGGCCCATCTGCCCGGCGCAGCTATCGGCGCCACCGAAGTGGGCGACGCCGAAGGTGGAGCGAGGTCCACGTCCTGCACCTGAGCCACCTCCAGGATAGGTGGGTTGGGGAGGGAGGGTGTAGCACAGTGCCGTCGTTGACGGCAGCCACCCTCCCTTCCCTCCCTTTTTTTTGTTTAGGGGATTTCTTTTGGTTTGTTGTCGTTTTTTTTTCTTCTGTGTTTTGTGTAGGTGTATTTCGGGGTATGCACCTTTGAGGGGGGGGTACTGTCACGTCCTGACCAGTAGAGGGTGTAGTTGGGTCAGGATGTGGCAGAAGGGAGTGTGTGTTTTTTATTGTTTCATTGATTTTGGCCGTGTGACTTCCAATCAGGCACAGCTGTAGAGGGTTGTGGTTGATTGGGAGTCACACATAAGTTGCCTACGTTTCCTTTGTGTTTTGTGGGTAATTGTTCTTGTCATTGTGGTTGCACCTGACAGGACTGTGTTGGCTGTCAGTTTTGTTGTTTTTGTAAATTGCATAGTGTTCGTTTAATTTAATATGACGAACCCTAACTCCGCCGCATTTTGGTCCACTTCTTCCTCAGACAGCCGTTACACATGTCAGTGATTCTCTCGTTAACACAGGTGTGAGTGTTGATGAGGGCAAAGCTGGAGATCACTCTGTCATGCTGATTGAGTTCGAATAACAGACTGGAAGCTTCAATAGGAGGGTGGTGCTTGGAATCATTGTTCTTCCTCTGTCAATCATGGTTACCTGCAAGGAAACACGTGCCATCATCATTGCTTTGCACAAAAAGTGCTTCACAGGCAAGGATATTGCTGCCAGTAAGATTGCACCTAAATCAACCATTTAACGGATCATCAAGAACTTCAAGGAGAGCGGTTCAATTGTTGTGAAGAAGGCTTCAGGGCGCCCACGAAAGCACCAGGACTGTCTCCTAAAGTTGATTCAGCTGCGGGATCGGGGCACCACCAGTACAGAGCTTGCTCAGGAATGGCAGCAGGCAGGTGTGAGTACATCTGCACGCACAGTGAGGTGAAGACTTTTGGAGGAGGGCCTGGTGTCAAGAAGGGCAGCAAAGAAGCCACTTCTCTCCAGGAAAAACATAAGGGACAGACTGATATTCTGCAAAAGGTACAGGAATTGGACTGCTGAGGACTGGGGTAAAGTCATTTTCTCTGATGAATCCCCTTTCCGATTGATTGGAGTATCCAGAAAAAAGCTTGTCTGGAAAAGACAAGGTGAGCGCTACCATCAGTCCTGTGTCATGCCAACAGTAAAGCATCCTGAGACCATTCATGTGTGGGGTTGCTTCTCAGCCAAGGGAGTGGGCTCACTCACAATTTTGCCTAAGAACACAGCCATGAATAAAGAATAGTACCAACACATCCTCCGAGAGCAACTTCTCCCAACCATCCAGGAACAGTTTCGTTACAAACAATGCCTTTTCCAACATGATGGAACACCTTGCCATTAGGCAAAAGTGATAACTAAGTGGCTCAGGGAACAAAACATTGATATTTTGGGTCCATGGCCAGGAAACTCCCCAGACCTTAATCCCATTGAGAACTTGTGTTCCATCCTCAAGAGGCAGGTGGACAAACAAAAAGCCACAAATTCTGACAAATTCCAAACATTGATTATGCAAGAATGGGCTGCCATCAGTCAGGATGTAGCCCAGAAGTTAATTGACAGCATGCCAGGGTGGATTGCGGAGGTATTGAAAAGAAGGGTCAACACTGCAAATATTGACTCTTTGATCAACTGCATGCAATTGTCAATACAAGCCTTTGACACTTATGAAATGCTTGTAATTATACTTCAGTATTCTATAGTAACATCTGACAAAAATATCTAAAGACACTGAGGCAGCAAACTTTGTGAAAATTAATATTTGTGTCATTCTCAAAACTTTTGGCCATGACTGTACAGCAGTGTTATACAGGGATTTCAACTGCTGCTGCACAGAACAAACCTGGCACCTGTCTGCCTGTCACCACAGCAGAAAGAACAGCAGCTACTGTATTGTATGTTAATTGTATTGTATGCTAATCCTAGGAAGAACATTTTATTTTATGATTAGAATAGAGCAGCTATAAGCATAGAAAGGAGGAAAAGACAAAAAATGAATTATATTTTTATTTTTGTAAACATCCGGAGAGAGTGGAGTTGTCAATTAACATTTAGAGCAAGCGCCTGGTGGCCTGATCCCTTGATTGGCTGTGTATGTCAGCTACATTTGTCAGGGAAAGGGCTGACAGCCAAGAGAGGATAGAGCACTGAAATACTGTTGAATTCACCAATGAGCAGCCACCCCAAAAAGTTGGAAGAATCTAGATACGCCTGAGGGCTAAGACTCAGTTAATAATTTTGTGAAATTTTTGTATAACCTTTTGAAAATAGCTGGCTGTAAAAAGTATCATTAACTAATGACTGCCTTTACTACCGAAGCAAGTCCCATTTCAAATAAAACATACATTAATTACTGATTACAACCTTGCTTTGACCTATATAACAAGGATGAAGGTCAAGCATGTCATAACAATTCATTCACTGCTGAGGAACTGATCTCCTAAAATGAATTGGAAAATAGTCAAAGTAATCTTGGATATCTGCCTTTCTATCCTCCCTTGACAAACACAATTAGACAGTATCTGTTGCCTGAAATAAATTGTTCTCCATAGTGGTCAGTGGTAATGGCCAGGTCTCTTGTGAGAAAGGGGAATGATAATAACACAATGAAGTTGTGAGAATGCTTTCTGAGATTAATGATGACTGGAGGTTTGCTGTGTATCTGTCAGGAAAGATTAATTGCTCATTTCGAGGCCTCTGTTAGTTAACTGTACGATGGCGGGCTAATGGGACACACAGGGATGCACTGCACAGAGGGGATTATGGTGGTATGTGTTGTGTACCTTATTAAGTCCTTATTGTTTAGCCCCCTTACTGTATGCGTGTGTGTGCCTGTGTGTGCGTGCATGTGCATGCATGTGTACATTTGCATGCCTTTGTGTGCTCATCTGCTCAGCTTCTGTATATTTGAACCATGTGTGTGCTGTGTGAACAGTGCATGTGCTCTGGCACCTTCTTATATCCATTACTTCATGAGGCCGGTAGGGGTGTGGCCTGGCCTGGCGTCAGCCAGCTGTAAGATTGGCTCTCAGAGCTATATTGCCTCAAGCTCAGGGAGAGGATACCGATGCGGAGACATCCTGCCAAGATGACACTGAGCAGGATATTTCTCTCAGAGCTCATCCCCATGCCAAAAGGTCTGGAATAAGAGGAAAGATATCTACACACTATGAAAAGGGTTTTATTTTCAACTGAAAATGTTATGGAATGATGCATGGGAAATTGCTCTGACGAATGTCACATGAGAGAAAAAAATGTGAGAAAAAAATAAGAAACCCGCACACTGCTCTTGCTAGTATCTCTGCTCTTAATTAGCGCATTCCAAGTGGGTTATGTCACAAAATGACCGCTTGGGTTAAAGGCACTATCAGACAGTGGGAGGGCAAACGTGTATGCAATTATTTGTATATAATTGCATGTAAATGTTTCCATATACTGTATGTTTGGTTTCCATTCGGTTTCAATTAACTTTTTTTTTCTGTAGGCAGAATAGATAGTATAGTGTGTTGGAAAGCATGCATAATTATGTTTATTTCTGTTCTTCTTTTATGAAGACTGTTCCCAAGCAGAACAAATCCTATTGTGACTCAAACAGTTTACAATAGAATACTATAGTACTTATGGTAGCACTTTCTATAGGTGTCCCTTATTCATGCATTCATAAAGCCTTTAAAACAGCTATGCAACACATTCAAACATTTGTCATAAGCTGTCATAAGGAATACCTAGGATAGGATAAAGTAATCCTTCTAACCCCCCCCCCCCCTTAAAATATTTAGATGCACTATTGTAAAGTGGTTGTTCCACTGGATATCATAAGGTGAATGCACCAATTTGTAAGTCGCTCTGGATAAGAGCGTCTGCTAAATGACTTAAATGTAAATGTAAATGAGTAACGACATAAGATATTTGATATGCTCTTTTGTCATCTGTTAGTAACAACTACTATTACACAGTCTGCATGACAACTTATGTCATATGTTATTACATGCTACATAAGTGTCTACATAACAGATGTTATAACATGGTGTTATATCATTTACCAAACTCTGTGTTACATTATTACATTGAATGGAATGATGGGTGTCATAACCATGTCATATGCCATTATAGAGAGTGCACAGACACCTTCAATAAAGTGACATTAATTTGAGGTGTTACAATACAGTTATGAATGTGCTTAATACCACAGGATGTTAAGCGGTATCACTAAACCATTCAGGATATCTATGAACCATGGGCAAGTTGGAGCACAGATATATTTAGGACGTTTTTTTATTTAGACATCAAGACAAACTGCTGAGTTGTATGAATTGGATATATATCCAGAGATTAAACATGTACAAAAACACAACCATTTTCAAACTAAATGGAAGCAAATATAATTATACAACAAAACCACAACAGGATTTGTGAAAGCTGTGCACAAAAGGAAGATGTGCAGGCTATCAAATCAAATCAAATTGTATTTGTCACATGCACATGGTTAGCAGATGTTAATGCGAGTGTAGCGAAATGCTTGTGCTTCTAGTTCCGACCATGCAGTAATATCTAACAAGTAATCTAACCTAACAATTTCACAACAACTACCTTATACACACAAGTGTAAAGGAATGAATAAGAACATGTACATAGAAATATATGAATGAGCGATGGCCGAACGGCATAGGCAAGATGCAGTAGATGGAATAGAATACAGTGTATACGTATGAGATGAGTAATGTAGGGTATGTAAACATTATATAAAGTGGCATTGTTTAATTAAAGTGACTAGTGATACATTTACTACATACATTTTTCATTATTAAAGTGGCTAGAGATAAGTCAGTATGTTGGCAGCAGCCACTTAATGTTAGTGATGGCTGTTTAACAGTCTGATGGCCTTGAGATAGAAGCTCGCCTTCTGGATGATAGCGGGGTGAACAGGCAGTGGCTCGGTGGTTGTTGTCCTTGATGATCTTTTTGGCCTCCCTGTGACATGGTGTAGGTGTCCTGGAGAGATGGTAGTTTGCCACGGTGATGGATTGTGCACACCTCACTACCCTCTGGAGAGCCTTACGGTTGTGGGCAGAGCAGTTGCCGTACCAGGCGGTGATACAGCCCGACAGGATGCTCTCGATTGTGCATCTGTAAAAGTTTGTGTGTTTTTGGTGACAAGACAAATTTCTTCAGCCTCCTGAGGTTGAAGAGGCGCTGCTGACCTATTGGGGCGGTAAGCAAATTGGAGTGGGTCTAGGTTGTCAGGTAGGGTGGAGGTGATATGGTCCTTGTTTAGTCTCTCAAAGCATTTCATGATGACGGAAGTGAGTGCTACGGGGTGATAGTCATTTAGCTCAGTTACCTTCGCTTTCTTGGGAACAGGAACAATGGTGGCCCTCTTGAAGCATATGGGAACAGCAGACTGGGATAAGGATTGATTGAATATGTCCGTAAACACACCAGCCAGCCACAGGTTTTGGTAGCAGGCCGTGTCAGTGGCACTGTGCGGCCCGCTACCAAAACCTGCGAGCTCTCATTCACTGCAGCCAACGTGAGTAAAACATTTAAACGTGTTAACCCTCGCAAGACTGCCGGCCCAGATGGCATCCCCAGCTGTGTCCTCAGAGCATGCGCAAACCAGCTGGCAAAGAAGTTGTTTAGTTTGTCTGGGAGCAAGACATCGTGGTGCTCGACGGGGCTGGTTTCCCTTTTAATGTCCGTGATTGACTGTAGACCCTGCCACATACCTCTCGTGTCTGAGCCGTTGAATTGCGACTCTACTTTGTCTCTATACTGATGCTTAGCTTGTTTGATTGCCTTGCGGAGGGAATAGCTAGACTCTTTGTATTCGGTCATGTTTCCTGTCACCTTGCCCTGATTAAAAGCAGTGGTTTGCGCTTTCAGTTTTGCGCAAATGCTGCCATCAATCCACGGTTTCTGGTTGGGGAATGTTTTAATAGACGCTGTGGGTACAACATCACCGATGCACTTGCTAATAAACTTGCTCACCGAATCAGCGTATTCATCAATGTTATTGTCCGACGCTATGAGGACCATATCCCAGCCCACGTGATCGAAGCAATCTTGAAGCGTGGAATCAGATTGTTCGGACCAGCGTTGAACAGACCTGAGCAACAAAATGGAGTCGTGGTCAGATTTTCCGAATGGAGGGCGGGGGAGGGCTTTATATGCATCGCAGAAGTTAGAAAAACAATGATCCATGGTTTTGCCAGACCGGGTCGCGCATTCAATATGCTGATAAAATTTAGGGAGCCTTGTTTTCAGATTAGCCTTGTTAAAATCCCCAGCTACAATACATGCAGCCTCAGGATATGAGGTTTCCAGTTTGCATAGCATCAAATGAAGTTCTTTCAGGGCCGTCGATGTGTCTGATTGGGGCGGGATATACACGACTGTGATTATGATCGAAGAGAATTCTCTTGGTAGATCATGCGGTCGGCATTTGATAGTAAGGAATTCTAGGTCAGGTGAACAAAGGGACTTGAGTTCCTGTATGTTGTTATGATCACACCACGTCTCGTTAATCATAAGGCATACACCCCGCCCTTCTTCTTACCAGAGATATGTTTGTTTCTGTTGGCACGATGCGTGAAGAAGCCAGGTGGCTGTACCGACTCTGATGACGTATCCCGAGTGAGCCATGTTTCCGTGAAACAAAGAACGTTACAATCTCTGATGTCTCTCTGGAAGGCAACCCTTGCTCGGATTTCATCTACCTTGTTGTCAAGAGACTGGACATTGGCGAGTAGTATGCTCGAGCGGTGCCCGTCTACGGAGCCTGACCAGAAGACTGCTCCGTCTGCATCCTCTGCGGTGCCGTTGTTTTGGGTCGCCGGCTGGGATCCGATCCATTGTCCTGGGTGGTGGACCAAACAGAGGATCCGCTTCGGGAAAGTCATATTCCTGGTTGTAATGTTGGTGAGTTGACGTTGCTCTTATGTCCAATGGTTCCTCCCAACTGTATGTAATAAAACCTAATATTTCCTGGGGAAACAATGTAAGAAAAAGAACATAAAAAAAAAATACTGCATAGTTTCCTAGGAATGCAAAGCGAGGCGGCCATCTCTGTCGGCGCCGGAAGAAGTACACTAACAATGACAGCTACAGTGGTACAGAACATATTCACACCCCATGACTATTTTGAATGGCTGCTTCCTGCTTTCTTGTAGCATTTTAGCTAAGCCGGTTAGGCAGGTTCATAATGTGGCAGGTTAGGAAAACTAACATAGCAGGTTTGAGGAGTAAATATAGCAGGTTAGGAGAACTAATGTATCAGGTTAGTATAATTAATGTGGCAGGTTAGGATAATTAATGTGGCAGGTTAGGAGACCTAACCTAGCAGGTTAGGAGAATGAGCTTAAGGTTAGGAAGAGGTTTAGGGTTAGCTGAAATGCTACAAAGAAGCAGCCAGCAAAACGGTATTGAGTGGCAACCAATCTGCCCAATTAGTTGTTAGGTTTTGATACACCCACTTGTGTTGATTCTCTGACATGCTTTGCAAAGCCCACTTTCAGACACACTCCATGAATGCAGTTACCCATGGCTCTCAATGGGGGCACAGTGGGGCTTGTTGTGCGCATGTCGTGGCCCTACAGATGAATGAATGGCTAGCTAGCTAGTGGCAATAGTATCAAATTACTGTCAAACAAAACACTTTGTTTGGACTGTGTAGAGCAGGGCTCTCTAACCATGTTCCCAGAGAGCTACATGTTGCATTTACTTAGCTAGTGAGCTAGCTAGTTGAATAACCACCCATGTATGTCATTGTTACTGTAGCCTGCACAGCTTCCTTTTTTCACTGCGGTCACAAATCCTGTTCATTGTTTTGTTTGTCGTCCCAATTTGTGTTTCCTAAATACATCTGTGCTCCCATTTGCTCATGTTTCTGGATATCCAGAATGGTTTTGTGATATTCTCAACTCATCCTGTGGTATTAAGCACATTCATAACTGTGTTCGTAAATTCATTCTGGAGTGCCCTCTGTGTAGTTTGTTTGTAAATTCAGAGCGTTTCGCTCTTTGAACGTTCAGAGCACACACTGGACACACTGCCGGAGGAGTAGGGTTGATCCAAACGTTCTGACCTCACAATGGCAGTCAAGGTTAAAGTTGGCTAGCTTGCGAGCTACTTCCAGACACAAATAAGAGAACACCTAACTCTGACCATTTTACTCACACTAGCAGAGGAGGTAAGGCTGTTTTCATGTTGTCTAGAGCGTTGTTGACTGTATCTGTGCTGCCGGCTCAATTATTTTGCTGACGTTTACTGACACCGGTCATATTCAAACAGGTGTTGCGCAGTCATAAAATAATCAGAATCTGTGCTCTGGCACACTCAGACGAGACTGCTCTGAAATCGGAGTAGATAGCCAGAGTGAACCTGTTAGGGCTAGGGGGCAGTATTTACACCACCGGATAAAAAACGTACCCGATTTAATCTGGTTACCACTCCTACCCAGTAACTAGAATATGCATATACGTATTACATATGGATAGAAAACACCGTAAAGTTTCTAAAACTGTTTGAATGGTGTCTGTGAGTATAACAGAACTCATTTGGCAGGAAAAAACCTGACAAGGTTTCAGGCAGGAAGTGGCCTGTCTGACAAGGTGTCGTTCTTCTTGTCTCTGTTTATTGAAGAGTGAGGATCTTAGCTGTCCCGTGACACTTCCTATGGCTGCCATAGGCTCTCAGAAGGCGGCAAAACGCAGAATCGTGGCTTTGCAGGCTCTGGCTGAAAAAAAGTAGCGCGTTTGGGTAGTGGCTGGTTACAGTACTGTGAGACTCAGGCTCGTGCCCGCGTCGACCGAAAGCTGTGTTTTCTTTCCTCTGTTTAGCTAAATGGACATTCCCGGTCGGAATATTATCACTTTTTTACGAGAAAAATGGCAAAAAAATTGATTTTAAACAGCGGTTGACATGCTTCGAAGTACGGTAATGGAATATTTAGATTTATTTGGTCACGAATTGCGCCATGCGCACGACCCTGATTTACCATTTCAGATAGTGTCTGGGACGCACGAACAAAACGCCGCTATTCGGATATAACGATGGATTATTTTGGACCAAACCAACATTTGTTATTGAAGTAGCAGTCCTGGGAGTGCATTCTGACGAAGACAACAAAAGGTAATCAAACTTTTATAATAGTAAACCTGATATTGGTGAGTACTAAACTTGGTCGGTGTCTAAATAGCTAGCCCGTGATGGCTGGGCTATGTACTTAGAATATTGCAAAATGTGCTTTCACCAAAAAGCTATTTTAAAATCGGACATATCGAGTGCATAGAGGAGTTCTGTATGTATAATTCTTAAAATAATTGTTATGCTTTTTGTGAACGTTTATCGTGAGTAATTTAGTAAATTGTTAGCGAATTCCCCGGAAGTTTGCGGGGGTAGCTGTCTGAACGTCACATGCTAATGTAAAAAGCTGGTTTTTGATATAAATATGAACTTGATTGAACAAAACATGCATGTATTGTATAACATAATGTCCTAGGGTTGTCATCTGATGAAGATCATCAAAGGTTAGTGCTGCATTTAGCTGTCTTCTGGGTTTTTGTGACATTATATGCTAGCTTGAAAAATGGGTGTCTGATTATTTCTGGCTTGGTACTCTGCTGACATAATCTAATGTTTTGCTTTCGTTGTAAAGCCTTTTTGAAATCGGACAGTGTGGTTAGATTAATGAGAGTCTTGTCTTTAAATAGCTGTAAAATAGTCATATGTTTGAGAAATTGAAGTAATAGCATTTCAAAGGTTTTGAAAATCATCGATATTTCCTACACAGCTTAAAGGATGTAAACCTGATATACACAGTGTTATTGCTCTTCAAGTTACAATATTTTTTATTCCATTTTTAATGACATCACAAAATAGACATTAATTTCCCATATTTCATCTCTCATCATTCTCCACATTCGGATGTTGAAATATATTGTCCCAGTGTTCACTGTTGGACGTTAGAGTTTTTGGGCGGCAAAACCTTCTGTAAGAAAGAGATTCCATTCACCAATACTCGAGACCAAAATGAGTCGTCAGCTGCCTACAATTTCAGATTGGCGTGAGGTGTCATAAAACCCCCACACCAATCCCTCCTCCCCTCTGCGAGTGAGAGAGGGCTCTGTAGACACTGATCGCATTGTAACCTGATCTTTGGATCCTCACAAGAGAATCATGACAGGAATTTGGTAAATTATATAAAGCCCTGTTATAACATCTGGTATGTAGATAATTATGTAGCAATTAATAATATATGACATAAGTTGTCATGCAGACTGTGTAATAGCAGTTGTTATTAACATATGACAACAGGATAAACAGTCATCTTCAACAACCATTCTAACTTTGAGTTATGCCATAACTCACACTAGCAGAGGTGGTAAGGCTGTTTTCATGTTGTCAGGAGTGTTGCTGACTACCTGTGCTGCCGGCTCAATTGCATAAAGTTGTTTTTATACACTTGGGTAAAAAGGGCATTTCCGTCATACTGACACGCTCTCTGCGGCAGGTAGCCTAGTGGTTAGAGTGTTGCGCCAGTAATCGAAAGGTTTCTGGATTGAATCCCCGAGCTGACAATGTACAAATCTGTTGTTCTGCCCCTGAACAAGGCACTTAACCCGCTGTTCCCTGGTAGGCCATCATTGTAAATGAGAATTTGTTCTTAACTGACTTGCCAAGTTAAATAAAGGTTAAAGAAATAACTTGTTACTATTTAAAACTACTTCTGACAGCTTATGACAAATGTTCTGTGTTGTATAGCTGTAATAAAGACTTCATGAAAATACATGAATAAGGACAGCTACAGTAAAGTGCTACTGTACTTATTATAGAATTCTATAGAAATCTGTAGTGAACTGTAGAATACTATACCATACTTTAGTATCCCTCCATTGTGTAGTACTTCCTATATAATTGTGTTGTACACTGCAGAATACACTACACACAGTAGTATCCCTTGATCATGTGTAGTACTTACTAGAGAATTTTGTAGTATACTGTAGAATACCAAAATATATTCTACAGTATTATCCCCCCAAAAACACTGTAGTATATATTACTGCAATGTCTGCAAAAACACTACAACAGACAAATACACTAGTGTCCGCAAAAACACACGTTTTTTACTATAATAATACTACTAATAATACTACTCATACTACTAATTAATATTTAATTTGCATATACACCACCCTTCCCCTTCCCCATATTCCAATTTCTGTCCCCCATGAGTGAGAAACCTACATGCCAAGTATAGACCATATGTTGTGTTCCCTACAGGTTAGAGAAAAGAGCAGAACTATCTGTTCAGATTCCAGTCCTACTGACCTACTAACTAACTAACTTACTAACTAATTAACATGTTATGGAACATTTTCTCTTTTTGTATTTTTCCAGAAGGACAAGGAGAAACCACTCAACAATAATAAAACAAAAACACTACATTAAATACTAAAGTGAATGCTACAGTAAAGTCCTCAAAACACGACAGCGAATAGTATAGTAAACGCCACAAAAACACTACAGTGACTACTATAGTATATAAATATAGTAATACTACAGTAGTTATACCATAGTATACTATATTATTTTTTAATGTGGGTGTTCTGTCACAAATCCATCAGTATTTTTCAGAGGCACAGTATATAGTATATCTCATAGAAATGGAAGAATAATGGCGTCGGAGGGCATGGCTGCGGTTATACATGCTCCTAACCAACTATGCTATCTTGTTCAACTATGCTATCTTGTTAATTTTTTTCGCATTGTTTGTAACTTATTTTTGAACTTATTTTGTACATAATGTTGCTGCTACCTTCACTTATAACTGAAAATACCTTCTGGACATCAGAACAGCGATTACTCACCTCGAACTGGACAAAGATTTTTTTCTTTAACGAGTCCGACGGATATACTGCTTCTCGGGAACGGGTCCAAATCCCCATCATTTGGTGCGAAGAAAAGATGGAGAAAAGGGGGTGGAGGTCGGGTTGCCTTCTGAGAATTCATAGGCAAGTGAGTAAACCTCCTCTACCATCAGTCCTATTAGCCAACGTGCAATCATTGGATAACAAAATGAATGAACTCCATCTTATGTTTCCCCGAGTCGTGGCTGAACAACGACATGGATAACATACAGCTGGCGGGGTTTTCGGTCCATCGGAAAGATAGAACAGCTGCCTCCGGTAGTGGTCTGTATCTATTAGTAAAGAACAGCTGCCTCCGGTAGTGGTCTGTGTCTATTAGTAAATAACAGCTGGTGCACGAAATCTCAAGGTTTTGCTTGCCTGGGGTTTTTCTTAACCTCTTGGGGCTAGGTGGGACGCTAGCGTGCCACCCGTGGTGCACTCCATCAACAGCAGGTGCATTTCAAGAGCGGCAAATTTGAATCCAAATAAATGTCAAAATTCAAATTTTTCAAAAATACAACTATGTTACACCATTTGAAAGATAAACATCTCCTTAATCTAACCACGTTTTACGATTTCAAAAAGGTTTTACGGCGAAAGCATAAATTTAGAGTATGTTAGGACAGTACATTTACAAGAGTTGTGTGTAATGTTTTGTCAAGTCAAAGACAGGGTCACCAAAACCATAAAACCAGCTAAAATGATACACTAACCTTTTACAATCTCCATCAGATGACACTCCTAGGACATTATGTTAGACAATGCATGCATTTTTAGTTCTATCAAGTTCATATTTATATACAAAAACAGCGTTTTACTATGGCATTGATGTTGAGGAAATCGTTTCCCTCCAATAACCGGCAGTCAAGTCAGCGTCACAAATTAAATAATTAAAATTAGAAAACATTGGTAAAATATTATATTGTCATTTAAAGAATTATAGATTTACATCTTTTGAACGCAATCAACTTGCCAGATTTAAAAATAACCTTACTGGGAAATCACACTTTGCAATAATCTGAGCACTGTGCCCAGAAAAATACGCGTTGCGATACAGACTAGACGTCATGTTGGGGAGATCTAAAATCGAAAATACTATGTAAATAATCCATTACCTTTGATTCTCTTCATCAGATGTCACTTCCAGGTATCACAGGTCCATAACGAATGTAGTTTTGTTCAAAAAAGCTCATCATTTATGTCCAAAAATCTCCGTCTCGTTAGCACATGATGTAAGCCAGCCGGACTTCTCGTCATGAACGAGGGGAAAAAATATATTTCCGTTCGTTCAAACATGTCAAACGTTGTATAGCATAAATCATTAGGGCCTTTTTTAACCAGAACATGAATAATATTCAAGGTGGACGAATGCATAGCCTTTTATAACGTATTGGAACGAGGGTACCCAACATGAAGTAGCGCGCCAGGTGTCTAATGGGACATCACCGTTCCATGGCTCTTGTTCGGTCAGATCTCCCTCCAGAAGACTCAAAACACTTTGTAAAGGCTGGTGACATCTAGTGGAAGCAATAGGAAGTGCCAAAATATTCCTAAACCCCTGTGTTTTTCAATGGGATAGGTTTAAACTCAATACAACACATCAGGTATCCACTTCCTGTCAGAAAATGTCTCAGGGTTTTGCCTGCCAAATGAGTTCTGTTATACTCACAGACACCATTCAAACAGTTTTGGAAACTTTAGAGTGTTTTCTATCCATATATAATAAGTATATGCATATTCTAGTTACTGGGTAGGATTAGTAACCAGATTAAATCGGGTACATTTTTTTTATCCAGACGTGCAAATGCTGCCCCCTAGACCCAACAGGTTAACTCATTTGCATACATTGTATATAGATTTTCTTCAACTGTATTATTGACTGTATGTTTTGTTTATTCCATGTGTAACTCTGTGTTGTTGTATGTGTCGAACTGCTTTGCTTTATTCTTGGCCAGGTCACAGTTGTAAATGAGAACTTGTTCTCAACTTGCCTACCTGGCTAAATAAAGGTAAAATAATAAATAAATAAATAAATAAATAAGAGTATCTCATGATATGCTGTAGACAACACTATTTACCAAGAGAGTTTTCATCTATATTCTTCGTAGCTGTCTATTTACCACCACAAACCGATGCTGGCACTAAGACTGCACTCAACAAGCTGTACAAGGCCATAAAAATGCTCATGCAGAGGCGGCGCTCCTGTCACGTCCTGACCATAGAAAGCTTTTATTTTAGGTCAGGGCATGACAGGGGGTTTTGTCTAGTTTATTTATGTCTATGTTGGTTCTAGTTTATTTTTTCTATGTTGGGGGTTTTGTCTAGTTTATGTATTTCTATGTGGGGTTCTAGTTTATGTATTTCTATGTTGTTTTTTGGGGATGATCTCCAATTAGAGGCAGCTGGTCATCGTTGTCTCTAATTGGGGATCATATTTAAGTTGTTGTTTTTCCCACTAGGTTTTGTGGGAGATTATTTTGAGGTAGTGTATGTTTAACCTCTTTGTCACGGTTTGTTATTTTGTTTAGTAATTTATTTGTATGTCTTGCAAAGTTTCACAGTTATAATAAAATGTGGAATGATACACACGCTGCGCCTTGGTCCCATTCTTCAGACAGCCGTGACAGCTCCTAGTGCCCGGGGACTTTAATGCAGGGAAACATAAATCCGTTTTATCTAATTTCTACCTGCATGTTAAATATGCAACCTGAGGGGGAAAAAAACTGTAGACCACCTTTACTCCACACAGAGAGACCCGTACTAAGCTCTCTCTCCCCCTCCATTTGGCAAATCTGCTGTCATGCATGTTTCAGTGTTACTTGCCTCGAAGTGAGCATAGAAGTAATTTAGCTCGTCTAGTAGGTTCGTGTCACTGGGCAGCTCTCGACTGTGCTTCCCTTTGTAGTCTGTAATAGTTTTCAAGCCCTGACACATCTGATGAGCGTCGGAGCAGGTGTAGTACGATTCGATCTTAGTCCTGTATTGACACTGACTTTTTGATGGTTCATCGGAGGGCATAGCGGGATGTCTTATAAGCTTCCGGGTTAGAGTCCCGCTCCTAAAAAGCAGCAGCTCTACCCTTTAGCTCAGTGTGGATGTTGCCTGTAATCCATGCCTTCTGGTTGGGGTATGTACGTACCGTCACTGTGGGGACGACGTCATCGATGAACTTATTGATGAAGCCAGTGATTGATGTGGTGTATTCCTCAATGCCATCTGCTCCTTAATTATTTGTTATATTTCAACGACAAAAAAATCTTAAAATTGCATTGTTGGTTATGGGCTTGTAAGTAATTATTTCACTGTAAGGTCTACCTACACTTGCTGTATTCGGTACATGTGATAACAACGATTTGATTTGAAATGATAAGTCAAAGTAGCCTAACACTATTGCTTTAGCGTACACATTGTCAGTTAACATATGTCATGCTAAAACCATCTCAAAAAGCTGGGGGTCTGTTTACCTTTGATGATGAGCATGAGCTCTGTGAAACAGTGACTTCATTCATTAATGCTATGCTACGAATGCAGAATAAAGCCTTATAAAATCATTGTTCTTCACAACATTGCTCTATTAAAAACAATTAAGATAATGTTAGATTATGCAGTGCTAGACACCAGAACATTGACTGGGCTGGGCAGTGAGTGCTCTATGAACAACTCTCTGCTCTCTGTCCAGGACTGAGTAGTGTGCTCTGTCTGTGACGTCAGCATTCAGCTCCCAAGGCAAACCCTGCTGCTGCATGACTGATCCTAACAAACATCAACACTGTGACCTACAATTCTTTCTCTCTATGTATTCTAAAACCTGTCTGTTCCTCTCACCGCTCCTCTCCTTAATGACGTTTGTGTATGCTACAAAATCGGATTGGGATGGGGTTGAAGACACAATGGTATTCATTTTCTCCCTCTCCTCACCCAAAGTTGGAAAGGTAGTATGCTAAATATGATTGTCAGTTGTATGACTGTTAATAAAAACTGGTCTCTTGGTCCCTCCACTACAGGGAGATGAGATACATTTAAGTAGATACACTTACTATCACAGTGACAGAGAATTAGCTAACAGAGACAAATAACCCTGGCAGTTGCTTAGTAACAGTTCTACAATGTGGTAAAAAGCAGATGGAGGTCCATGTGTGTTGTGTTCTTCAAATCCCTCATGGAGTGATTGAGAGAAATGCACCAGGAAGCACAACATAGTGAGTTTTGGCAACCCTAGTGAGACGGTAAGATTCCGTAATAGCTTCACTGTTAATTAAAATAGAAAGACTCAAAACACCATCATTGTGAAGTGATACCATGAAAAATTGTGCACCTAAGGTGAGGTTTGATGTACGGAGGGTGTTTTAATGCACATCCAATATAAGTGTTATAATACACTGAATGTATTTCAAAACAGAATGGAAGTCTTCTGAAACACCAAAAGTGGTTCTTCAATCTGAAAATTGGTGTTTTGTGAAAGTCTTGTGAAAAACATTTTTGGTGTTTCTGTGCTCATAAAAGGCAGCATCAAAACACAAAAAGTATGTTTTGGCCAATGGAAATGCCAATGGTTTAACAGCGTAAATATTGATACATGATGGTTTTCAGACATCATTTTAATTAACAATTTAAAGACGACACTGGGAATTGAATACTTTTCCTAAGGTAGACAATGGCACTCATTACAGGCTACAGTGAGATAATACATGTTACAATCAAAAGGTTTTCGGCTACTGTATGAATGTATGTTATAGCAGAGGTAACGTATGAAGTGGGCTTTCATGTGAGAAGGTGGATGTAAACTCCTGCTTGTCAAAACACTGCCTTAGTCCACTCAGCCAGTCTTCCAGACTAGTTTGATGTGCTGAATCACCCTTGTAACACTGAGCACATGGGGCCCAATTCAGACTTGAGATATGTAGACATTAACCTGTCTGGGCTAGGGGGCAGTATTTTCACGGCCGGATGAAAAACATACCCAATTTAAACAGGTTACTACTCTGGCCCATAAACTAGAAAATGCATATTATTAGTAGATTTGGATAGAAAACACTCTGAAATTTCTAAAACTGTTTGAATGGTGTCTGTGAGTATAACAGAACTCATATGGCAGACAAAAACCTGAGAAAAAGTCAACCAGGAAGTGGAGGATCTGAGAATTGTACTTCTTCTTTCTAGTCCCTTTCGAAACTACAGTATCCGTGGGGTTACGTTGCACTTCCTAAGGCTTCCATTGGCTGTCTAAAGCCTTCAGAAAGTGGTTTGAGCATTCTCCTGTCACTGGGCAGATAATAGGAGCTCAGTTTCTGAGTGGACTGCCTGGCAACAATGGGATTGGATATGCGCGGTCACGCTGTTCCTTCTTTTCTCCTTGAATGAATACGCTATTGTCCGGTTGGAATATTATCGCAATTTTATGTTAAAACCTCTTACATCTAGACGTTCCGCTAGCGGAACACCTGCTCCAATATCCAATGATAGGCGTGGCGCGAATTACAAATTCCTCAAAAATGCAAAAACTTCAATTTTTCAAACATATGATTATTTCACAGCATTTTAAAGACAAGACTCTCCTTTATCTAACCACACTGTCCGATTTCAAAAAGGCTTTACAACGAAAGCAAAACATTAGATTATGTCAGCAGAGTACCCAGCCAGAAATAATCAGACACCCATTTTTCAAGCTAGCATATAATGTCACATAAACCCAAACCACAGCTAAATGTAGCACTAACCTTTGATGATCTTCATCAGATGACAACCGTAGGACATTATGTTATACAATACATGCATGTTTTGTTCAATCAAGTTCATATTTATATAAAAAAAACTGCTTTTTACATTAGCATGTGACTGGCATGTGACTAGCATTCCCACCGAACACTGCCGGTGAATTTACTAAATTACTCACGATAAACGTTCACAAAAAGCATAACAATTATTTTAAGAATTATAGATACAGAACTCCTCTATGCACTCGATATGTCCGATTTTAAAATAGCTTTTCGGTGAAAGCACATTTTGCAATATTCTCAGTAGATAGCCCGGCATCACAGGGCTAGCTATTTAGACACCCAGCAGGTTTAGCACTCATCAAAGTCAGATTTACTATAAGAAAAATGTTATTACCTTTGTTGTCTTCGTCAGAATGCACTCCCAGGACTTCTACTTCAATAACAAATGTTGGTTTGGTCCAAAATAATCCATCGTTATATCCAAACAGCGGCGTTTTGTTTGTGCGTTCTAGACACTATCCTAAAGGGTAAATAAGGGTGACGAGCATGGCGCAATTCATGACAAAAGAATTCTAAATATTCCATTACCGTACTTCGAAGCAAGTCAACCACTGTTTAAAATCAATTTTTATGCCATTTTTCTCATAAAAAAGCGATAATATTCCGACCGGGAATCTGCGTTTAGATAAACAGACAAAGGAAAAGAAAGCATTCGGTCGAAGCGGGCATGCGCCTAAGCCCATAGTACTCTGAGTGGCCACTTGCCAAAAGCGATAAAGTGTTTCAGCCAGAGCCTGCCTCGATATCGTTCAACTTTTTCCCGGGCTCTGAGACCCTATGGAAGACGTAGGAAGTGTCACGTTATTGCACAGATCCTGAGTCTTCAATAAAAAGAGCCAAGATGAAACACTACTTCTCAGACAGGCCACTTCCTGCTTGAAATCTTCTCAGGTTTTGGCCTGCCATAGGAGTTCTGTTATACTCACAGACACCATTCAAACAGTTTTAGAAACTTTAGGGTGTTTTCTATCCAAAGCCAATAATTATATGCATATTCTAGTTACTGGGCAGGAGTAGTAACCAGATTAAATCGGGTACGTTTTTTATCCAGCCGTGTCAATACTGCCCCCTAGCCCTAACAGGTTTAACCACACAGACACATAACGTGTGAAGAACTTTGGCCCCTGTATCAGAAGACAAATGTTTAGATTAAAGGCAAAATGTGAATTTCAAGCATTGTGCTGCCATGCTGTTTAGAATTCCCCCAGAGAGGGCATTCATACTCTTGCAAATTCTGTGGTCAAGCAAAAACAGGCACGTTTGCAGGTGCCTCCTCTGTTTTCAGGTCCTTCTTGAACTCAGACAGAAAAGAACATACCAAATGCTCAGGTAAAACTCTACAAAACAATTCAAGAAAGTACAGTGCCTTCAGAACGTAATCAGACCCTTTGACTTTTTCCACACTTTATTAGGTTACAGCCTTATTCTAAAATTGATTAAATTGTATTTTTCCAATCATCAATCTACACACAATACCCCATAATGACAAAGCAAAAACTCGTTTTTAGAATTTTTTGCTAATTTATTAAATAAACAAAACTGAAATATAATATTTGCATAAGTGTTCAGACCCTTTACTTAGTACTTTTTTGAAGCACCTTTGGCCGCGATTACAGCCTTGAGTCTTTTTGGGTATGACGCTACAAGCTTGGCACACCTGTATTTTCAGGTCTCTCCAGAGATGTTCGACCTGGTTCAAGTTCGGGCTCTGACTAGGGCACTCAAGGACATTCAGAGACTTGTCCCGAAGCCACTCCTGCGTTGTCTTGGTTGTGTGCTTAGGGTCATTGTACTGTTGGAAGGTGAGTCTTTGCCCCCAGTCTAAGGTCCTGAGCGCTCTGGAGCAGGTGTTCATCTGGGATCTTTCTGTGCTTTGCTCTGTTCATCTTTACCTCGATCTGGACTAGTCTCCCAGTCCCTGCCACTGAAAAACATCCCCACAGCATGATGCTGCCATTACCATGCTTCACCGGAATTATGGTGCCAGGTTTCCTCTAGATGGCCCACCCGGCCAACCTGAGCAATTATGTGAGAAGGGCCTTGGTCAGGGAGGAGACCAATTACCGAATGGTCACTCTGACAGAGCTCTAAGTTCCTGTGGAGATGGCAGAACCTTCCAGAAGGACAACCATCGCTGCAGCACTTCAACAATCAGGCCTTTATCCTCTACGGGATCGGCGAACTTGCACTAACGTGCGCTAATGTGACTAGCATGACATTGTAAGTAACAGAAAACTTTCCATGATGTAGACATGTCTTACATGGGCAGAAAGCTTAAATGATTTTTAATCTAACTGCACTCTCCAATTTACAGTAACTATTACGGTGAACATAATACCATGCTATTGTTCGAGGGTGCATAACAACAACAAAAACCTTTGTCACGGCAACTGGTTTGATACAGTCACCTCTGAAGGTAAATAATGTACTTACATTAAAATTGCTCTGATTTGTCATCCTGAGGGTCCCAGAGATAAAAGATAGCAAAGTATTGTTTGATAAAATCAATTTTATATTCAAATGTAGGAACTAGATTCTATAGTTTGAACCCCTGCTGTCTCTGGCTCCACATCCATCCCGTCCGGCCATCTAGATGTGTGAAATTTAGCGTATAAGCTAAGGATCGATCATGTATGACATTCCTGGGAGTGTGTAAACTTACAAACATCGTATGGTAATACAAAATGTATGTTCTCTATAGTTATGTACTTGAAAATGTACATTTGAAGTCGGAAATGTACATACACCTTAGCCAAATACATTTAAACTCAGTTTTTCACAATTCCTGACATTTAATCAAAGTCAAAATTCCCTGTCTTAGGTCAGTTAGGATCGATCACCAGTTTATTTTAAGAATGTGAAATGTCAGAATAATAGTAGAGAGATTTATTTCAGCTTTTATTTATTTCATCACATTCCCAGTGGGTCCGAAGTTTACATACACTCAATTAGTATTTGGTAGCATTTCCTTTAAATTGTTTAACTTGGGTCAAACATTTCAGGTAGCCTTCCACAAGCTTCCCACAATAAGTTGGGTGAATGTTGGTCCATTCCTCCTGACAGAGCTGGTGTAATTGAGTCAGGTTTGTAGGCCTCCTTGCTTGCACACACTGTTTCAGTTCTGCCTTCAAATTTTCTATGGGATTGAGGTCAGGGCTTTGTGATGGCCACTCCAATACCTTGACTTTGTTGTCCTTAAGCCATTTTGCCACAACATTGGAAGTATGCACGGTGTCATTGTCCGTTTGGAAGACCCATTTGCGACCAAGCTTTAACTTTCTGACTGATGTGTTGAAATGTTGCTTTAATATATCTGCATAATTTTCCTGCCTCATGATGCCATATATTTTGTGAAGTGCACCAGTCCTTCCTGCAGCAAAGCACCCCCACAACATGATGCTGCCACCCCTGTACTTCACGGTTGGGATGGTGTTCTTCGGCTTGCAAGCCTCCCCCTTTTTCCTCCAAACATAACGATGGTCATTATGGCCAAACAGTTATGTTTTTGTTTCATCAGTCCAGAGGACATTTCTCCAAAAAGTTTGTCCCCATGTGCAGTTGCAAACTGTAGTCTGGCTTTTTTTATGGCAGTTTTGGAGCAGTGGCTTCTTCCTTGCCGAGCGGTCTTTCAGGTTATGTCGATATAGGACTCATTTTACTGTGGAAATAGATACTATTGAACCTGTATCCTCCAGCATCTTCACAAGGTCCTTTGCTGTTGTTCTGGGATTGATTTGTACTTTTTGCACCAAAGTACATTCATCTCTAGGAGACAGAACGCGTCTCCTTCCTGAGCAGATTGACGGCTGCGTAGTCCCATGGCGTTTATACTTGCATACTATTGTTTGTACAGATGAATGTTGTACCTTCAGGCATTTGGAAATTGCTCCTAAGGATGAACCAGACTTGTGGATTGCTACAAGTCTTTAGATTTTCCCATGATGTCAAGCAAAGAGGCACTGAGTTGGAAGGTAGGCCTTGAAATACATCCACAGGTACACCTCCAATTGACTCAAATTAGGTCAATTAGCCCAATTTCCAAAGCTGTTTAAAGGCACAGTCAACTTAGTGTATGTAAACTTCTGACCCACTGGAATTGTGCTACAGTGAATTATAAGTGAAATAATCTGTCTGTAAACAATTGTTGGAAAATTGACTTGTTTCATGCACAAAGTAGATGTCCCAACTGACTTGCCAAAACTATAGTTTGTTTACAAGAAATTTGTGGAGTGGTTGAAAAATTAGTTAAAATGACTCCAACATAAGTATGTAAACTTCTGATTTCAACTGTATCAATTGACCAATTCGGCACATTTGGGCAGACTAAACAGAAAAAAAGGGTTCAGTATTGCAATGCTTCACTTAATCAATCTGAAACTTTGCACACACACTGCTGCCATCTAGGGGCCAAAATCGAAATTGCGCCTAATCTCAAATCAAATCAAATTTTATTTGTCACATACGCACGGTTAGCAGATGTTAATGCAAGTGTAGCGAAATGCTTGTGCTTCTAGTTCCGACCATGCAGTAATATCTAACAAGTAATCTAACCTAACAATTTCACAACTACCTTATACACACAAGTGTAAAGGAATGAATAAGAATATGTACATAAAAATATAGGAATAAGCGATGGCCGAACGGCATAGGCAAGATGCAGTAGATGGTATAGAGTAGAGTATATACATATGACATGAGTAATGTAGGGTATGTAAACATTATATAAAGTGGCATTGTTTAAAGTGGCTAGTGATACATTTATTGCATACATTTTTCCATTATTAACATAGCAAGAGATGAGTCAGTATGTTGGCAACAGCCACTCAATGTTAGTGATGGCTGTTTAACAGTCTGATGGCCTTGAGATAGAAGCTGTTTTTCAGTCTCTCGGTTCCCGCTTTGATGCACCTGTACTGACCTCGCCTTCTGGATGATAGCGGGGTGAACAGGCAGTGGCTCGGGTGGTTGTTGTCCTTGATGATCATTTTGGCCTTCCTGTGACATGGTGTAGGTGTCCTGGTGGTGTAGGTGTCCTGAAGGCCAGGTAGTTTGCCCCCGGTGATGCGTTGTGCAGACCTCACTACCCTCTGGAGAGCCTGGAGAGCACGGTTGTGGGCGGAGCAGTTGCCGTACCAGGCGGTGATACAGCCCGACAGGATGCTCTCGATTGTGCATTGTGTGTGTTTTTGGTGACAAGACAAATTTCTTCAGCCTCCTGAGGTTGAAGAGGCGCTGCTGCGCCTTCTTCACCACGCTGTCTGTGTGGGTGGACCATTTCAGTTTGTCCGTGATGTGTACGCCGAGGAACTTAAAACGTTCTACCTTCTCCACTACTGTCCCGTCGATGTGGATAGGGGGCTGCTCCCTCTGTTTCCTGAAGTCCTCGATCATCTCCTTTGTTTTGTTGACATTGAGTGTGAGTTTATTTTCCTGACACCACACTCCGAGGGCCATCACCTGCTCCCTGTAGGCCGTCTCTTCGTTGTTGATAATCAAGCCTACCACGTTAGTGTCGTCTGCAAACTTGATGAGTGAGTTGGAGGCGTGCATGGCCACGCAGTCATGGGTGAACAGGGAGTACAGGAGAGGGCTGAGAACGCACACTTGTGGGGCCCCAGTGTTGAGGATCTGCGGTGTGGAGATGTTGTTACCTACCCTCACCACCTGGGGGCAGCCTATCAGGAAGTCCAGGACCCAGTTGCTCAGGGCGGGGTTCAGACCCAGGGTCCCGAGCTTAAAACCTCTTGGGGATTGAGGGTAACCTAATCCCTGTGACGGGATTGCTAGCATGGCGGGACATCTAAAATCGAATAATTTCAATTTCTCAAACAATCAACTATTTTACACCATTTAAAAGATAAACATCTCCTTAATCGAACCAAATTGTCCGATTTTCAAAGAGGCTTTTCGGCGAAAGCATAAAGTTAGATTATTTTAGGACAGTACATAGCCAAAAAAGTACACGCATCCATTTTCAATTCAAGGACAGGCGTCACCAAAAGCAGAAAACCAGCTAAAATTATGCACTAACCTTTGACAATCTTCATCAGATGACACTCCTAGGACATTATGTTAGACAATACATGCATTTTTGTTCTATCAAGTTCATATTTATATCCAAAAACAGCATTTTACATCAGCGCGTGTCATTGAGAAAATGTGTCTCCCCAAAACTGCCAGGGTACTATGGTGTTAAATGCTGAGCTGTAGTCGATAAACAGCATTCTTACATATGTATTCCTCTTGTCCAGATGGGTTAGGGCAGTGTGCAGTGTGATAGCGATTGCGTCGTCTGTGGACCTATTGGGGCGGTAAGCAAATTGGAGTGGGTCTAGGGTGTCAGGTAGGGTGGAGGTGATATTGTCCTGGCACCATCCCCACGGTGAAGCATGGCGGCGGCAGCATCAAATGTTATTTGTCACATGCACCGAATACAACAAGTGTAGACCTTACAGTGAAATACTTACTTCCAAGCCCTTAATCAACAATGCAGTTTTAAGAAAATAAATAATGTAAGTGATAAGAATAACAAATAATTAACCTCTATGGGCTAGGTGGGACGCCTACTCAACAGCCAGTGTAATCCCGTGGCGCGATATTCAAATACCTCAAAAATGCAAAAACTTCAATTTTTCAAACATATGACTATTTTACACCATTTTAAAGACAAGACTCTCATTTATCTAACCACACTGTCCGATTTCAAAAAGGCTTTACAACGAAAGCAAAACATTAGATTATGTCAGCAGAGTACCCAGCCAGAAATAATCAGACACCCATTTTTCAAGCTAGCATATAATGTCACATAAACCCAAACCACAGCTAAATGTAGCACTAACCTTTGATGATCTTCATCAGATGACAACCCTAGGACATTATGTTAATAACCTCTCTAGGCTAGGCGGGACGAATTCGTCCCACCTACGTAACAGCCACTGCTATCCTGTGGCGCGATTTTCAAAACCTTAAAAATCCTATTACTTCAATTTCTCAAACATATGACTATTTTACAGCCATTTAAAGACAAGACTCTCGTTAATCTAACCACACTGTCCGATTTCAAAAAGGCTTTACAACGAAAGCAAAACATTAGATTATGTCAGCAGAGTACCAAGCCAGAAATAATCAGACACCCATTTTTCAAGCCAGTATATAATGTCACCAAAACCCAGAAGACAGCTAAATGCAGCACTCACCTTTGATGATCTTCATCAGATGACAACCCTAGGACATTATGTTATACAATACATGCATGTTTTGTTCAATCAAGTTCATATTTATATCAAAAACCAGCTTTTTACATTAGCATGTGACGTTCAGAACTAGCATACCCCCCGCAAACTTCCGGGGAATTCGCTAACATTTTACTAAATTACTCACGATAAACGTTCACAAAAAGCATAACAATTATTTTAAGAATTATAGATACAGACCTCCTCTATGCACTCGATATGTCCGATTTTAACCTCTATGGGCTAGGTGGGACGCTAGCGTGCCACCCGTGGTGCACTCCATCAACAGCAGATGCATTTCAAGAGCGGCAAATTTGAATCCAAATAAATGTCAAAATTCAAATTTTTCAAACATACAACTATTTTACACCCTTTGAAAGATAAACATCTCCTTAATCTAACCACGTTTTACGATTTCAAAAAGGTTTTACGGCGAAAGCATAAATTTAGAGTATGTTAGGACAGTACATTTACAAGAGTTGTGTGTAATGTTTTGTCAAGTCAAAGACAGGGTCACCAAAACCATAAAACCAGCTAAAATGATGCACTAACCTTTTACAATCTCCATCAGATGACACTCCTAGGACATTATGTTAGACAATGCATGCATTTTTAGTTCTATCAAGTTTATAATTATATCCAAAAACAGCGTTTTACTATGGCATTGATGTTGAGGAAATCGTTTCCCTCCAATAACCGGCAGTCAAGTCAGCGTCACAAATTAAATAATTAAACTTAGAAAACATTGGTAAAATATTATATTGTCATTTAAAGAATTATAGATTTACATCTCTTGAACGCAATCAACTTGCCAGATTTAAAAATAACCTTACTGGGAAATCACACTTTGCAATAATCTGAGCACTGCGCCCAGAAAAATACGCGTTGCGATACAGACTAGACGTCATGTTGGGGAGATCTAAAATCGAAAATACTATGTAAATAATCCATTACCTTTGATTCTCTTCATCAGATGTCACTTCCAGGTATCACAGGTCCATAACGAATGTAGTTTTGTTCAAAAAAGCTCATAATTTATGTCCAAAAATCTCCGTCTTGTTAGCACATGATCTAAGCCAGCCGGACTTCTCGTCATGAACGAGGGGAAAAAATATATTTCCGTTCGTTCAAACATGTGAAACGTTGTATAGCATAAATCATTAGGGCCTTTTTTAACCAGAACATGAATAATATTCAAGGTGGACGAATGCATACTCTTTTATAACGTATTGGAACGAGGGTACCCAACATGAACTCGCGCGCCAGGTGTCTAATGGGACATCATCGTTCCATGGCTCTTGTTCGGTCAGATCTCCCTCCAGAAGACTCAAAACACTTTGTAAAGGCTGGTGACATCTAGTGGAAGCAATAGGAAGTGCCAAAATATTCCTCAGCCCCTGTGTTTTTCAATGGGATAGGTTTAAAGGTAATACAACACATCAGGTATCCACTTCCTGTCAGAAAATGTCTCAGGGTTTTGCCTGCCAAATGAGTTCTGTTATACTCACAGACACCATTCAAACAGTTTTAGAAACTTTAGAGTGTTTTCTATCCATATATAATAAGTATATGCATATTCTAGTTACTGGGTAGGATTAGTAACCAGATTAAATCGGGTACATTTTTTTTATCCAGACGTGCAAATGCTGCCCCCTAGCCCTAACAGGTTAAAATAGCTTTTTGGTGAAAGCACATTTTGCAATATTCTAAGTACATAGCCCAGGCATCACAGGCTCGCTATTTAGACACCCGGCAAGTTTAGCACTCACCATAATCATATTTACTATTATAAAAGTTTCATTACCTTTTGTTGTCTTCGTCAGAATACACACCCAGGACTGCTACTTCAATAACAAATGTTGGTTTGGTCCAAAATAATCCATCGTTATATCCGAATAGCGGCGTTTTGTTCGTGCGTTCCAGACACTATCCGAAATAGTAAAGAAGTGTCACGCGCATGGCGCAATTCGTGACAATAAAATTCTAAGTATTCCATTACCGTACTTCGAAGCATGTCAACCGCTGTTTAAAATCAATTTTTACGACATTTTTCTCGTAGAAAAGCGATAATATTCCGACAGGGAATCTCCTTTTCGGCAAACAGAGGAAAAAATCCCAAAGGCGGGGGCGGTCGGGGTCACGCGCATAAGCCAGTGTCTCTTGATCGGCCACTTGAGAAAGGCGATAATGTGTTTCAGCCTGGGGCTGGAATGACGACATTCTGTTTTTTCCCGGGCTCTGAGCGCCTATGGACGACGTGGGAAGTGTCACGTTAGAGCAGAGATCCTTAGTAAATGATAGAGATGGAAAAGAAGTTCAACAAATAGTCAGACAGGCCACTTCCTGTAAAGGAATCTCTCAGGTTTTGACCTGCCATTTGAGTTCTGTTATACTCACAGACACCATTCAAACAGTTTTAGAAAATTTAGGGTGTTTTCTATCCATATGTAATAAGTATATGCATATTCTAGTTACTGGGTAGGAGTGGTAACCAGATTAAATTGGGTATGTTTTTTATCCAGCCGTGTCAATGCTGCCCCCTAGCCCTAACAGGTTATACAATAAATGCATGTTTTGTTCAATCAAGTTCATATTTATATCAAAAACCAGCTTTTTACATTAGCATGTGACTAGCATTCCCACCTAACACTGCCGGTGAATTTACTAAATTACTCACGATAAACGTTCACAAAAAACATAACAATTATTTTAAGAATTATAGATACAGAACTCCTCTATGCACTCGCTATGTCCGATTTGAAAATAGCTTTTCGGTGAAAGCACATTTTGCAATATTCTCAGTAGATAGCCCGGCATCACAGGGCTAGCTATTTAGACACCCAGCAAGTTTAGCATTTACCAAAGTCAGATTTACTATAAGAAAAATGTTATTACCTTTGCTGTCTTCGTCAGAATGCACTCCCAGGACTTCTACTTCAATAAGAAATGTTGGTTTGGTCCCAAATAATCCATTGTTATATCCAAATAGCGGCGTTTTGTTCGTGCGTTCAAGACACTATCTGAAAGGGTAAAGAAGGGTTACGAGCACGGCGCATTTCGTGACAAAAAAATTCTAAATATTCCATTACCGTACTTCGAAGCATGTCAACCGCTGTTTAAAATCAATTTTTATGCAATTTTTCTCGTAAAAAAGCGATAATATTCCAACCGGGAAATCGTTTTTTATTACAAAGGGAGTGAAAGTAAAAGCATGCTATCCCCTCATGCACGAGCCTCAGTCTAATGGCCCTCTGATAGAGCACTTGCCAAACACGCTAATGTGTTTCAGCCTGGGGATGGAATTACATCGTTCAGCTTTTTCCCGCCTTCTGAGAGCCCATGGGAGCTGTAGGAAGTGTCACGTCATGCCAGAGATCCCCTGTATTTGTTAGAGATGATCAAGGAGGGCAAGAAATGGTCAGACAGGCCACTTCCTGTAAGGAATCTTCTCAGGTTTTGTCCTGCCAAATGAGTTCTGTTATACTCACAGACACCATTCAAACAGTTTTAGAAACTTTAGGGTGTTTTCTATCCAAAGCCAATAATTATATGCATATTCTAGTTACTGGGCAGGAGTAGTAACCAGATTAAATCGGGTACGTTTTTTATCCGGCCGTGCAAATACTGCCCCCTAGCCCCAACAGGTTAAAGAGCAGCAGTAAATAACAGTAGAGTCAACGTGGGGGGGCACCAGTGTCGAGGTAATTGAGGTAATATGTACATGTAGGTAGAGTTATTAAAGTGACTATGCATAGATAATAACAGAGAGTAAAAGCAGCGCAGAAGAGGGTGGTGTGTGTGTGGGGGCAATGCAAATAGTCTGGGTAGCCATTTTGTTAGCTGTTCAGGAGTCTTATGGCTTGGGGGGTAGAAGCTGTTTAGAAGTTTCTTGGACCTAGACTTGGCGCTCCGGTACCACTTGCCGTGCGGAGGCAGAGAGAACAGTCTGAACAGTTGCACTGTTTGAAGGCCAAACCTGTCCTATCTTCATCTGTCTGAGTGTAACACAACAGGGAGAGATTGCTGGATTGTTCTTTCTGTAGCCTAAATCAAAGCTGAAACTCAAACTTCAGTTTCACACCCTAGCCTTCAACTGGACAATATTTATTTGTGTAGATATTCTCCGGTTCACATACATTTGATACTGCCATCCCACATCGTTTATGAAAATGTATAACACTCCAAAATATACCGTAACCCTAGAGATCATTATTTATTAAATGCATTTTCAGTTAGTTTGATAAATCTTAGGCTGGAGTCTTTGACAATTTTTAGGGCCTTCCTACCGCCTAGTATAGAGGTCCTTTATGGCAGGAAGCTTAGCCCCGGTGATGTGCTGGGCCGTACGCACTACCCTCTGTGGTGCCTTGAGGCCGAGCAGTTGCCATACCAGGCAGTGATGCAACCCGTCAGGATGCTCTCAATGGTACAGATGTAAAACCTTTTGACGATCTGAGGACCCATTGCAAATCTTTTCAGTCTCCTGAGGGGGAATACGTTTTGTTGTGCCCTCTTCACGAATGTCTTGGTGTGTTTGGACCATGTTAGTTTTGTTGGTGATGTGGACGCTTAGGAACTTGAAGCTCTCGACCTGCTCCACTACAGCCCCGTCGATGAGAATGGGGGTGTGGTCGGTCCTCCTTTTCCTGTAGTCCACAATCATCTCCTTTGTCTTGATCACCTTGAGGAAGAAGTTGTTGTCCTTGCACCACACAGTCATGTCTCTGACCTTCTCCCTATAGGCTGTCTCATCGTTGTCGGTGATCAGGCCTACCACTGTTGTGTCATCAGCAAACTTAATGATGGAGTTGGAGTCGTTCCTGGCCGTGCAGTCATGGGTGAACAGGGAGTACAGGAGGGGACTGAGCATGCACCCCTGAGGGGCCCCCGTGTTGAGGATCAGCATGGCGTATGTGTTGTTACCTACCCTTACCACATGGGGGCGGCCCATCAGGATGTCCAGGATCCACGTGCAGAGGGAGTTGTTTGGTCCCAGGGTCCTTAGCTTAGTGATGAGCTTTGAGAGCACTATGGTGTTGAACGCTGAGCTGTAGTGAATTAATAGCATTCTCACATAGGTGTTCCCTTTGTCCAGGTATGAAAGGACAGTGTGAAGTGCAATAGAGATTGCATCATCTGTGGATCTGTCGGTGCTGTATACAAATTGGAGTGGGTCTAGGGTTTCTAGGATAATGGTGTTGTGAGCCATGACCAGCCTTTCAAAGCATTTCACGGCTACAGACCTGAGTGCTACGGGTCAGTAGTCATTTAGGCAGGTTACCTTAGTGTTCTTGGGCACAGGGACTATGGTGGTCTGCTTGAAACATGTTGGTATTACAGACTCAGACAGGGAGAGGTTAAAAATGTCAGTGAAGACACTTGCTAGTTGGTCAGAGCATGCTCAAAGTACACATCATGCTGTGGGGATGTTTTTTAGTGGCAGGGACTGGGAGACTAGTCAGGATCGAGGCAAATATGAACGTAGAAAAGTACATAGAGATCCTTGATGAAAACCTGCTACAGTGCACTCAGGACCTCACCTTCCAACAGGACAATGACCCTAAGCACACAGCCAAGACAATGCAGGAGTGACAAGTCTCTGAATGTCCTTGAGTGGCCTAGTCAGAGCCCGAACTTGAACCTGATCGAACATCCCTGAAGAAACCTGAAAATAGCTGTGCAGCAAAGCTCCCCATCCAACCTGACAGTTTGAGAGGATCTGCAGAGAAGAATGGGATAAACTTTTATTTAACCTTTATTTAATTAGGCATGTCAGTTAAGAACAAATTCTTATTTACATTGACGGCCTACCCCGGCCAAACCCTAACCTGGATGACGCTGGGGCAATTTTGCGCCGCCCTATGGGACTCCCAATCACAGCCAGTTGTGATACAGCCTGGAATTGAACCAGGGTCTGTAGTGAAGCCTCTAGTAAATTCTGCCAGAGGTGCTTCAGCAAAGTACTGAGTAAAGGGTCTGAATAGTTATGTAAATGTGTTATTTCAGTTTTTTTTATTTATACATTTGCTGATAGAGCTCAGATGCACCCTTTTCCCCTGAAACACAGAAACTCTGGTCCCTCGTTGTCACCATTTTCTCAAGCAACTCTGAGTAGTCAGACCTTTTGGTCATTTTGTGCCGCCAGAGCCACAATCATTTGCCCCCTCTCTGATTATCCGAGTGTGACCCCCTGCCCATGGGTTACTGCAGCGTGTTGCCAGGACTGCCACTACCTGGGTTGGGGTCTCCACCTGCTAGGTACAAGGTTCTCATTAGCAGCTTTGAGAAATTCCATTAGCAACTTTGAGAAATTATATTATGCTCACCCACCCAGGGGCTTTGGCTTTTTGGACGAACATTGCCAGGCAGGCCCAGACTCTTGAGGGGGCGGTGCTTCTTTAGTGGGTCTCTGACCCCATTTATCTTTCTGTCTTGGCTGCATATAGGCTACTTGCAGTAGGCCTGTAAAACAAATAAGGACTTTTCCTTAGTGTGTGGGTCATACAGGTGTGTGTATTGAGTTGGGGACCATTCCATCATGATAGGTCAATAAATAAATATACTTTATTTATAATACATTTTAAAATGTATATCTGGTAACGACCCCAGGTCACCACATACTCTTCCGGGTGTTATTCAATCAAATTGCATTGTAGAAGCCTCAAACGAGGTTCTAATGACTGGTGACATCTAGTGGAAGCCTTAGGAAGTGCAATATGACATCACAGACACTGTAGTTAAGAAAGAACTTAATTCGAAATGACTACAACCCTCTGAGGTCCAACTTCCTGGTTGGATTTTTCTCAGGTTTTTGCCTGCCATATGAGTTCTGTTATACTCACAGACATTCAAACAGTTTTAGAAACTTCAGAGTGTTTTCTATCCAAATCTACTAATAATATGCATATCCTACCTTCTGAGTCTGAGTAGGAGGCAGTTTAATTTGGGTACGTTTTTCATCCGGCCGTGAAAATACTGCCCCCTAGAGTGAAAACAGAACAATATATCAATGGGTACAAAACCTGTCGCAAACCAGACATAACGTGCACAAGCACTTACAAATAAACAATTCCGGACAAGGACATGGGGGGGAAACAGAGGGTTAAATACACCACATGTAATGATGGAATTGAAACCATGTGTGTGGGAAGATAAGACAAAACAAATGGAAAATGAAAAGTGGATTGATGATGGCTAGAAGACTGGCGACGCCGAGACCGCCGAACGCCGCCCGAACAAAGAGAGGAACCAACTTCGGCGGAAGTCATGACATACACGTTCGAGTTTGATTTTGTCAACAGTATCGTCTGCGATCTGTAGTGCATTAACCAGGGAATCATTCACCACACTCTGGATCTTCACCCTCATTCTCTTTAATACTGGTAACTACCAGATTTTCTGGTATAGATCTTATCTGCATTAAAAGTAAGGCTTCTTTCAAAAACATATCCTTTTTAAGTTCTTTAACGGCCGTTTCAATAGTATTGACTGTACATTTTAGCTTGTTTGTTTCTTTCTCCATTGTCGCTGCTTTTTTTGTCACTCATCTCGATGCTCGCCTTCAACTCCTTTATATCTTTATTGACTATTTCAAGAATGCCCTATTTATCATTTATTGACTTTAGCAAGTCGGTTTCTAAACTTACCGTTCCAGGTGGTGAAAAGCATAAATCGCCTGTGGTAGCCTAGCGGTTAGAGCATTGGGCCAGTAACCAAAAGGTAGATCAAATCCCGACCTGACAAGGTAAAAATCTGTTGTTCTGCCCCTGAACAAGGCAGTTAACCCACTGTTCCTATGCCATCATTGTAAATAAGAACTTCTTTTTAACTGACTTGACATGTTTGGGTGTTGAGTGTGTTGGTAATATTGGTAGATACATTTCTCTAACCTTATAATTTATTTTGTGTTGCTAGTCAGATTGATGGTTATTACCCACGAGTATACACGTATGTGGAGTGAAGTGGGCTCCTGAGTGACGCAGCGATCTGAGACGCTGCATCTCAGTGCGTCAGTACAGACCCTGGTTTGATTCCAGGTTGTATCACAACTGGCCGTGATTGGGAGTCCCATAGGGTGGTGCACAATTGGCCCAGCATCTTTAGGGTTTGGCTGGGGTAGGCTATCATTGTAAATAAGAATTTGTTCTTAACTGAGTTGCCTAGTTAAATTAAAATAAAATAAAAAACTGCTAATATTTAGTCAGATATTGAATATTACGTTTTTATCTTGAGGGATTCTTCCCTGCTGTCTTTCGTCCGCCATTATTTGAATTGTTTGAAGCGTGCACACTCTTACCAATTGAGCCACTCTGAAAGTGTTTTCAGGTAAAGGGCAGATTGTTTAGCAAAGTCTCCCTGACCAGGGACTATGGATTATACTAACGGCAGCAAGATACATATGCCAAGTGGGGGCCTGAGAGGGCAAGTGGCTATGTTCCATTGAGGAAGTGCCAAGACATGGCTGAGTCATACATTAATATTAATGCCTAACATGCCTACAGTAGGCTAATAATGTGGTGCACACATCTATACTGGGTATTACAAAACCAAACACAGGCAGGGATAAGTAGCAGAGCAGGGATGTGTGTGTGTGTGTGTGTGTGTGTGGTGTGTGTGTGTGTGTGTGTGTGTGTGTGTGTGTGTGTGTGTGTGTGTGTGGTGGTGTGTGTGTGTGGTGTGTGTGTGTGTGTGTGTGTGTGGATACAGGGAAAGAGTGTGGAGTGGTGAGGGGTCCTGACATCTGCTGTGTGTATGTGTGTGTGTGTGTGTGTGTGCAACTACCTCTCACAGTCTCACGTCAGAATTAAATGTTCATCCATGTTTCTCAAACGTCAAATTTCGAAGTTGCTGCAAATGTGTTCGGGCGGCGTTCGGTGGTCGACGTCACCGGCCTTCTAGCCATCGCCGATCCACTTTTCATTTTCCATTTGTTTTGTCTTTGTCTTACACACCTGGTTTCAATCCCCCAATTACCTGTTCATTATTTAACCCTCTGTTCCCCCATGTTTGTTTGTAAGTGATTGTTTCTATGTAGGAAAGTCCGTTATTGTGGGCTCTGTTTTTGTATTGCATTTATTATTATGTTGAGTAAAATACGTTTATTTACTCATATCTGCTGTCCTGCACCTGACTCCTATACACCAGCTACACACAGACTTCCTTACAGAATCACTCACCCGAAAGAATGGAGTCAGCAGGAGCAGACGCCCTCCCTTTAGAGATAGAGGAGCGCGTCCAGCAACACGCGACCACCCAGCTAACAAAATTACGTTCCAGGACGTGACCAGAAAGTTATTTTAGTCCCTACATAAGTGATGATAACGTTATTGTGAAACGTTCCTTCTACGTAGCTGTGGTGTCCGCTGACAAAACTTACGTCCCAAGTCTTTTCAGGACATAGAAATGTGGGGGATTTTAAACAGCTAAATAACGTTATTCAATAACGTTATAAGAGATGTCCTTGAATCTTCCTTGAACGTGCACACTGTAACGTGCCTTATTGGTACTTTAGGTACCCCACTGACGAAAGTTATGTTCCCAGTGGTTACCAGAAACGGCATTTTATGGTGCTCTCAACGTACTTTCTGACGTTTAGCGACGTTATGGCGTGTCAGCGCCCGGGCCTGCCACAGGAGTCGCTACAAAATTACGTTCCAGGATGTGACCACAAAGTTATTTTAGTCCCTACATAACCTGTTAGGGCTAGGGGGCAGTATTGACACGGCTGGATAAAAAACGTACCCGATTTAATCTGGTTACTACTCCTGCCCAGTAACTAGAATATGCATATAATTATTGGCTTTGGATAGAAAACACCCTAAAGTTTCTAAAACTGTTTGAATGGTGTCTGTGAGTATAACAGAACTCATATGGCAGGCAAAAACCTGAGAAGATTTCATGCAGGAAGTGGCCTGTCTGACAAGGTGTCGTTCTTCTTGTCTCTGTTTATTGAAGAGTGAGGATCTTAGCTGTACCGTGACACTTCCCACGGCTGCCATAGGCTCTCAGAAGGCGGCAAAATGCTGAATCGTGGCTTTGCAGGCTCTGGCTGAAACAAAGTAGCGCGTTTGCGTAGTGGCTGGTTACAGTACTGTGAGACTCAGGCTCGTGCCCACGTCGACTGAAAGCTTTGTTTTCTTTCCTCTGTTTACCTAAATGGACATTCCCGGTCGGAATATTATCGCTTTTTTACGAGAAAAATGGCATAAAAATGGATTTTAAACAGCGGTTGACATGCTTCGAAGTACGGTAATGGAATATTTCAAAATTTTTTTGTTACGAATTGCGCCACGCGCACGACCATGATTTACCATTTCGGATAGTTTCTGGAACGCACGAACAAAACGCCGCTATTCGGATATAACGATGGATTATTTTGGACCAAACCAACATTTGTTATTGAAGTAGTAGTCCTGGGAGTGCATTCTGACGAAGACAACAAAAGGTAATCAAACTTTTGTAATAGTAAATCTGATATTGGTGAGTGCTAAACTTGCCGGGTGTCTAAATAGCTAGTCCGTGATGGCTGGGCTATGTACTTAGAATATTGCAAAATGTGCTTTCACCAAAAAGCTATTTTAAAATCGGACATATCGAGTGCATAGAGGAGTTCTGTATCTATAATTCTTAAAATAATTGTTATGCTTTTTGTGAACGTTTATCGTGAGTAATTTAGTAAATTGTTAGTGAATTCGCCGGAAGTTTGCGGGGGGTATGCTAGTTCTGAACGTCACATGCTAATGTAAAAAGCTGTTTTTTGATATAAATATGAACTTGATTGAACAAAACATGCATGTATTGTATAACATAATGTCCTAGGGTTGTCATCTGATGAAGATCATCAAAGGTTAGTGCTGCATTTAGCTGTGTTCTGGGTTTTTGTGACATTATATGCTAGCTTGAAAAATGGGTGTCTGATTATTTCTGGCTTGGTACTCTGCTGACATAATCTAATGTTTTGCTTTCATTGTAAAGCCTTTTTGAAATCGGACAGTGTGGTTAGATTAACGAGAGTCTTGTCTTTAAATAGCTGTAAAATAGTCATATGTTTGAGAAATTTAAGTAATAGGATTTTTAAGGTATTTGAAAATCGTGCCACTGGATTAGACTTGCTGTTGCGTAGGTGGGACGAATTCGTCCCACCTAGCCCAGAGAGGATAAGTCATGATAACGTTACTGTGAAACGTGCCTTCTACGTAGCTGTGGTGTCCGCTGACAAAACTCACGTCCCAAGTCTTTTCAGGACGTAGAAATGTGGTGGATTTTAACCTCTTACATCTAGACGTTCCGCTAGCGGAACACCTGCTCCAATAGCCAATGATGGGCGTGGCGCTAAATACAAATTCCTCAAAAATACAAAAACTTCAATTTTTCAAACATATGACTATTTTACACAATTTTAAAGACAAGACTCTCCTTTATCTAACCACACTGTCTGATTTCAAAAAGGCTTTACAACGAAAGCAAAACATTAGATTATGTCAGCAGAGTACCCAGCCAGAAATAATCAGACACCCATTTTTCAAGCTAGCATATAATGTCACAAAAACCCAGAAGACAGCTAAATGCAGCACTAACCTTTGATGATCTTCATCAGATGACAACCCTAGGACATTATGTTATACAATACATGCATGTTTTGTTCAATCAAGTTCATATTTATATCAAAAACCAGCTTTTTTACATTAGCATGTGACGTTCAGAACTAGCATACCCCCCGCAAACCTCCGGTGAATTTACTAAATTACTCACGATAAACGTTCACAAAAAGCATAACAATTATTTTAAGAATTATAGATACAGAACTCCTCTATGCACTCGATATGTCCGATTTTAAAATAGCTTTTCGGATGAAGCACATTTTGCAATATTCTAAGTACATAGCCCGGCATCACAGGGCTAGCTATTTAGACACCCAGCAAGTTTAGCATTCACCATAATCAGATTTACTATAAGAAAAATGGTCTTACCTTTCCTGTTCTTCGTCAGAATGCACTCCCAGGACTTCTACTTCAATAACAAATGTTGGTTTGGTCCCAAATAATCCATCGTTATATCCGAATAGCGTCGAAAATACTGCCCCCTAGCCCCAACAGCTTAAAATCAATTTTTATGCAATTTTTCTCGTAGAAAAGCGATAATATTCCGACCGGGAATCTCCTTTTCGGCAAACAGAGGAAAAAATCACAAAGACGGGGGCGGCCAGGTCACGCGCCTAAGCCCACAGTCCCTTGATCGGCCACTTGAGAAAGGCGATAATGTGTTTCAGCCTGGGGCTGGGATGACGACATTCAGGTTTTTCCCGGGCTCTGAGCGCCCATGGACGACGTAGGAAGTGTCACGTTAGAGCAGAGATCCTTTGTAAAAGATAGAGATGGCAAAGAAGTTCCAGAAATGGTCAGACAGGCCACTTCCTGTAAAGGAATTTCTCAGGTTTTGACCTGCCATTTGAGTTCTGTTATACTCACAGACACCATTCAAACAGTTTTAGAAACTTTAGGGTGTTTTCTGTCCATATATAATAAGTATTTGCATATTCTAGTTACTGGGTAGGATTAGTAACCAGATTAAATCGGGTAAGTTTTTTATCCAGCCGTGAAAATACTGCCCCCTAGCCCCAACAGGTTAAAATCAATTTTTATTCAATTTTTCTCGTAAAAAAGCGATAATATTCTGATCGGGAATCTGCGTTTAGGTAAAAAGACGAAAGAAAATAAAGCATGGGGTTGACTCGTGCACGCGCCTAAGCCCATTGTCCTCTGATCGACCACTGTCCAAAAGCGATAATGTGTTTCTGCCTGGGGCTGCCTCGATATCATTCAGCTTTTTCCCGGGTTCTGAGAGCCTATGGGAGCCGTAGGAAGTGTCACGTTACAGCAAAGATCCTCAGTCTTCAATAAAAAGAGCCAAGATGAACAAGAACTTGTCAGACAGGTCACTTCCTGTTTCGAATCTTCTCAGGTTTTTGCCTGCCATATGAGTTCTGTTATACTCACAGACACCATTCAAACAGTTTTAGAAACTTTAGGGTGTTTTCTATCCAAAGCCAATAATTATATGCATATTCTAGTTTCTGGGCAGGAGTAATAATCAGATTAAATCGGGTACGTTTTTTATCCGGCCGTGAAAATACTGCCCCCTAGCCATAACAGGTTAAACAGTTAAATATGTGTATTCTTAGGTCAATCTCATAACGTTGCTAACATCAGAAAGTACGTTGAGAGCCCCATAAAATGCAGTTTCTGGTAACATAACTTTCGTCAGTGCATGTTTTGTTCAATCAAGTTCATATTTATATCAAAAAACTGCTTTTTACATTAGCATGTGACGTTCAGAACCAGCATACCCACCGAAAACATCCGGTGAATTTACTAAATTACTCATGATAAACGTTGACAAAATACATAAATTATTTTAAGAATTATAGATACAGAACTCCTTTATGCAATCGCTATGTCTGATTTTAAAATAGCTTTTCGGCGAAAGCACATTTTGCAATATTCTGAGTACATAGCTCGGCCATCACAGGCTAGCTAATTTGACACCCACCAAGTGTGCGGCTCACTAAACTCAGAATTACTATTAGAAAAATTGGATTACCTTTGCTGTTCTCCGTCAGAATGCACTCCCAGGACTTCTACTTCAACAACAAATGTTGTTTTGGTTCCAAGTAATCCATAGTTATATCCACATAGTTCCGTTTTGTTCGCGCGTTCAGGTCACTATCCGAAGGGTGATGTGCGAGCGCATTTCGTGACAAAAAAATTCAAAATATTCCATTCCCGTACTTAGAAGCATGTCAAACGCTGTTTAAAATCAATTTTTATGCTATTTTTCTCGTAAAATAGCGATAATATTCCAACCGGGCAACGTTGTATTCATTCAAAAGCTGAAAGAAAAAAATGGAGAAGTCTTGTGACCACACATCTCCAGTCTCACTGTCCCCAGGCTGACCACTCACAAACAGAGCTGCTGTACTTTGCCCAGCGACAGCAGACACCCCATTCCACTTTCTGGCGGCTTTAGGGAGCCAATGGAAGCCTTAGAAAATGTCACGTTACAGCAGAGATGCTGGCGATAGAGATGCAACAGAAGGACAACAAATTGTCAAACAGGGCACTTCCTGTATGGAATCTTCTCAGGTTTTGGCCTGCCATATGAGTTCTGTTATACTCACAGACACCATTCAAACAGTTTTCGAAACTTTAGAGTGTTTTTTTATCCAAATCTACTAATTATATGCATATTCTACTTTCTGGGCAGGAGTAGCAACCAGATTAAATCGGGTACGTTTTTTATCCGGCCGTGAAAATACTGCCCCCTAGCCCCAACAGGATAAGGGACATTTCTAAAACATTTAAAATCTCCAACAACAGATTGAGGATCGATGCTAAGATGTTTCACTAACTCCACCTTCACTTTAACCCCTGTGCGGGACGGACATCCAGCGTAAAATCATATCGCCATTAGCATAACAAAATTTTTAAAAAATTTAAAAATTAAAAAATTAAAATTATATCGTTTTATAGATACACCTCTCCTGAATCGAACCACGTTGTCCGATTTCAAAAAGGCTTTACAGCAAAAGCAAAACATTAGATTATGTTAGAGGAGTATATCGTAAAAGTAGCCACATAGCCATTTTCCGACCAACCACATGCATCACAAATAACCAAAAAACAGCTAAATGCAGCACTAACCTTTGACAATCTTCATCAGATGACACACCTAGGACATCATGTTACACAATACATGCATTCTTTTGTTCGATAAAGTTCATATTTATATATAAAAACAGAATTTTACATCGGTGCATAACGTTGACTAACTATTTTCCTTCAAATGCATCCGATGAAACAGAGCTACAATTTACTAAATTACTATTCGAAAACATTTTTTAAATGTAATATTGTCATTCTAAGATCTATAGATGAATATCTCTTGAAAGCACCTGTAATGCCAGATTTAAAAATAACTTTACTGGGTAATCACACTTTGCGATAAAAGGGGATGCGATACTCAGAACAATAGGCTAGCAATAGCAATAGGCTAGCCATCTTGGAACAATCGCATATCACATCTAGTCTTGTATACTATTGTCAATAATCCCTTACCTTTGGTTGTCTTCATCAGAAAGCACTTCCAGGAATCCCAGGTCCACAACAAATGTATTTTCGTTCGAAAAAATTACTCCTTTATGTTCCAAGAGCTTGTTCTTGTTAGCGCGTCTGAAGGCTGATCCAAATGCTTCGTCGGCCACGGGACAGCCATTTCGAGAAAATTCATTTTTTCCCCATTTAGGTTCGTTCAAACATGTCAAACGTTGTATAACATTAATCTTCAGGGCGTTTTTCAACAAGAGAGCCAATAAGATTCGAGGGGGGCGATTGCATTGTGTTTCAAAACGTTTCGAAAGGGGAGGGTAACAAGGGGCGCCGGCGTCATAATGGTGATGGCCCTCTCCGTGTGACCATGTTCCACAGCGTCTCATTCATTCAATTTTAACAGTAGGAGACTCAAACCACTTTGTAAAGACTGGGGACATCTAGTGGAAGCAATAGGAAGCTCAATGAACCATGGCTCACGGTGTGATTAATAGGCAACGTGATGAAGTTGAGTTCGCAATTCAGAATTCCACTTCCTGTTTCCATCTGTCTCGGGGTTTTGACTGCCATATGAGTTCTGTTATACTCACAGACACCATTCAAACAGTTTTAGAAACTTTAGGGTGTTTTCTATCCACAAGTATTAATTATATGCATATCCTAGCTTCTGAGTTTGAGTAGGAGGCCGTTTAAAATGGGCACACATTTTTTTCAAAAATCGCTTTAGCGCCCCCTATCCTAGGGGAACGCCAAGAGGTTAAACCTGACAAACTCCACATTAGACTTGACTTCAACAAATCATTGGTCTTTTCTAGGAGAGTTCTAGCAGTGGAAGGCAAATCTGGGTGACCATTAGACTGCAGCATCTTCAGAAGTGCATCAACAGCATTGTGTTTCACTTGGAAATCACTTATCCAGGTTGCCAGGTCCTCTCTGAAGGTAGAATATTTTTCAACATCATCATTGTCAGAGTCAGTTGTCTCCTGAATTGCATAACCAGCATTGGCTTCAGTCTCTGAATCTATGTCACTGTGTGATGGCAGTCTTGGCTTGGTACCACCTACTGCCTCATGTTCACCATCTGACTCTTCCTCAGCGTGTGTTGGCAGTCTTGGAGGAGTACCACCTACTGCCTCAAGCGCACCATCTGACTCTTCCTCAGTGTGTGTTGGCAGTCTTGGTGGAGTAACACCTACTGCCTCAAGCTCACCATCTGACTTCCTCAGCGTGTGTTGGAAGTCTTGGAGGAGTCCCACCAACTATCTTAAGTTCACCATCTGACTCTTCATCAGCATGTGTTGGCAGTCTTGGAGGAGTAACTTCCACTGCCTCAACTTCACTATCTGACTCACTTTTGCTGTCAGATTCAGTAGGACTGGTATCTTCACTCTTCATGTCAGACTGGCTGATGAGACTAGATCCACTTTCATTGTCATTGTCTTCCTTCTTTACCCTTTTTTTCTTAAGGCTGGTTTTCTCCCTTGACAATTTAGTCCAGATTCTATTGTATTCTCTCTTTCTTGAAGTACTTGACATCCGTGATACACCAACGGATTTAACAGTCTGAAAAATGTTTAAAAAATGATATGACAATGGCTCTACACATACAGTACAAAATGAAATTGGATTGCCTTACTTGTCCATTTAAAATGAATAACCAGTTAGACAACACATAGGTTTACCTTTTTTGAAGACATTTTCAATCTTCAGAACACAACGTAAAGAAACAGAAAGAACATTAATCTCTACTACACAGGACGTTATCCATAATATCCATCTTGAATCAGAACTTAAATGAGGAAAGAGGTGACTACAGCTTCTCAGGCTATCGTGACACTGCAAGGCATTTGAATAATGTTGGTGTTATAGAATGGATAAATTGCACTTTTCATTTTCTGGATTGTGCAAATTTAGTCAGCCCTTTAGTAAAAATGTATCAAGCCATATCCTGCAGTATATATTTTTTACGTGCATATGCTAGTAATAGACCAAGAACACTTGTTAATGTTGTTTTTCATCAGGACCTAAGAACACGATTACTGAACCCTGTAACACAGGCTGTGGTTACACGCGGCACTATCTAAGTAATGTATCTAGGCTAAACTATCCATTAGCCAACTGGCTAATTAACTAACTGGCAAGCTTCCTCGCTAGTTAGATAGCCTGACATCATCAAAATGTCTTTACCTGGGGAGCTGGGAGTACACTAAATTACTTGGTTTAAATAGTATACACTGACACTGGATAACTTACCTTTCGTAAAAACTTCCAAGAGGTGAACTGTGTTCGGTCAGTCGGAGTCAATGGCGTCTTCGCTGTTCAGCTGTGTTGTTTCACTTTTACCAATTAGTACCGTAGGTGTTTCTTTCTGGCTCCAGCCTCAGTATTGTTAGTTGCCACACCCACTTTGATATTTGCAATGACGGATAATGCAGTCAAAAGGAATATTCAGGATGAACCGTTGTCAGGCCACTACTACTGCTTGCTGCTTTATAATGATTTTTAAAATAATTATTATTGTTATAGGCTACATTCATTAATTAATATAATAAAAAAATAGTATTTGTAGGTATCGTTCCCTCTTCCATAGGCCTATACTGAGGTCAAAATTACATTATGAATTTCCATACATTTATTAAATCGGTAGAATTATGGAAAAATAAATTGCGGAGGGGAAGAGCAGGATCCACTTCCTTTACTCCAAGCACAAGTATGCTGGCCACAATATCTTGGGATCTAAAGTACTTATTTAGAACGTAACAAATGTTCCTACACAATTAGAAAGACAACGTTACAAGTGTACCACCACTTGACTTACAGACGACGTTCCACAATGTATTTCTATTATTCCGATTGTAACGTTAAATGAAGACAAAAACCATAGCTCTAAATGTAACGTTATGAAATATTGCTATGATATCTCCAAAATAACATGATATTCAGAACCTTTCATGAACTACCAAGGAACGTTTTTAATGTTCCCATGATGTCTGTATAGCGACCGGATATTTATAACCTCTATAATACTTATTAGAAACGTTATGAATGTGCCTATAATGTCCCAAACGTGCAATGACATTCAGTACCTCTGGAATGTTACAAATGTCTCAGTTACGTTCCTTGTTACCTGGGCATATTGCAACATCTGGGCACCGCCATGGATCGCGTGCTGCAGGAGATGGATCGTTGGGAGAGAGGAGGAGGTCGTCCAGCGCCTCCACCAGCCCCACTACAGCAGGTCACACTGTCCACCCATCCTTCACCCGGTTCCAGCGGGATTCGGCTCGCGCTCCCGAGGGAGTATGATGGGACGGCTGCCGGATGCCAGGGGTTCCTACTCCAGCTTGAGCTCTACCTGGCGACCGTCCACCGGGCACCTTCGGGACGTGAGAGCGCGTCCGCCCTCGTCTCCTGCCTCTCAGGCAAAGCCCTGGAGTGGGCCAACACCGTATGGAGTGAGGGAGATGCGGCGTTGGACCATTACGCAGAGTTCACCCGCCGCTTTCGGGCAGTTTTCGAACACCCGCCTGAGGGTCGAGTGGTGAACGACTGTTCCACCTAAGGCAGGGGACGAGGAGCGCGCAGGATTTTGCATTGGACTTCTGGACCCTGGCTTCCAGCGCGGGATGGAACGACAGGGCCCTGATCGATCACTACAGGTGCAGTCTGTGAGAGGACGTCCATCGGGAGTTGGCCTGCCGAGACACCACCCTCACATTGGACCAGCTGGTGGACATGTTCATCCGGCTGGACAACCTGCTGATTGCCCGCGGACGTCCAGATCGGGGCCTGTCAGTTCAATCCCCCAGCACCTCTGCTCCGACACCCATGGAGCTGGGAGGTGCTGCACTTAGGGCGACCGGAGGAGGGGCCATTCCCTGCACCATCTGTGGCCGCAGAGGGCACACTGCTGGTCGGTGCTGGGGGGGTTCCTAAGGGAGTCGAGGCAGCAGGCAGGGCACTATCGTGTCACCCCAGGTGAGTCGGCACCAGGCTCACCCAGAGCCCCCTGTTGCTCACATGTATATGTTAATTTCATTTCCTGAGTTATCCCCACATTCCAAGGATAAGGTGCTCGTAGATTCAGGTGCAGCTGGGAATTATATTGACCGTTCATTTGCCCATAGTTTAACCTGTTGGGGGTAGGGGGCAGTATTTGCACGGCCGGATAAAAAACGTACCCGATTTAATCTGGTTACTACTCCTGCCCAGTAACTAGAATATGCATATAATTATTGGCTTTGGATAGAAAACACCCTAAAGTTTCTAAAACTGTTTGAATGGTGTCTGTGAGTATAACAGAACTCATATGGCAGGCAAAAACCTGAGAAGATTCCTTACAGGAAGTGGCCTGTCTGACCATTCCTTGAGCTTCTTGACTCTGTTTATTGAAGACTGAGGATCTTTGCTGTAACGTGACACTTCCTACGGCTCCCATAGGCTCTCAGAAGGCGGGAAAAAGCTGAATGATGTAATTCCAGCCCCAGGCTGAAACACATTAGCGCTTTTGGCAAGTGCTCTATCAGAGGACAATGGGCTGGGAGAGAGGAGGAGGTCGTCCAGCGCCTCCACCAGCCCCACTACAGCAGGTCACACTGTCCACCCATCCTTCACCCGGTTCCAGCGGGATTCGGCTCGCGCTCCCGAGGGAGTATGATGGGACGGCTGCCGGATGCCAGGGGTTCCTACTCCAGCTTCCTTGGTTTTATTTGTGAATAACACACCCACTTCTCCCCACCCCATGTTTTTATTTTCGTTCGTCTCTGAACCTAAACACAGATTCACGGTCAGAAATATTAGCGCTTTTTTACGAGAAAAATGGCATAACAATTGATTTTATACAGCGGTTGACATGCTTCGAAGTACGGTAATGGAATATTTAGAATTTTTTTGTCATAGTGTCTTGAACGCACGAACAAAACTCAGCTATTTGGATATAACTATGGATTATTTGGGACCAAACCAACATTTGTTATTGAAGTAGAAGTCCTGGGAGTGCATTCTGACGAAGAACAGCAAAGGTAATAACATTTTTCTTATAGTAAATCTGACTTTGGTCAGGGCTAAACTTGCTGGGTGTCTAAATAGCTAGCCCTGTGATGCCGGGCTATCTACTGAGAATATTGCATACGGGACGGAGGCCGCACAGGGGTTAAGGAGAGTCTTGTCTTTAAAATGGTGTAAAATAGTCATATGTTTGAGAAATTGAAGTAATAGCATTTCTAAGGTATTTGAATAACGCGCCACAGGATTCCACTGGCTGTTACGTAGGTGGGACGATTTCGTCCCGCCGACCCTAGAGAGGTTAAGGATCCCCCTTGTTCCTGCAGATATACCCTTCCTGTGCACGCCCTAAATAGTCAACCATTAGGGTCAGGGCTGATTAGGGAGGCCACCACTCCACTAGACATGGTTACGCAGGAGGGTCATAAGGAGAGAAAGTCTCTTCCTTATTGATTCTCCTGTGTTTCCCATGGTGCTGGGCCTACCCTGGTTGGCCTGTCATGACCCCACTATTTTGTGGCAACAGAGGGCTCTCAAGGGGTGGCCACGAGAGTGCTCAGGGAGGTGTGTGGGGGTTTCCATCGGTGCGACTACGGTGGAAAGTCCAGACCAGGTCTCCACCGTGCGCATCCCCTCAGAAAATGCCGATTTGGCTCTCGCCTTCTATAAGAAGAGGGCGACTAAATTACCACCTCATCGATGGGGGATTGTGTGATAAATCTCCTTGTAGACGCAGCACTTCCCAGGAGTCACGTGTATCCTCTGTCACAGGAGGAGACGGTGGCTATGGAAACATATGTCTCTGAATCCCTGGGGTAGGGATACATTTGGCCCTCCACTTCACCTGCCTCCTCGAGTTTCTTTTTTGTGAAGAAGGAGAATGGGGGACTGTGCCCGTGTATTGACTATCGAGTTATCAATCAGATCATTGTGAGGTACAGCTACCCGCTGCCTCTTATCACCAGTGCGATCGAGTCAATGCATGGGGCGCACTTCTTCACAAAATTGGATCTCAGGAGCACGTACAACCTGGTGTGTATCCTGGAGGGGGACGAGTGGAAGGCAGCATTTACTACCACCTCTGGGCACTATGAGTACCTCGTCATGCCGTACGGGTTGATGAATGCTCCATCAGCCTTCCAGGCCTTTGTTGATGAGATTTTCCGGGACCTGCACGGGCAGGGTGAAGTGGTGTATATCGACGACATTCTGATATACTCCGCTACACGCGCCGAGCATGTGTCCCTGGTGCGCAGGGTGCTTGGTTGACTGTTGGAGCATGACCTGTACGTCAAGGCTGAGAAATGTCTGTTCTTCCAATAGTCCGTCTCTTTCCTAGGGTACCGCATTTCCACTACAAGGGTGGAGATGGAGAGTGACCGCATTTCAGCCATGCGTAATTGGCTGACTCCCACCACGGTAAAGAAAGTGCAGCGGTTTCTAGGGTTTGCCAGCTACTAACGGAGGTTTAACAAGGGTTTTGGTCAGGTAGCGGCTCCCATTAACTCACTGCTGAATGGGGAACCGGTGCGGCTGCAGTGGTCGGCTGAGGCGGACAGGGCTTTTGGTCACCTGAAGGCTCTGTTTACCTCGGTTCCCGTGCTGGCTCATCCAGATCCCTCTTTGGCGTTCATAGTGGAGGTGGATGCGTCCGAGGCTGGGATAGCTGTGCTCTCTCAGCGCTCAGGCACGCCACCAAAGCTCCACCCCTGTGCTTTCTTTTCGAAGAAGCTCAGCCCAGCGGAGCAAAAATGATGTGGGGGACCGGGAGCTGTTGGCTGTTGTCAAGGCTCTGAAGGCGTGGAGACATTGGCTTGAGGGGGTTAAACACCCTTTTCTCATCTGACTGACCACTGCAATCTGGAGTACATCCGGGCGGCGAGAAGACTGAATCCTCACCAGGCAAGGTGGGCCATGTTCTTTACCCGTTCTACAGACCAGGTTCCCAGAACGCTAAGGCAGACGCACTGTCCCAGATGTATGACACAGAGGAGCGGTCCATGGATCACACTCCCATACTTCCGACCTCTTGCCTGGTGGCACCGGTGGTATGGGAGTTGGACGCAGAGGGAAGTTACAATCCCTACCCATTCCACAAAGGCCGTGGTCGCACCTGTCGGTGGACTTCCTGACAGATCTTCCTCCATCACAGGGCAACACCACGATCCTGGTCGTTGTGGATCGGTTTTCTAAGTCCTGCCGTCTCCTCACTTTACCTGGTCTCCCTACGGCCCTACAGACTGCGGAGGCCCTGTTCACTCACGTCATCCAACACTACGGGGTGCCTGAGGATATAGTCTCTGATCGGGGTCCCCAGTTCACGTCCAGGGTCTGGAGAGCGTTCATGGAACGTCTGGGGGTCTTGGTCAGCCTCACCTCAGGTTTTCACCCCGAGAGTAACGGGCAGGTGGAGAGAGTGAATCAGGATGTGGGTAGGTTTCTGCGGTCATATTGCCAGGACCGGCCGGGGGAGTGGGCGGCGTTCATCCCTGGGCAGAGATGGCTCAAAACTCACTCCGCCACTCCTCCACTAACCTTTTTCCTTTCCAGTGCGTACTGGGGTATCACCCGGTTCTGGCACCATGGCATCAGAGCCAGATCGAAGCTCCTGCAGTGGACGAATGGTTTAAGCGCTCGGAGGAGAACTGGGATGCCGCCCATGTGCACCTGCAATGAGCCGTGAGGCGGCAGAAGGCGAGCGCTGACCGCCACTGCAGTGAAGCCCCGGTGTTCGCACCAGGGGACCGGGTCTGGCTCTCGACCCGAAACCTGCCCCTCCGCCTGCTCTGCCGGAAGCTGGGTCCGTGGTTTGTGGGGCCATTCAAAGTCCTGAGGAGACTGAACGAGGTATGCTACAGGTTACAGCTTCCCCCAGATTACCGTATTAATCCATCGTTCCATGTGTCTCTCCTCAGGTCGGTGGTGGCTGGTCCACTCCAGGAGTGTGAGGTGTGGGAGATTCCTCCGCCCCCTCTGGACATCAAGGGGGCCCCGGCGTATGCTGTTCAATCCATCCTGGACTCGAGGCGTCGGGCGAGGGCCCTTCAGTACCTCGTGGAGTGGGAGGGGTACGGTCCGGAGGAGAGATGCTGGGTGCCGGTGGAGGACGTCTTGGACCCTTCGTTTCTGCGGGAGTTCCACCGTCTCCATCCGGATCGCCCTGCGCCTTGTCCCCCGGGTCGTCCCCGAGGTCGGTGTCAGCGCGCTGCTGGAGCCATGCGTCAAGGGGGGGTTGCTGTCACGACTTCCACCAAAGTCGGTCCCTCTCCTTGTTCGGGTGGCGTTTGGCGGTCAACATCACCGGCCTTCAAGCCATCGCCGATGCACTTTTCATTTTCCATTTGTTTTGTTTTGTCTTTGTCTTACACACCTGGTTTCAATCTCCCAATTACCTGTTCATTATTTAACCCTATGTTCCCCCATGTTTGTTTGTGAGTGCTTGTTTCTATGTAGGAAGGTCCGTTATTGTGGGCTCTGTTTTTGTATTGCATTCATTATTATGTTGAGTAAAATACGTTTATTTACTCATATCTGCTGTCCTGCGCCTGACTCCTATACACCAGCTACACACAGACTTCCTTACAAAATGTAACATTTTTAGGTGTTTAAGGTTAAGTTTAGGCATTAATTCTAAAATGTTTAAGTTTAGGGTTAAGTTTAGGCATTAATTCAGAAATCTTAAGGTTAGGCATTAACTCCAAATGGTTAAGGTAAAGATTTGGGACAGGCGGTGCATGTGCGTGTGTGTGACCGTATTTGAGTGCGAGTGTGTGAGCAAGTGTGCGCAAGCATATTTGAATGTGGAGTAGCGAGAAGTCCTGACATATGGTCAGCGTGGGTGGTGCTGGCTTTGTTGCACAACAACCTCCCAGTCAGATGTGTTCTCACCAGCTCCACAGTCCCTACCACACACACAAACACACGCACACAAACACAGACACACAGAGCTAAACACATGCAGAACTAATGATTAGAATCTGCCCTGCTCCTTACATAAGGATTATAGAGAATAACAGGGTTTCATCAGAGTGCTGCTATTATCTTAGTGCCATAGGAGATAGTTGAAATGTGTGTGGCGGAAGAATCATAATTAGTTAAGTGACAGATTTATTAAGATGTCTTATCTGCATAATATACTTATATGATATGCTTGTTATTAGAATGTATCTCTTCGGACTCTGGTGTTGGCAGTTGCAATTCCTCCCTCAGCTAGGGCTCAGTCACCTGGGGCCCAGAGAGGGGTCAGGCTTGTCTTTCACTTGTCCCTTGTGCTATGCAGAATATCAGAAAGGAGGACAGGAGGGAACATTGTCTTCATATGTGAATGTCTTTACCTGTTTTTAAACCATGTGAAGGGATGGCATGCTTAATGGGGAACCAATTACTTGTCTCCACAATGTCTGTGCACCAGTCACTCCCTCCTTTGGCCTTGGGGGAGATAAGGTCTGAGACAAGATGTGTGGGGTAGTGTCTGGAACCATTGTATGTCATCTCTGATGTAGCATCCTATCCTGGGATAGTGTATGACCTAGAGGCTCACTCCCCTCAGTGAGCTTGTCCACACGTGTGGTCAAGAAGGGGTTTTACTTGAGATGGGAGTATCTGGAGTTGATAATTGATTTATGCCATAGAATGAGTGGATGTTTTTGTGCTATGAAGTACCAGGAATGAGATCGGAGTCTCGTCTTAGGGGCCAAACTGAACAATAAGAACAGTCTTCATAGCAAATGCTATCTGGCTACGGGATACTCCTTTCTCATTTATCAAGTCTCACCTTGTGACCCATTCCACACATCTGTTGTTTGTCATGTAGACTAGGGGGTGGGTCTTTGCTATAAAAGATTTTAGTAGCCTTTGTGTCGTGGCTCTCAACAAATCATCTGTTGCAGAGCTCTCACTAATAAAGATTCAGTTTAAGTATAACTATGACTTGTGTGATAAGTTTGACTCTCCTCATTTGATAATACAGAAATTAACCACCACGTGACAACTATGGTTTGCATTGTTGGTCAACACTTTTCAGTATAAGCACAAAGTGTTGTTTTGGCAAATAATGCTTAATCACTAGGAATTCATGAACTGTAAACACTGGACTATGTTTCGACTGTCTCTAAGGCTAAGATTCAATAGGTGCATTGTTGACAAGCGCACTTTACTTTTAATGGTAATTTACGCTTGAGCCGATATGCGCAGCAATTACTGTGAATGCAATGGATGCAGGTTTCTGGGAAATTGCCTTTAAAAGTAAAGTGCAATACGCTTGTCAACAATGCACCTTTGATTGAATCCTGGCTGAGGCATTAACATGAATTATGGGTTGCAATTATGCCACATAAGCTTTGTCTTCATTTAACATAGATTTGCCATACTTTCAGTAATGAGACATCCTAGATACTATCATCCTAGATACTATACTAAACAAAAATATAAACGCAACATGTAAAGTGTTTCCATGTTTCATGAGCTGAAATAAAAGATCCCAGAACTGTTCCATACGCACAAAAAGCTCATTTCTTTCAAATTGGTTTCACATAACTGAAGTGAAGGTGGATGGATTATCTTGGAAAAGAAGAAATGCTCACAAACAGGGATGTAAACAAAGGAGAAATAACAGGTGTGGCATATCAAGAAGCCCAACTGGCCTCACAACCGCAGACCACGTGTAACCACACCTGCCCAGGACCTCCACATCCAGCTTCTTCACATTCACTTGAGTCATATGAAACCAATAGATTAGGGCCTAATGAATTTATTTCAATTGACTGATTTCCTTATATGAACTGTAACTCAGTAAAATCTTGAATTGTTGCATGTTGCATTTAGATTTTTGTTCAGTGTAGTTCATGCTATAAGTAGAGATTTGGTAGCAGTATATGATTATTGAATGGAAATTAATATGCAAGACAAATACACAAATGAGAGCTGCTCCAATCAGTTTGATCCTCCATTTATCCATTTTGGGGTGATTGCAGCACAGGAATTGATTAATGTTAAGCTTTTTAAATTGCAATTTCTGTGATTATACTTATCGGCAAGCACATGGGAGGGGGAATCCAATGCGCTTCCAAAGCAGCAAATACTTGGAGGGAATGAGACAAATTTAAAAAAATAAGTTATTAGTATAATGAAGTTAAATACAATTGTGTATACAATACTGTAGACTGTTTTTAATCCCAACACTGAATCCCCTTTTCCAGGTTTTTCATCAATAACATTCATAAAACCAAATAATGTGATGTGTTTTGAATATTCAAACAGCAGGGAATTTGAAACTCATTCCCCCATCTTTCATAATCTTGTCAGAACATAACCAATTTCATGAATTTGGAAAAAACATTCCCGTCCTCTTAGTAGTCATAGTTACTCAAGTGTACAAGTCATTATGTCCTGCAGCAATATGAATAAGTCAACATGGCTCGAAGCGGGTTGCGTATAGAATTAATATTTATATTTAGTGATGCAGAGTTAATGGTGATGGTTAGCCTTTTAATACACTTATTGTACAGGGTATAAACAGTATGTAAAGAAATCACACAAACTGAAAAAATCTAAAAGACTCAGTAGATAATGTGAGGGTTCAGTGACTAGCCGGAGGAAGATGACACGTCAGCACCCTCCTCAGGGGATAGGTACTCAGTGTAAAGCCAATTAGTATACACCTGGGCCCACTAATTGGCTTGGTGTCTCCCTCTATATAGGTGTGCCACGCTCGAGATAGATTGGGAGCAGACACGGGGACCTGTGAGGATGTTGAACCTCCTTCCTTCCTTCCTTCCTTCCTTCCTTCCTTCCTTCCTTCCTTCCTTCCTTCCTTCCTTCCTTCCTTCATTCATTCAGAGAAAGTGTCTTCATCTGATGTACCTTGGCTCTATGTTAAACAAGGCAGGCTATAGATAGAGGGAAGTGTTCCCCCTGTAAATATGATGTGTAAACGATAGTCTAAAGACAAGGGGAGCCGTTTGTTGTTTTGTGTTCCTTTTTGGCCACAGCCTTTTGGTCAGCTGCTTAGTTTATGTTTATTCTTTTAATGCGGTTGTTTCATCGTTGGACGCTACCTTGTATTGGAATTATTTTGTTGGGTGAAAGAACCTGTTTAGTGACAACTCAAAGAAAAGGAACCACAACCACTGCCTCTGGTCTGTTCATTGCATGCCTCCCGCCTGTGTTAGGGTGTTTCGGACTAGCGGATCCATCTCAATAACAAGCAGTTTGATGACTTTGAGATGCTAAGATAAACCTAAACATTTGGCCCACAGCCCTAAATCATGTACATACATTTACAATAAATAGCATAAATTGTATCTAAAACATTGTCAAATAAAACCGTATGCCTGTGAGGCAACACCTCACCATGCCTGAGGTTCAGACTGTCACTAATCCTCGCTCCAAGAATTACTGGAATATAGGAAATAGTCAGAACATTTGTTGTGCAGTTTTCGACTTTTGCTAGTCTCAGTGGTTTGTGTGCACCTTCTAAAAGTAAACATCCACTCAAGCATGACTTTTCAGGATCTGCTTTAATGTGAACATGAAGAAAATCTGAATGTTTGTGGAATAGAAAATATGAACATTTGTGGCAATGTGAGTGCTGAAGCATGGTTTTAAGAATACTTATAGCAACTATTTGTCTTCCACCACCACTCACCCTCAATATTGAACACTGGAAGCCTAAAAACGTGTCAGCCCGTAGTCCAAATTAAGTGACTGAACCGTGTCAAAACCCCAGACAACCATAATGTACTATAAATTAGGTTATCATCTTGCCACATAATAAGCAGGTGCTTGTGTTTCTCGTTTGTAAGCTATTAACCTGTTAGGGCTAGGGGGCAGTATTGACACGGCCGGATAAAAAACGTACCCGATTTAATCTGGTTACTACTCCTGCCCAGTAAATAGAATATGCATATAATTATTGGCTTTGGATAGAAAACACCCTAAGGTTTCTAAAACTGTTTGAATGGTGTCTGTGAGTATAACAGAACTCAAATGGCAGGCCAAAACCTGAGAAGATTCCATGCAGGAAGTGGCCTGTCTGAAAAGTTGTGTTTCATCTTGGCTCTTTTTATTGAAGACTGAGGATCTTTGCTCTAACGTGACACTTCCTACGGCACCCATAGGCTCTCAGAGCCCGGGAAAAAGCTGAACGATATCGAGGCAGCCTCTGGCTGAAACACATTATCGCTTTTGGCAAGTGGCCGATCAGAGTACTATGGGCTTAGGCGCGTGCCCGAGTCGACCGAATGCTTTATTTTCTTTCGTCTGTTTACCTAAACGCAGATTCCCGGTCGGAATATTATCGCTTTTTTATGAGAAAAATTGCATAAAAATTGATTTTAAACAGCGGTTGACATGCTTCGAAGTACGGTAATGGAATATTTAGAATTTTTTTGTCACAAATTGCGCCATGCTCGTCACCCTTATTTACCCTTTCGGATAGTGTCTTGAACGCACGAACAAAACGCCGCTGTTTGGATATAACTATGGATTATTTTGAACCAAACCAACATTTGTTATTGAAGTAGAAGTCCTGGGAGTGCATTCTGACGAAGACAGCAAAGGTAATAACATTTTTCTTATAGTAAATCTGACTTTGGTGAGTGCTACATTTGCTGGGTGTCTAAATAGCTAGCCCTGTGATGCCGGGCTATCTACTGAGAATATTGCAAAATGTGCTTTCACCGAAAAGCTATTTTAAAATCGGACATATCGAGTGCATAGAGGAGTTCTGTATCTATAATTCTTAAAATAATTGTTATGCTTTTTGTGAACGTTTATCGTGAGTAATTTAGTAAATTCACCGGCAGTGTTCGGTGGGAATGCTAGTCACATGCTAGTCACATGCTAATGTAAAAAGCTGGTTTTTGATATAAATATGAACTTGATTGAACAAAACATGCATGTATTGTATAACATAATGTCCTAGGGTTGTCATCTGATGAAGATCATCAAAGGTTAGTGCTGCATTTAGCTGTGGTTTGGGTTTATGTGACATTATATGCTAGCTTGAAAAATGGGTGTCTGATTATTTCTGGCTGGGTACTCTGCTGACATAATCTAATGTTTTGCTTTCGTTGTAAAGCCTTTTTGAAATCGGACAGTGTGGTTAGATTACACTAGCCCATAGAGGTTTACAATTAACTAAATTATTTAATTTGCCTAATTTGTATTACCATTCGAAGGGAAAATCTACTTCCAGGTAATTACAGAATTGCTCGAAGTGATGAATTACTTTTGAGTGTAGTCCTCTGAGTAGTTTATAACAACAATTTATTTTAATGCGATTTTCATATAGAAATGAATGAGCCTTGGAATTTAAAAATGGATCAAGGCCAGACTGTGTAACTGTCAGTCTGTCATGTGATGCTAATAATGCCGCCCGGAATGAAGGCAGCTTTCCTTCACAATGCCTGCTGCCTGCACAAACAACCTGCTGACCAGGCTTCTCAGAATGAACCTGAAGTAAAGCCCCAACCAGTGTTCAGGATTGTTATTCCTTTTGGGGGGTATGCAGCAGAGCTAAGTTTTCCATCTTCCAACCTGAAGCAAATTGAGCTTCAATGTTACAGCTGGAGCTTTGGTGAAAGACCCACTTGGGTTTCTTTAATTTGATTTCCGCTGTGAATTTTCATTACTCATGTAGGTGACAGTATCATCACCCACTACATGTATCCTGTGTTTGAGCGAGGAAGGCCCTGTGGCCCCATAATACATGTCCCTAGGGGGCCCCTTCCAATCCCCAGAGGATTCCCCCTGTCTTCCCAGCAGTCACTCTGCATTAGATTCCCCACAACAGACACATCATGCATGAGGAAATGACACTTTAAAGATTATTATCCACACATTTATGCCACTCTATGTGCCAGGGAGACTGACAAAACTGTCAGTGTGATTATGTCTCGATGGAAACACAGCTATAAGTTCTGCCTTCTTGTTCCCAGTGAAGAGTCTCCCAGCCAGCATTGCTTATTACCACGAATCAAACCAAGCACATCGACAAGCATGAAGAAATGAGTTCTGATAGTTGGGGGAATGTCTTTTATGTCAGTTATTTTCTTCTTTTTCACTTTTTACCTACCCTGAAATGACAAACCAAAGCTTCTACAGTTATAAAGTCCACATTTCCCATTCTAAAGAGTAACGACTACCTAACTGCTCTGGAAGATGTTAATGTTTAACAATGGTTTTTAACATGGCCTGGCAAGAATCAAATATCTTTTAATGAGTCAAACAAACTGTATGTCTCTATTTCAGGGTTCCATGCTTTTGTCCTTGAAGTTTCGATTTATTACAGAAACCTACTATAAACCTTTATTTAGGCAGGGAGTCCCATTGAGACAGAGGTATCTTTTTCAAGAGAGCCCAGCATGAAAAGACTAGCAGCATTTACACAATAAAAGGTAGAGACACAAATACTACAATCATGGCAGGAGTATCCAGCAGGTGACAACACATATAGTGCAAGGGCTACATAGAGTACAGTGTGGGAAAATAGTATTTGATCCCCTGCTGATTTTGTACGTTTGCCCACTGACAAAGAAAGGATCCGTCTATAATTTTAATGTTAGGTTTATTTGAACAGTGAGAGACAGAAAAACAACAAAAATATCCAGAAAAACGCATGTGAAAAATGTTATAAATTGATTTGCATTTTAATGAGGGAAATAAGTATTTGACCCCCTCTCAATCAGAAAGATTTCTGGCTCCCAGGTGTCTTTTATACAGGTAACGAGCTGAGATTAGGAGCGCACTCTTAAAGGGAGTGCTCCTAACCGCAGCTTGTTACCTGTAAAAGAGACACCTGTCCACAGAAGCAATCAATCAATCAGATTCCAAACTCTCCACCATGGCCAAGACCAAAGAGCTCTCCAAGGATGTCAGGGACAAGATTGTAGACCTACACAACGCTGGAATGGGCTACAAGACCATTGCCAAGCAGCTTGGTGAGAAGGTGACAACATTTGGTGCGATTATTTGCAAATGGAAGAAACACAAAAGAACTGTCAATATCCCTCGGCCTGGGGCTCCATGCAAGATCTCACCTCGTGGAGTTGCAATGATCATAAGAACGGTGAGGAATCAGCCCAGAACTACACAGGAGGATCTTGTCAATGATCTCATGGCAGCTGGGACCATAGTCACCAAGAAAACAATTGGTAACACACTACGCCGTGAAGGACTGAAATCCTGCAGCGTCCGCAAGGTCCCCCTGCTCAAGAATACATATACATGCCGTCTGAAGTTTGCCAATGAACATCTGAATGACTCAGAGGACAACTGGTGAAAGTGTTGTGGTCAGATGAGACCAAAATGGAGCTCTTTGTCATCAACTCAACTCAGCACATTTTGCAATATTCTCAGTAGATAGCCCGGCATCACAGGGCTAGCTATTTAGACACCCAGCATGTTTAGCACTCAGCAAAGTCAGAATTACTATAAGAAAAATGTTATTACCTTTGCTGTTCTTCGTCAAAATGCACTCCCAGGACTTCTACTTCAATAACAAATGTTGGTTTGGTCCCAAATAATCCATTGTTATATCCAAATAGTGGCGTTTTGTTCGTGCGTTCAAGACACTATCCGAAAGGGTAAATAAGGGTGACGAGCATGGCGCATTTCGTGACAAAAAATGTCTAAATATTCCTTTACCGTACTTCGAAGCATGTCAACCGCTGTTTAAAATCAATTTTTATGCCATTTTTCTCGTAAAAAAGTGATAATATTCCGACCGGGAATCTGCGTTTAGGTAAAAAGAGGAAAGAAAATAAAGCACAGGGTCGACTCGTGCACGCGCCTAAGCCCATAGTACTCTGATCGGCCACTTGCCAAACGCGATAATGTGTTTCAGCCAGAGGCTGCCTCGATATCATTCAGCTTTTTCCCGGGCTCTGAGAGCCTATGGGAGCCGTAGGAAGTGTCACGTTATAGCAAAGATCCTCAGTCTTCAATAAAAAGAGCCAAGATGAACAACAACTTGTCAGACAGGCCACTTCCTGCATGGAATCTTCTCAGGTTTTCGAAGCATGTCAACCGCTGTTTAAAATAAATTTTTATGCAATTTTTCTCGTAAAAAAGCGATAATATTCCGACCGAGAGTCGTTGTTTTCGTTCAAAGAGAGAGAAAGTAAACATGGTGTTGGCTCGTGCACGCGCCTCCAGTCTCATTGTCCTCAGATCGACCACTATCCAAATGCGCTAATGTTTTTCAGCCAGGGCCTGCAAAGCCACCATTCATCGTTCTGGCGCCTTCTGAGAGCCTATGGGAGTGTTAGAAAATGTCACGTTATGCCAGAGATCCCCTGTTTTGATCAAGAAGGCCAAGAAATAGTCAGAGAGCGCTTCCTGTTTGGAATCTTCTCAGGTTTTGGCCTGCCAAATGAGTTCTGTTATACTCACAGACACCATTCAAACAGTTTTAGAAACTTTAGGGTGTTTTCTATCCAAAGCCAATAATTATATGCATATTCTCGTTACTGGGCAGGAGTAGTAACCAGATTAAATCGGGTACGTTTTTTATCCGGCCGTGCAAATACTGCCCCCTATCCCCAACAGGTTTTAACCTTAACTCCTTCACATATTTTACAAAATGTGCTTTTCAATGTCGATAGTTGCTTTGTTCAGATGGAACGTCTTTCTGGTCCCTCTTTAGCCCCTTTTATACATGGGTCCTTTGTTCTTTTGTGTACATTCTGATTGTTTTCTGTCCTCTGTGTCTGAATTGTGACCAGATTTCCTGATCCCGTCCTTTATGAAAATTATTTCACATCCATTCTTTCAAAATAAGATATATATTTTTCATTGTTAGACACATATTGATGTAATCAGTCAATGATCCCACCTGTCAATGATTTATGAATAATAATATTTATGATTTACATGGTTTCTCTGTCCAGATCTGTCTACACTTGTAAGATATCCAGACACAATGCGTGTCTGACTATCTCGTGAGTTGGGCAGGATGATCACAATCAGATCACAATGTGTATTTTCATTGTGTACACCAGTCAAAAAATGTGGACACAATCAGAATGTGGACAACATCAGTACAAAGGACGCAAGTTAGAACCAGGTATAAACGGGGCCAGTGACAACGTGAGCACCACCTGTGCATACTGAGTCAGTGACTGATTAAATGCAAAGCCTCCTGTTCAGCAGACAAGAGCATCACCTTATTAAAGCCTTAAGTTTTCAGCCCACAAATAAATGAGGAAATTATGAGGACCTGTAAGATTTGCTGTTGAAAGGAATAACTCCAGTCCTCCTGATTACCATCATTCCATTTCCAAATCCTAACAATATACAATCTATTAATCCACATTATTAGAGAAGTATAATTGTGGGCTCTAAGTTGGATAGCTATTCATTCTTGGCAACGCCAAAGAATAATAGAAGCACTCCCAAATACCTATATTCCGGACACAAGTCAATGTGGGAAAACTCAAAATACTATTCGGCACCCTGATGAAGGCTGTTGTAGCCACAATACATTGTGTTTTGTATTCTTTCTATGCATATCCTGAAAACAAAAAAAGGCTTTTAAATGTGTCCACTTCATTAGAGTGCCTTGATTACTTCTGGAAGTTTGTTGACAAATGCTTTGTCGGCATTGTTTTCTAACCAGCATCAACTTATTTTTGTTTAGGCTTGAGCGTTGTGGGAGAGGAATCAGACGCAGGAAGCAGCGATATTGGGTAATGGCTTTTAATGAGCCCAACGGCGAAAACACAAGCCACCCCAAATAGCAATATGAGCGCACACAAAACAAAGTGCCCCAAACACAGGGGACAAACACAGTTGGCGCAAAAACACGTACTAGCGCAAAACACCAACAGTGTATACACAAGCAATACAAAATGAAAAACAATCCCGCACAAAGAGCAGGCGGGCCAACTAGCTAATATAGCCCTGCTAATCAACCAAACTGAGGACAGGTGCAAACAATAACAGAAAGGGGGGGAAAACAAAAGGAATCAGTGGCAGCTAGTAGGCCGGTGACGACGACCGCCGAGCACCACCCGAGCAGGAGGGGGCACCACCTTCGGTGGGAGTCGTGACAACTATAGTATTTCATTCCATGACCAAAGAACACCTCATTGTATACATCGATAACCATATATAAGCTCCTCTCCCGTGTCTCAAACCATGTTTGAAATAATGCCACCGTTCAGGTTAAAGGCACCTGTATCACTGTAACCTTGGTGTTGCTGAACTTGGACGTTCGGTGGCCATTCTATGTGCATGAAAGTGCACAAAATAAACCCAGAGGCAGGATCAATGTCCTCATGTGAGATTTGAATCTATTTTTTTAAGTGCTGTAGTTTCATGAGTCCTCAACATTCTCCAGCTACTAGGCTGCATCAGCTTTATCCTTAGACAGACAGAGTCAGTGGGCCGTCCCATCACCAGCTGGCCAGTGGTGTTACTGCATTAACAAGTATGTGTACAGTTATTGTCTGTGATGTCATCTGACATCACCAACAGAAGAAACAAAAAATATACAGTTACACTAGTCTTATTATAAAAATATCCATCAACAATATAACACATTTTGATTAAAAAAATCGTCTTTGACATTCCCAAGATGTTAGGTATTGCATTGCCTATTTGTAGAGTAGAATACTGTTTTGTTGTTTTGTTGTTGAATAAACACAATGATTTTTTTCTCCATTGTAGTCTTTTTCATACTCATCAGGGAATATTTTGTATAACACGGAACCTAAACCGGCTGCGTGCGTGCGGCATTGTGCGCCATCGTGCATAAATGCATTTTGTCCCCCCACACCAAACGCGATCAGGACAGGCAGGTTAAAATATCAAAACAAACTCTGAACCAATTATATTAATTTGGGGACAGGTCGAAAAGCATTAAACATTTATGGCAATGTAGCTAGCTAGCTTGCACTTGCTAGATAATTTGTCCTGCACTTGCTAGCTAATTTGTCCTGGAAGTCTTCCGACTAGCTTGGAAAGACAGTACCATGCAGTATCGAAGAGCCCTCACTGCTGCTCGATCATCCTATTTTTCCATCTTAATTGACGAAAATAATAACAATCAAAATGTATTTTTGATACTGTCGCAAAGCTAACTAAAAAGCAGCCTTCCCCAAGAGAGGATGGCTTTCACTTCAGCTGTGATAAATTGATGAACTGTGGTTGGCCCTCCTATGTTGAACATAATAAATGTCTCTCTATCCACCGGATGTGTACCAAACTCACTAAAAGTGGCAGTAATAAAGCCTCTCTTGAAAAAGCCAAACCTTGACCCAGAAAATCGGCCTACATCGAATCTCCTATTCCTCTCAAAAATGTTTGAAAAAGCTGAAAAGGCAGCAACTCACTGCCTTCCTGAAGACAAACAATGTATACGAAACGCTTCAGTCTGGTTTTAGACCCCATCATAGTGCTGATACTGCACTTGTGAAGGTGGTAAATTACCTTTTAATGGCGTCAGACCGAGGCTCTGCATCTGTCCTCGTGCTCTTAGACCTTAGTACTGCTTTTAATACCTTCGATCACCACATTCTTTTGGAGAGATTGGAAACCCAAATTGGTCTACATGGACAAGTTCTGGCCTGGTTTAGATCTTATCTGTCGGAAAGATATCAGTTTGTCTCTGTGGATGGTTTGTCCTCTGACAAATCAACTGTAAATTTTGGTGTTCCTCAAGGTTCCGTTTTAGGACCACTATTTCACTATATATTTGACCTCTTGGTGATTCGGAAACATAATGTTAACTTTCACTGCTATGCGGATGACACACAGCTGTACATTTTGATGAAACATGGTGAAGCCCCAAAATTGCCCTCACTGAAAGCCTGTGTTTCAGACATAAGGAAGTGGATGGCTGCAAAGGTTCTACTTTTAAACTCGGACAAAACAGAGATGCTTGTTCTTGGTCCCAAGAAACAAAGAGATCTTCTGTTGAATCTGACAATTAATCTTGATGGTTGTACAGTCGTCTCAAATAAAACTGTGAAGGACCTCGGCGTTACTCTGGACCCTGATCTCTCTTTTGACGAACATATCAAGATTGTATCAAGGACAGCTTTTTTAATCTACGTAACATTGCAAAAATCAGAAACTTTCTGTCCAAAAATTATGCTGAAAAATTAATCCATGCTTTTGTCACTCCTAGGTTAGACTACTGCAATGCTCTACTTTCCGGCAACCCGGATAAAGCACTAAATAAAATGCAGTTAGTGCTAAACACGGCTGCTAGAATCTTGACTAGAACCAAAGAATTTGATCATATTACTCCAGTGCTAGCCTCTCTACACTGGCTTCCTGTTAACATCTTGCGGGTTAGTGGAACACTAGCCAAATTGAAATTAAATTACCATAAATATTAAACTTTCATGAAATCACAAGTGCAATACATCAAAATAAAGCGTAACTTGTTGTTAATCCAGCCGCCGTGTCAGATTTCAAAAAGGCTTTACGGCAAAAGCAAACCATGAGATTATCTGAGGACAGCACCCAGCACACAAATGCATAACAAATCATTTTCAACCAGGGAGTTGCAACACGAAAGTCAGAAGTAGCGATATAATATATGCGTTACCTTTGAAGATCTTCTTCTGTTGGCACTCCAAAAGGTCCCAGTTACATTACAAATGGTTCTTTTGTTCGATAAAGTCCTTTTTTATATCCATAAAAACTCAGTTAAGCTGGCGCGCTTCAGTCAATAATCCACTCGGTTTCCCTCCTTCAAAATGCATACAAAAAGAATCCCAAACGTAACCAATAAACTTATCCAAACAAGTCAATCAACGTTTATAATCAAACCTTAGGTACCCTAATACGCAAATAAACGATCAAATTTAAGATGGAGAATCGTTATTGTCTTTACCGGAGAAAAATACCAAAGAACGCGCTCTCATTCACAAGCTTGGAAACACAACAACCAAAATGGGAGCCATCTAGAAAAAATACAATTTCTGGCTCATTTTTCCAAAAACCAGCCTGAAACTCTTTCTAAAGATTGTTGACATCTAGTGGAAGCCTTAGGAACTGCAATCGGGCACAATTTCGCCAGATTATAAAAGTGCCAGTCATTGAAATCAGTGGTAGGATGATTTTTTTGGGGGGGTTGGTTTGTCCTTGGTTCTGTTATACTCACAGACATTATTTTAACAGTTTTAGAAACTTTAGAGTGTTTTCCATCCGAATCTACCAATTATATGCATATCCTTGCCTCTAGGCCTGAGTAGCAGGCAGTTTACTTTGGGCACGCTTTTCATCCGGACGTCAAAATACCGCCCCCTATCCCAAAGAAGTTAAGGCAAGGGCTGATTTCAAGGTTTTACTGCTAACCTACAAAGCATTACAGGGGCTTGCTCCTACCTATCTTTCCGATTTGGTCCTGCCGTACATTTATTTATTTTTTTATTTCACCTTTATTTAACCAGGTAGGCTAGTTGAGAACAAGTTCTCATTTGCAACTGCGACCTGGCCAAGATAAAACATAGCAATTCAACACATACAACAACACAGAGTTACACATGGCATAAACAAAACAAAGTCTATATACAGTGAGTGCAAATGAGGTAAGTTAAGGCAATAAATAGGCCATGGTGGCGAAGTAATTACAATATAGCAATTAAACACTGGAATGGTAGATGTGCATAAAGATGAACGTGCAAGTAGAGATACTGGGGTGCAAAGGAGCAAGATAAATAAGTAAATACTGTATGGTGATGAGGTAGGTAGATAGATGGGCTGTTTACAGATGGGCTATGTCAGGTGCAGTGATCTGTGAGCTGCTCTGACAGCTGGTGCTTAAAGCTAGTGAGGGAGATATGATTCTCCAGCTTCAGAGATTTTTACAGTTCGTTCCAGTCATTGGCAGCAGAGAACTGGAAGGAAAGACGGCCAAAGGAGGAATTGGCTTTGGGGGTGACCAGTGAGATATACCTGCTGGAGCGCGTGCTACGAGTGGGTGCTGCTATGGTGACCAGTGAGCTGAGATAAGGTGGGGCTTTACCTAGCAGAGACTTGTAGATAACCTGTAGCCAGTGGGTTTGGCAATGAGTATGAAGCGAGGGCCAACCAACGAGAGTGTACAGGTCGCAATGGTGGGTAGTGTATGGGGCTTTCGTGACAAAACGGATGGCACTGTGATAGACTGCATCCAGTTTGTTGAGTAGAGTGTTGGAGGCTATTTTATAGATGACATCACCGAAGTCGAGGATCGGTAGGATAGTCAGTTTTACGAGGGTATGTTTGACAGCATGAGTGAAGGATGCTTTGTTGCGATATAGGAAGCTGATTCTAGATTTAATATTGGATTGGAGATGCTTAATGTGAGTCTGGAAGGAGAGTTTACAGTCTAACCAGACACCCAGGCATTCGTAGTTGTCCACGTATTCTAAGACAGAGGCATCCAGAGTAGTGATGCTGAGCGGGCAAGCAGGTGCGGGCATTGATCGATTGAATAGCATGCATTTAGTTTTACTTGCGTTTAAGAGCAGTTGAAGACCACGGAAGGAGAGTTGTATGGCATTGAAGCTCGTCTGGAGATTAGTTAACACAGTGTCCAGAGGGGCCAGAAGTATACAGAATGGTGTCGTCTGCGTAGAGGTCGATCAGAGAATCACCAGCAGCAAGAGCAACATCATTGATGTGTACAGTTGGTAAACCAGGTGAGGCAATCATTTGAGAAACCAAGGCTGTCGAGTCTGCCAATAAGAATATGGTGATTGACAGAGTCGAAAGCCTTGGCCAGGTCGATGAATACGGCTGCACAGTAATGTCTCTTATCGATGGCGGTTATGATATCGTTTAAGACCTTGAGCGTGGCTGAGGTGCACCCATGACCAGCTCTGAAACCAGATTGCATAGCGAAGAAGGTACGGTGGGATTCGAAATGGTCGGTAATCTGTTTGTTAACTTGGCTTTCGAAGACCTTAGAAAGACAGGGTAGGATAGATATAGGTCTGTAGCAGTTTGGGTCTAGAGTGTCACCCCCTTTGAAGACGGGATTGAACCCGGCAGCTTTCCAATCTTTGGGAATCTCAGACGATACAAAAGAGAGGTTGAACATTCGAGTAATAGGGGTTGCAACAATTTCGGCAGATCATTTTAGAAAGAGAGGGTCCAGATTGTCTAGCCCTGCTGATTTGTATGGGTCCTGATATTGCAGCTCTTTCAGAACATCAGCAATCTGGATTTGGGTGAAGGAGAAATGGTGGGGGCTTTGGCGGTTTGCTGTGGAGGGTGCCGGGCAGTTGACCGGGGTATGGGTAGCCAGGTGGAAAGCATGGCCAGCTGTAGAGAAATGCTTATTGAAATTCTCAATTATAGTGGATTTATCGGTGACAACAGTGTTTCCTAGCCTCAGAGCAGTGGGCAGCTGGGAGGAGGTGCTCTTATTCTCCATGGACTTTACAGTGTCCCAGAACTTTTTTGAGTTAGTACTACAGGACGCAAATGTCTGTTTGAAAAAGCTAGCCTTAGCTTTTCTAACTGCCTGTGTATATTTGTTCCTAACTTCCCTGAAAAATTACATATCGCGGGGGCTATTCAATGCTAATGCAGAAAGCCACAGGATGTTTTTGTGCTGGTCAGGGGCAGACAGGTCTGGAGTTGTTTATTTAAAAAAAAAAATGGTATCTTTATTTTAACAGGGAAAACAGACTGAGACCTGGATCTATTTTACGGCTGTGCCCTGTGTAAACATGTTGACATGTACAGTTTTAGGCATACAGACAAGAACATACAAAACAAAGACACAATTCAACAGAAACAATCACAGACAACATCATATTGATCCTCCATAACATTTTTAAAATGGGCAAGGGACACCAGAGTGTCTAACTTAAGCTGGATCTGCAGTTTGTTCCATAAATAAGGTGCAAAGGAACTAAAGGCAGTCCTACCCAACTCTGTGGAGACCGCAGGAGTCTCTAATGTAATCCACATCTGTGATCTGGTTTTAAAATGTGTATATCTAGTGGAAATTAATGATTAATGATATATATGGAGGTAGTTTTAAAAGAAGCGCTTTATAAATAAACAAGAGAGCATGTTGCTCTCGCCTCACAGATAGAGAGGCCCAACCCACATGTTGATATAGGATACAGTGATGAGTTTTGTAACTATCACCCGTGATAAACCTGAGTGCACAATGGTAAATAGCATCCAGTGGTTTTAATGTGTTTGCCGATGCATGCATATAGATAATATAAATATAAATAATATAAATATTATAAAAATAAATATAAATCTGCTAAATGACTTAAATGTAAATGTAATGTAAATGTAATAATATCACCATAATCTAAAACGGACATAAAAGTAGCCTGCACAATTTGTTTTCTATTTACAAAGGACAGACAAGCCCTGTTTCTGTAAAGGAACCCTATCTTGAATTTGAGCTTTTTTCCCAATTCAGTAACATGTTTTTTAAAAGAAAGCCTATCATCTAACCATACCCCTAAATATGTATATGCAGAGACCTGTTTGATTTGAGTACCATCCAAGCTAGTGATTACAAAAGTGTTTCTAACTGAGAGTTTAGACCTAGAAAAAAACATGACATTTGTTTTCTTAGCGTTTAAAACAAGTTTAAGCTGTAAAAGAGACCCCTGTAGTATCCTAAAATCAGACTCCAACTGCATTAAAGTTGGTCCGCTGTTGGAGCAATAGAGTACATCACTGTGTCATCTGCATATAAATGGAATTCACAATATCTGACATCATCACCAATGTTGTTTATATAAAGTGAGAACAATAGTGGGCCAATTATTGAACCCTGAGGGACCCCTTTAAGTAACTGTAAGGAGTCAGACTTGACCCCGTCGACCATGACGGCCTGATTTCTATCTTTAAGATAGTCATAAAACCATCGGCAGGCATCAGTGCCCACTCCTATAGATGACAGCTTACTCAAAAGGATAGCATGGTCTACAGTGTCAAAAGCTTTTGACAAATCTACAAACAACGCAGCACAGTGCTTTCTATCATCTAAGGCATTTGCAATATCATTTACAACAAGCATAGTGGCCGATGTGGTACTGTGTTTAGATCTAAAACCAGATTGACTGGTGCTAAGAATACTGTTAGCAGAAAGAAAAGACTGTAACTGTTTGTTGACTATAGATTCTAGGATCTTTGCCAGACAAGGGAGCCTAGAGATGGGTCGATAGTTATCCAAATCACTACCGTCACCTCCCTTATGTAATGGCAGAACAAAAGCTGCTTTCCACACCTTAGGGATAATTCCTGTGCTTAATGTTAGATTAAAAATGTGTGTCACTGAACCAGCAATGATAGGTGCAGCACACTTAAGTAAGAACGGGTCTAAATTGTCAGCGCCTAAGGATTTCTTAGTATCAATGGCACACAGGGCAGCTAGAACCTCTGCTTCGGTTATTTTCTGGAAACTAAAAACAGGGTTACCATTTTTCAGAGTAACGGTTGAAAAGCAAGACGAAAAATCAACTAACTGGCCAGTGCCACAATGGCCACTTTTCCTTTCAAATAAAAAACCAGCAGAGATTAAATGCTTATTAAAAGCATCACAAATATCATTTTTTTCACTTAGGATACAGGAATCTGAGGTAATTTGCTTAGGAAGAGAAACAGCAGAATTCCCCCGTTTCAGTGAATTAACGGTTTTCCAGAATTTTGCAGGATCTCCTGCAGAATCTGTCATAGCATTAAGGAAGTAATTTGATTTTGCCTTTTTGACAGCTGCAGTACATTTATTTCTCAATTGCCTAAAAAACAGCCAATCAGCTGGAGTACCTGTTTTCCTCGCCAAGGCCCAGGCCCGATTCTTTAGCAGGAAAAGACCTGACAATTCAGGAGAGAACCAAGAACTGGTTCGGTTTCTTACTCTGTGATTCTTAAGCGGGGCATGTTTATCAGACATAGAGGTAACAATAGAAGAGAAAAAAGCAAGGGCTAAAACCGGGTCCAGAAAGCAGCAAGTGGATAAAAACTCAGAGTGATATAAGTCAAGGGTAAAAGCTTGCTGTGAGAAATGTTTATAATTTCTCTTAGAGATTATACAGGGATCAGATTGTTTCAGCCTGGTATCTCTAATACAAGCAATAGGGCAGTGGTCACTGATATCATTTGCAAAAACCCCACTGGCTGTGTATTTATGGGGGTTATTTGTTAGAATAATGTCTAGTAGAGTAGATTTTACTGGGTTCTTAAAGTTGGGACGGGTTGGTTTAGTTATCAGCTGAGTTAGATTTAGCTCAGTACAAATGTCTTTTAATTTATCGGATACTGGTGAAAGCCAATCCAGGTTAAAATCTCCCAAAATCAGTAATTCAGAGTTTGCATAATTAGACAGTATATCAGATAATTTGCATAGAGTACAAGGAGGAGCTGAGGGGGGGGGGCGATATACCCCTCCTAGAGTTAAACGAGCATTATTACCAAGTACCAAATTTAAAACTAGACTTTCATAATGCTTTGGGACAGAGGTTGATATGGACACAGAAACATTTAAGCAGCATTTGACATAAATCGCGATACCACCACCTCTACCAACTCTATCAGCTCTATAAATATTGTACCCAATCAACTGAACATCTGAATCAGGCACACAATCACACAGCCACGATTCAGATACAACCAATACGTCAATTTGATTGTGAGACCAAAATTTCAATAAAGTCCAACTTTTGTATCAGGCTTCTAGCATTCAAATGAATTATTCCAATGCCATTGCTACAGGAATTCATATCAGATGGAGTATCCAAGGTAGCACCTGAAGCTGCACTGGATGAGCAATAAACCATTTTCGAGCTATTGACAGAGCTCAATTTTATGGGGACAAGATTACTACTAACAATACCTCTCTGCATGTGAGTAGTATTCGCAATACGGTGATTGGACAATAATCTAGGAATTGCAGAAAGGTTGTTAACTGTAGTTTGTTCCATATTTGCAATTGAGGGACTAATTAATGAAACTGGGGGAGGAGCATTGAACGTAGTCTGATAGGGGAGCGTACAATCCCAAAAGTCAACCCCCGAAAATACACAACGTCAGGTATCAAAGGCTCTACATGAGGCAAGAGTAAGAGACATGTTGGTGGAGAGGATGCTGGAGCCATACCTGTTAAGATGTAAATTGTCCCGAAGAAATAGACCTGGTCGGTCTGTAAAAGCTGCAAAGTTATCCACAAATGGAATTCCTATCGTGCAGCAGTATCCCTTAAGCCAGGTGTGTAATTGGCGTATATGACTAAAAACCATATCCGTGTAGCGTGGGGATGGAAATGGACCGGAAACAACGCACTGCTTCCCAGATTCCAGCAGCGTATTTATCAATGTTTTAAAATCGTCTCTCAATTTCTCTGACTGCTGGAGTTTAATGTCATTAGACCCAACATGGACAACGACAGTTGAAGCGGCGGAGTGCTTGCTAATAAGTAGCGGTAGCATGGAATTTAGGTCAGGGATCCTAGCGCCAGGGTAGCAGAAGGTCTCAGCTTTCCGGATGGAAACGTTTCGGACCATGGATGAACCCACCACGAGAACGGAAGGACTACAGATGGGTTTACTGGGTAAATGACAGGGCCTCTCCCGGGTGATCTGCCTCCTAGCAGGTTGAGGGGGGCTAGCAGCTGAGTCTGAAGACCTAGCGGCGGGCAAGGAGCGCAGATGAGTATGCTTGGGCACTTCCACCTGAGAGTGAGACGGCAGCAGTAGAGATGTAGCGGAGGGACCCAGTACAGTATAATTGGAATGCACTTCCAGGTCTTCCAGGACCTCGAATCTTCTCCCCAATTGTAGCATCTCCGAAACATTTGATGGATTCCGTTTCCTGGAGTGCTTTACTCCCCGGACAGCAATCCAGGCATCCTGAGGCGGAGCAGAAGGGGTGGAACAGACCAGGCCCTTCGGTTTAGCTCCTAGCCTGGGCCATGGCTCGTTTAAGGGAACCGAATGGAGTTTCTCCTTTACAGGCTCCCCAAAAGTTGAGGTGCCGAGCCAGGGTCAGGTGACGTCGTCGATTTTGGAGGTGGTTTGTGCAACCATGGAGTCCAGGAGTTCTTCGTCCTCCTTGATCTGGCGCAAGACAGATACTCTCCCCTCCAGCTCAGTGACTCTCTGGCTCAGATACTGGCAGGTGGTACATCCAGGGGTGAGCGAAGCCATGAGAGACAGGTGGTTTTGGGCCCGGAGGCTAGCAGTTAGGAGTTTGTTTTTAGCCTAAAGCCCGTCTTTAAAATAAATCCTCAAATAACATTATAAAAATGGAAGTGTAGTAAAATAAAACGGCTAGAGCTGCCGCCTTCAATTGTTCTCTGCTTCCAATTCTTAGAATAGCCTAATTGACTTTCCAAGTGGCACAGCGGTCTAACGATGTGTGCTAAGGTGTGGAGAGTGTTGCATTCACGTGACCATTCCAAGGTGAGTGTCTCTCTGCAGTAGCAGTGAACCAAGGACTATATCTATTCCTAGTTCAAAATTTTTTGAGTGGGGCATGCTTATTTAAGATGGTGAGGAAGGCACATTTAAAGAATAGCCAGGCATCATCTACTGACGGGATGAGGTCAATGTCATTCCAGGATACCCCGGCCAGGTCGATTAGAAAGGCCTGCTCGCAGTGTTTTAGTGATGAGGGGTGATTGTTTGGTCGCAGCCCCATTACGGATGCAGGCAATGAGGCAGTGATCGCTGAGATCTTGATTGAAAACAGCAGAGGTGTATTTGGAGGGTGAGTTAGTTAGGATGATATCTATGAGGGTGCCCGTGTTTACGGATTTGTGGTTGTACCTGGTAGGTTCATTGATTATTTGTGTGAGATTGAGGGCATCAAGCTTAGATTAAAGGGTGTTAAGCATGTCCCAGTTTAGGTCACCTAGTAGTACGAGCTCAGAAGATAGATGGGGGGCAATCAATTCACATATGGTATCGAGGGCACAGCTGGGGGCAGAGGGAGGTCTATAGCAAGCGGCAACAGTGAGAGACTTGTTTCTGGAAAGGTGAATTTTTAGAAGTAGAAGCTAAAATTGTTTGGGTACAGACTTGGATAGTAATACAGAACTCTGCAGGCTATCTTTGCAGTAGATTGCAACACCGCCCCCTTTGGCAGTTCTATCTTGGCGGAAAATGTTATAGTTAGCGATGGAGATTTCAGGGTTTTTGGTGGTTTTCCTAAGCCAGGATTCAGACGCGGCTAAGACATCCGGGTTGGCAGAGTGTGCTAAAGCAGTGAGTAAAACAAACTTAGGGAGTCGGCATCTAATGTTAACATACATGAAACCAAGTCTTTTACGGTTACAGAAGTCAACAAATGAGAGCACCTGGGGAGTGGCAGTGGAGCTAGGCACTGCAGGACCTTGATTAACCTCCACATCACCAGAGGAACAGAGGAGAAGTAGGATAAGGGTACGGCTAAAGGCTATACGAACTGGCCGTCTAGCACGTTCAGAACAGAGAGTAAAAGGAGCAGGTATCTGGGCACGATAACATAGATTCAAGGCATAGTGTACAGAGAAAGGTAAGGCAGGATGTGAGTACATTGGAGGTAAACCTAGGCATTGAGTAATGATGAGAGAGATATAGTCTCTAGAGACGTTTAAACCAGGTGATGTCATCGCATATGTAGGAGGTGGAACAACATGGTTGGTTAAGGCCTATTGAGCAGGGCTAGAGGCTCTACAGTGAAATAAGACAGTAATCACTAACCAGGACAGTAATGGACGAGGCATATTGATATTAGAGAGAGGCATGCGTAACCAAGTGAACATATGGGTCCAGTGAGTGGTTGGGCTGACTGGGGACACGGCAATTCAGACAGTTAGCAGGCCGATGCTAACAAGCTAACAGTTATTAGGCCGGGGCTAAACAAGCTAGCAGTTAGCAGACCGGGGCTGGCAAGCTAGCAGTTAGCAGACCGGGTTAGCAAGCAAGCAGTTGGCAGACCGGGGCTAGCAGTTAGCAGACTGGGGCAGGCAAGCTAGCAGTTAGCAGACCGGGGCAAGCAAGCTAGCAGTTAACAGACCGGGGATAGCAAGTTAGCCTTTGGAGAACGTCGCGTTGGGGGTAAGTCTGTTTTTGCCTCTTTGTGCGGTGACGTCAATAGACCAGTCATGGAATTAGTAGGGTTCCAAGTAGCTCTAGTTAGCTAGTAGGCCGCGGTAAGCAGAATGGGCCTTCAGTGGATGTCGCGCCTGAGGGGCCTGTTGGAATCCTTGGGCAGATTATGTCGGTATTCCAGTCATAGAGGATCGGCGGGGTTCCGTGCCCCGTACCGGCAATAGAAGGGGTCCGGATATTGTAGCCCAGGATGGGCTTCGGTGGTAGCACAGGAGCCCTGGCCGGGCTAGCTTCAGGCTAATTGGTGCTTGCTCTGGGATGAAAACGCTAACCAGGAGTAGTCACCCAGGATTGCGGTTAGCTAGTTGCGAAGATCCAGATGAAAATGTTCAGAGTTTGCGGTTGGAATCCGGGGATATGGGGGGGAAAAAATGAAAATAATAATAGGTCCGTTATGCTCTGGTTTGAGTCACGTTGTTCGAACTGGCGAGAGCTTTCTGAGCTAAAGGTTATCTGATGACCGCTAGCAATGGTTTGCTGACTGATAGCTGGTAGGTAGTTAGCTGGCTAGCTTCAGTTGAGGGATTCCAGATCCAAAGTAAATAGAAATACTAGAAAAAAAACAGATCCACGCCACATTGGGTGAGGCGGGTTGCAGGAGAGTATTTAGAAGTTGAGGTTTAGGAAAATATTTGTTAAATATATGCGAAGAAAAAGATGTAATAAGATATATACAAGGGACTTGACAGGACAAAGGTGTCTGACTGCTACGCCATCTTGGATTATCCCTACAGGTACGCTACGGTCACAAGACGCAGGCCTTCTAACTCTCCCTAGAATTTCTAAGCAAACAGCTGGAGGCAGTGCTTTCTCCTGTAGAGCTCCATTTCTATGGAATGGTCTGCCTACCCATGTGAGAGACGCAGACCCGGTCTCAACTTTTAAGTCTTTATTGAAGACTCATCTCTTCAGTAGGTCCTATGATTGAGTGTAGTCTGGCCAACGAGTGTGAAGGTGAACGGAAAGGCACTGGAGCAACGAACCGCCCTTGCTGTCTCTGCCTGTTCCCCTCTCTCCACTGGGATTCTCTGCCTCTAACCCTATTACAGGGGATGAGTCACTGGTTTACTGGTGCTCTTCCATGCCATCCCTAGGAGGGGTGCGTCACTTGAGTGAGTTGAGTCACTGACGTGATCTTCCTGTCTGGGTTGGCGCCCCCCCCTTAGGTTGTGCCATGGCGGAGATCTTTGTGGGCTATTCTCAGCCTTGTCTCAGGATGGTAAGTTGGTGGATGAAGATATCCCTCTAGTGGTGTGGGGGCTGTGCTTTGGCAAAGTGGACGGGGTTATATCCTGCCTGTTTGGCCCTGTCCAGAGGTATCTTCGGACGGGGCCACAGTGTCTCCCGACCCCTCCTGTCTCAGCCTCCAGTATTTATGCTGCAGTCTGTTATATCTGGAGTATTTCTCCTGTCTTAACCGGTGTCCTGTGTGAATTTAAGTATGCTCTCTCTAATTCTTTCTTTCTCTCTCTCGGAGGACCTGAGCCCTAGGACCATGCCTCAGGACTACCTGGCCTGATGACTCCTTGCTGTCCCCAGTCCACCTGGCTGTACTGCTGCTCCAGTTTCAACTGTTCTGCCAGCGGCTATTGAAGCCTGACCTGTTCACCGGACGTGTGACCTGTCCCAGACCTGCTGTTTTCAACTCTCTAGAGACAGCAGGAGCAGTAGAGATACTATGAATGATCGGCTATGAAAAGCCAACTGACATTTACTCCTGAGGTGCTGACCTGTTGCACCCTCGACAACCACAGTGATTATTATTATTTGACCCTGCTGGTTATCTATGAACATTTGAACATCTTGGCCATGTTTTCTTATAATCTCCACCCGGCATAGCCAGAAGAGGAGTAGCCACCCCTCATAGCCTGGTTCCTCTGTAGGTTTCTTCCTAAGTTCTGGCCTTTCTAGGGAATTTTTCCTAGCCACCGTGCTTCTACACCTGCATTGCTTGCTGTTTGGGGTTTTAGACAGGGTTTCTGTACAGCACTTTGAGATATCAGCTGATGTAAGAACGGCTTTATAAATATATTTGATATAAACATTGAGTTGTTATTTTACCTGAAATGCACAAGGTCCTCCACTCCGCCAATTAATCCAAGCATAAAACGGTCAACCAGGCTTTTTCTTCTCTTGAGTTTATATTGCAATTGGCAACTTTCATACATTACGTGCATTACCGCCACTGACCTTGTTCGTCATTCAGTCACCCATGTGGGTATAACCAATGAGGAGATGGCACGTGGGTACCTGCTTCTATAAACTAATGAGGAGATGGGAGAGGCAGGACTTGCAGCGCGATCTGCGTCAGAAATAGAACTGAATATTTCTGCATCTATTTTAGCCCTTTGCAATGCAGACCCTCTATTTCTGCGTCTATTTTAGCCCATGGCAACGCAGACGCTCGTTGGCGTGCGTGAGCAGTGTGGGTGCAATAATTGAATAACATGTATGTCTACATTTATTTTGCAATGCTCGCGCACACAACGCTAGCGGTGTAGTCAGCCTGTAATGAGTTCTTTGGACAAGTTACCTCAACATTACTCTCATGGATGAATGGAAATTCCCTTTGTCTATAGTATCTTTGTTCCTCCTTTGTGCACAAGTCGTAGGGATCCTATAGCTGAAAGGACTGCAGCGTTACAGATGTAGGATATTAATTTGATCAGTATTTTGTTGTTGAGAATTTTCATGCACAGCAGGAAATGCAAACTTGTAGTGTATTCAAGGTTTAAAAAGGCTTCTAAAGTTTGTCATTTCCACTTTAAAATGTCAGACTTGATTTGCCCTAATGTAAAATGTATCAACCCCTACAAAAAATATCCATGAATTATAATCCACATAATAATTCACATTTCCTGCTGTAACAAACTGGCTCAAATTAAGATCCTACATCTGTATTCTCCTCGAAGCCATCAAACCCACTACCCAATGTTTTATGGAACAGGGTCTAGTCCTCGAGATTCAATTAACTTTACATTCCAAATCAACTGGATCAGCATTTGCAATAACCTCCGTACCCTTCGATACATCATACTCAGTGGTTTCCAAGACCCCTTACGTCACCAAATAGATCGCTAGGGGGATAGGGGTGGGTGAGGTGCAGGAAAGGTAACCCCACCACCCATAATCCCCCTGTCTGATGTGCCAGTCACACATTGTCCTTGCTGAGTGTGTCAGTGCCACCACTAACCATTTTCCCCCCTGAGTGTTTATTTAGCCATCTCTCAGGAGAGTCTCTGGGCTCTGTGAGCTCTGATGATCAACGAACCGTCATTTCCTCATGGCATCATGGCTCAACCTCACATATTACAAATTTAGTCATCTCTCCTCACTCTCCTCTTTATCTCTCTACTCTCTCTGTTCTTCACTCATTATCTTACTCTTGCTCTCTGAAAGTCATTATCTGTCGGCGTTGAAACAAAGAGAAAGAACTCTTTCAGATCCATATAGGCCTTGGGTATCTGGACAAAAAACTAGTTCAGTGGTTATCTGAAATTCAATTTGCCAAGATTCTGATTCAAAAAGCTGTTCAGCTCTCAAGCGGTAGCAGTATATTTGTCAGCACCAGGCTGTTGGTTAGTCAGGCATTTTCATCCGAGTGAAATGTATTACTCATGTAGTGATTTACTAGAGGTTGTATTAACATTTGTGTATTAATGTGTAATCAAACTTGTTTTGCAGGTATTACATCAGCCTCTTTCCTGCAGAATGATGCAAACTGAGAGGAGATGGAAGGAAAGATAGTTGTGTCGTACGATCAAGTGAATGTATTCATCCTCACCTTCATCTTTGATTTAGAGTGATTGCTGTTGACATGGGCTGTCACATTGTTATGTGAGATGGGGGGATTTTTTGAAAGGTTACTTGATTGAATTAACACTGGTCATTATTCATGCACAGTGAGTCGCCAAGAATCCCTGTTGAAAGAGAAACACTAGCCAAATTGGAGAGAGATCTCTGTGCTGGAAATGCTCTGGACTGCAGCTCTTTACTACATTACGTTGAGCGATGTTGTGCAGTTTGAGAGGGTGCTCTTTAGCATTTGGCTATGGGACTTGTGGTATGTGTTTTCTTAATGTGATGTTAATGCTTTTGTAGGAAGATGTATTGTGCCCACCCACTACACTCGGAAATAGATCAAGTTGAAGCAGCACAAATCTTTAAAGGCCACAGTTTCTGCTCTGTAGTTGGTTGACCAAGTAGTACAATTGGATACTGTATCGAGTCATACAACTTTACAAATAAAGTAATTAGCTACTTACCTTTTCTTAATTTTCACAATATGGCTATTTAATTACAAATGTATCTTGCTTTAAAAAGTGTATGAACTAATATTAACTTACTATTGTCAATGAGGACAGATTCATTAGTTCTATGAGACAAGATGCAGGGTTAGGTGAAAACAGTTTGTGTGCTGAAAATTGTAGATCAGACAACCTTCATATGAGAAAATCATAAGTTTTTGTCCAATAATTAACAATTTGCATAGTTAACGCTGCACTCTACCAACCTTATTTGACACTATACTCATGTGTGATGGCACCATGAACAACCAGGATGCACTTGGCCTTTGAGGCCTTCCTATTTTTTGTTGTTTTCAAAGCTGGACTTAGTAGAGAGATGCATGGCTGGTGGAGTGCAATGCTATGCGAGTAACAAAGAAAGGGTGGTAGAATTTGCTTTTCAACTCTACTCAATACAGAATTTTACCTGGCAACTTTTGAACTTTACACTGTCCAGGGCTTTAAAAAAGCATTAAACATTAAAATTAAGAAAAGTGCACAATCAATATTGCAGGTATCATAAAATCTGTGCACCTGCATGAATCTACATACAACATGCATTTATTTGTTGTTCCCCCGAAAGTGTTATGAATCTTCAATGTGACCTTAAAACCTTACAAAGTAAATAAACATAAGTCATATGAAAATACACATACATATGATATGGTGAAACACAAATCATCATTCTATCATGACTATTGATGTTCATACAACACAGTAATTCATCTAACAAGTCATACTTCATATTAGCGAGGTGAGGACAGCCAGAATACTTAATATTTAATTGCAACCACCATAGCAATGTATCTTTCTTATTAACAAACTACAGCATGTGCAATAACGTGACTTTTATGAAACAGGAAACATCTAGCTGTGATGGGAGTCTCCCTGGTATTGTTACAGTATCCACAACCATTCTGCTATTTTATTTGAGCTCTGGATAAATACATTCTCATACTGTATGATGCAAACTGTGCAAATACTGCAATGTGGGTTCGATTGAGTTGCGCCCTGGGCCTGTCAGGGTTTTAGCTAAGCTGTTTTATAGGAATATTCCGATAGGAATCAGCATGGGTATACAACATAGAGTAACACTTCAGGCGGTTGATGAAGTAGCTTGCTACTGATACACACATTGATCAGGGAGTTTATTTTATTTTGCCCACATCCACTCTAGATAAAGAGATGGTAAATAGTGCACAAGTCATGGGAGGGTTGCTGGGACAGAGAGAGCAGGGAGAGGAGAGCAGGGAGTAGGGTTGCAAAGGGAGGGTATATTATTGGAAACTTTTAAAGTTTACCACTAAACCTTTCAAGGATTTTATGTAATCTATCACAATACATCTAGTGGCCCTTTTGGCTACTTCAGTTTATCACAGGTGTATGTTATATAATCGCTGGCCCTCTGTGTGTAAAATTCATGAAAAAATGTAATTAAAGATTATAAAAAAATACACTGCTCAAAAAAATAAAGGGAACACTTAAACAACACAATGTAACTCCAAGTCAATCACACTTCTGTGAAATCAAACTGTCCACTTAGGAAGCAACACTGATTGACAATAAATTTCACATGCTGTTGTGCAAATGGAGTAGACAACAGGTGGAAATTATAGGCAATTAGCAAGACACCCCAAATAAAGGAGTGGTTCTGCAGGTGGGGACCACAGACCACTTCTCAGTTCCTATGCTTCCTGGCTGATGTTTTGGTCACTTTTGAATGCTGGCGGTGCTTTCACTCTAGTGGTAGCATGAGACGGAGTCTACAACCCACACAAGTGGCTCAGGTAGTGCAGCTCATCCAGGATGGCACATCAATGCGAGCTGTGGCAAGACGGTTTGCTGTGTCTGTCAGCGTAGTGTCCAGAGCATGGAGGCGCTACTAGGAGACAGGCCAGTACATCAGGAGACGTGGAGGAGGCCGTAGGAGGGCAACAACCCAGCAGCAGGACCGCTACCTCCGCCTTTGTGCAAGGAGGAGCAGGAGAAGCACTGCCAGAGCCCTGCAAAATGACCTCCAGCAGGCTACAAATGTGCATATGTCTACTCAAACGGTCAGAAACAGACTCCATGAGGGTGGTATGAGGGCCCGACGTCCACAGGTGGGGGTTGTGCTTACAGCCCAACACCGTGCAGGACGTTTGGCATTTGCCAGAGAACACCAAGATTGGAAAATTCGCCACTGGCGCCCTGTGCTCTTCAAAGATGAAAGCAGGTTCACACTGAGCACGTGACAGAGTCTGGAGACACCGTGGGGAACGTTCTGCTGCCTGCAACATCCTCCAGCATGACCGGTTTGGCGGTGGGTCAGTCATGGTGTGGGGTGGCATTTCTTTGGGGGGCCGCACAGCCCTCCATGTGCTCGCCAGAGGTAGCCTGACTGCCATTAGGTACCGAGATGAGATCCTCAGACCCCTTGTGAGACCATATGCTGGTGCGGTTGGCCCTGGGTTCCTCCTAATGCAAGACAATGCTAGACCTCATGTGGCTGGAGTGTGTCAGCAGTTCCTGCAAGAGGAAGGCATTGATGCTATGGACTGGCCCGCCCGTTCCCCAGACCTGAATCCAATTGAGCACATCTGGGACATCATGTCTTGCTCCATCCACCAACGCCACGTTGCACCACAGACGGTCCAGGAGTTGGCGGATGCTTTAGTCCAGGTCTGGGAGGAGATCCCTCAGGAGACCATCCGCCACCTCATCAGGAGCATGCCCAGGCGTTGTAGGGAGGTCATACAGGCATGTGGAGGCCACACACACTACTGAGCCTCATTTTTACTTGTTTTAAGGACATTACATCAAAGTTGGATCAGCCTGTAGTGTAGTTTTCCACTTTAATTTTGAGTGTGACTCCAAATCCAGACCTCCATGGGTTGATAAATTGGATTTCCATTGATTATTTTTGTGTGATTTTGTTGTCAGCACATTCAACTATGTAAAGAAAAAAGTATTTAATAAGATTATTTCTTTAATTCAGATCTAGGATGTGTTGTTTAAGTGTTCCATTTATTTTTTTGAGCAGTATATATACACGGTGCATTCGGAAAGTAATCAGACCCCTTGACTTTTTTCATATTTTGTTACGTTACAGCCTTATTCTAAAATTGATTAAATAGTTTTTTCCCCTCATCAATCTACACACAATACCCCATAATGACAAATCAAAAACAGGTTTTTAGAAATGTTTCCAAATGTATCTATAAAAAATTCATAAGTACTCATTACTTTGTTGAAGCATATTTGGCAACGATTAGACCCTCAAGTCTTATTGTGTACGGCGCTACAAGCTTGGCACACCTGTATTTGGTGAGTTTCTCCCACTCTTCTCTGCAGATCTCTGTCAGATTGGATTGTGGAGTGTTGCTGCACAGCTATTTTAAGGTCTCTCAAGAGATGTTAGATCGGGTTCAAGTCAGGGCTCTGGCTGGGCCTCTCAATGACGTTCTGAGACTTGTCCTAAAGCCACTCCTGCATTGTCTTGGCTGTGTGTTTAGGGTCGTTGTCCTGTTGGAAGGTGAACGCTCGCCCCAGTCTGAGATCCTGAGCACTCTGGAGCAGGTTTTCTTCAAGGATCTCTCTGTACTTTGCTCCGTTCATCTTTCCCTCAATCCTGACTAGTCTCCCAGTTTCCAAGAAAAACATCCCTAAAGCATGATGCTGCCACACCATGTTTCATTGTAGGGATGGTGCCAGGTTTCCTCCAGACCTGACGCTTGGAATTCAATCCAAAGTGTTCAATCTTGGTTTCATTAGACCAGATAATCTTGTTTTTCATTGTCTGAGAGTCATTTAGGTGCTTTTGGCAATCTCCAAGTGGGCTGTCATGTGCCTTTTACTGCGGAGTGGCTTTCGTCTGGCCAGTCTACCAGAAAGGCCTGATTGGTGGAGTGCTGCAGAGATGGTTGTCCTACTGGAAGCTTCTCCCATCTCCACAGAGGAACTCTGGAACTCTGTCAGAGTGACCAACAGGTTCTTGGTAACCTGCCTGACCAAGGCCCTTCTGCCCCAATTGCTCAGTTTGGCCCTGCTGCAAGCTCTAGAAAGAGTCTTGGTGGTTCCAAACTTCTTCCATTTAAGAATGATGGAGGCCACTGTGTTCTTGGGGACCATCAATGCTGAATACATTTTTTGGTACCTTCCCCAGATCTGTGCCTCGACACAATCCTGTCTTGCAGCTCTACAGACAATTCATTCCACCTCATGGCTTGGTTTTTGCTCTGTCATTCAATGTCAACTGTGGGACCTTATATAGACAGGTGTGTGCCTTTCCAAATCATGTCCAATCAACTGAATTTACCACAGGTGAACTCCAATCAAGTTGTAGAAACATCTCAAGGATGATCAATGGAAACAGGATGCACCTGAGCTCAATTTTGATTCTCATAGCAAAGGGTCTGAATACTTATGTAAATAAGGTATTTCTGTTTTTTATTTTGTATAAATGTACAAAAATGTATAACCTGTTTTCACTTTGTCATTTCGGGTATTCAAATCAAATCAAATTGTATTTGTCACATGCGCCGAATACAACAGCTGTAGACCTTACAGTGAAATGCTTAATTATAAGCCTTCAAGCAACAATGCAGTTTTATAAAAAGTCAAACAATAAAAAATAAAAAAGTAACAAATAATTAAAGAGCAGCAGTAAAATAACAATAGCGAGGCTAAATACAGTGGGTACTGGTACAGAGTCAATGTGCGGGGGCAACGGTTAATCGAGGTAATTGAGGTAATATGTACATGGAGGTAGAGTTATTGAAGTGACATAGATAATAAACAGGAGAGTAGCAGCAGGGTAAAATATAGGTGGGGGGGCAATGCAAATAGTCTGGGTAGATTATTGAGGAAACATTTTTGTTTAATACAATTTAGAATAAGGCTGTAACGTAACAAAATGTGGAAAAAGTCAAGGGGTCTGAATACTTTCCGAATGCACTATAGAATGAAAAACTGTAAAATATTACCATAAATATAAACCATCAATTTAGTGAATATCATTGGTGTTTAAAATGAGCGCTTCAGCGTTACATTTCCTTCATATTTGATTGTTTTTCAAACTTTAATTTATTTTACTATGTCAATATGTATTTGTTGTTAATGTGTTGGTGTCAAACTGGTGGCAGTTGTGAAAAAGTCTAGAGTTGCAGATTTAATTGAAAATAATGTGATTGTTGATTATATACTTTTTTCAAAAAAATTAGGCTACTTTCTCTTGAACCATATGATCTATATACAAATACAGATATAATAAATAAATAGCTATTACAGTGGCTTGTGAAAGTATTCACGCCCTTTTTCCATTTTTTTTGCCTTACAACCTGGAATTAAAATAGATTTTTGGGGGGTTTGTATTATTTGATTTACACAACATGCCTATCACTTTGAAGTCAATACTTTGTAGAGCCACCTTTTGCAGCAATTACTGCTGCAAGTATCTTGGGGTATGTCTCTATAAGCCTGACACATCAAGCCACTGGGATTTTTTCCCATTCTACAAGGCAAAACTGCTCCAGCTCCTTCAAGTTGGATGGGTTCTGCTGGTGTACAGAAATCTTTGTCATACCACAGATTCTCAGTTGGATTGAGGTCTGGGATTTGACTAGGCCATTCCAAGACATTTAAATGTTTCCCCTTAAAACACTTGAGTGTTGCTTTAGCAGTATGCTTAGGGTCATTGTCCTGCTGGAAGGTGAACCTCTGTCCCAGTCTCAAATCTCTGGAAGACTGAAACAGGTTTCCCTCAAGAATTTCCCTGTATTTAGTGCCATCCCTCATTCCTTCAATTCTGACCAGTTTCCCAGTCCCTGCCGATGAAAAACATCCCCACAGCATGATGTTACCACCACCATGCTTCACTGTGGGGATGGTGTTCTCAGGGTGATGAGAGGTGTTGGGTTTGCACCAGACATAGCATTTTCCTTGATGGCCAAAAAGCAAAATAAATGTCTCATCTGACCAGAGTACCTTCTTACATATGTTTGGGGAGTCTCCCACATGCCTTTTGGCGAACACCAAACGTGTTTGATCATTTCTTTCTTTAAGCAATGGATTTTTTTCTGCCCACTCTTCTATAAAGCCAGCTCTGTGGAGTGTACGGCTTAAAGTGGTCCTATGGACAGATACTCCAATCTCCGCTGTGGAGCTTTGCAGCTCCTTCAGGGTTATCTTTGGTCTCTTTGTTGCCTCTCTGATTAATGCCCTCCTTGCCTGGTCCGTGAGCTTTGGTGGGTGGCCCTCTCTTGGCTGGTTTGTTGTGGTGCCATATTCTTTCCATTTGTTAATAATGGATTTAATGGTGCTCCGTGGGATGTTCAACGTTTTGGATCTTTTTTTATAGCCCAACCCTGATCTGTACTTCTCCACAAATTTGTCCCTGACCTGTTTGGAGAGCTCCTTGGTCTTCATAGTGCCACTTGCTTGGTGGTGCCCCTTGCTTAGTGGTGTTGCAGACTCTGGGGCCTTTCAGAACAGGTGTATATAAAAAGAGATCATCTAACAGATCATGTGAAACTTAGATTGCACACAGGTGGACTTTATTTAACTAGGCAAGTCAGTTAAGAGCAAATTATTAATTACAAGGACAGCCTGCGACAGATTTGTACCCCGTCAGCTCAGGGATTTGATCCAGCAACCTTTTGGATTACTGGCCCAATGTTCTAACCACTAGGATAACTGTCGCCCCACATTCTGTTGTATAAGTAACTCTCCAAACATGTGATAGCAGGTGATGTAAAGCCATAACAAGTTAGTTTTTTTCAATAATTTATGATCAATAGCATCAAAGGCGGCACTGAAATCTAACAACACAGCTCCAACTATAATCTTATTATCAATTTATTTTAGCAGGTCATCAGTCATCTGAGTCAGTGCAGTACAAGTTGAGTGCCCTTCCCTACACGCATTTAGTAATTGTCATTCCTGTATTGTTTTGAACTACTTATTTTCACCATATGGGTACACTCTTAGAAGAAAGGGTGCTATTTAGAACCTAAAATGTTCTTTGGCTGTCCCCACAGGAGAACCCGTTGAGGTTTTAGGTAGAACCCTTTTGGGTTCCATGTAGAATCCTTTCCATGCAGGGTTTGTACACTTTAGTCATTTAATAGACACTTATCGAAGACAATGCATTTAAAAAGAGACATTACATTGTAAGGGACTGTCATTTATGCAATGTATAAGTGACACCAATTGTCTCAATATTTCCATTGCATAGATATCATACATTTTAAATTACTTATGGCTTATCTTGAATTTAACAGAATGAAAAAGGAACATAATGAGCTCTGTGAAAACAGTCATTGACAGCAATAAGTGAAGAGCTGTCTGTGCAGCTAATTACAGTAAGCATGGATGACAGTCGAAAGGCCAAGAGTGCATCAGACTCAGTCGAGGCTTTTCAATTAATTATGAATAAAAAGTTGTCATAAACTTTACATGACTTTACATGAAAATACCATAGATAACAAGACACAAAATACAGCAATATCTCCTTCACGACCATAGACCATATGTTGACTGTTCCTGACAATAGAATAACCCACAAAAGTGTTTGCTCATTGGATCAATAGTAGTTAAATGTGGAAAAAATAACACTTCATCTTCCATGACTTTACACGTGCATATACAATGTGTAATACACTAGGACCTTGTAATCATTACCCATGCAGCATCCTTGAATGCACTTCTGTGCTCTTAGAAGTCAAATGCAGCAGACTATAGAGTTTTGATTTGCTTGAATGATAAGTACCAAAATGGGATACATTTTGCACTTAACCTGATCCTCACAGGATGTGGCGTCTCCTCGTGTAATCTACTCTGCTGTAACCAAATAACAAAATGATCCTTGAAAGGCATCACTGCTCTCATCACCGCTGAACTCAAAACTCAGCATAAATTGGTGTGTATGTCTGCGCATAAGATTTTGCACTCTGTGGCTTGTAATGCTTTAGCGAGCTATGTACTCCGTAGTCACACTGGACGCTGTCTACAGGCGAGGGGAGAGGCAGTGAGAACTAAGTAATGTGAGGCCAGACACACTTTTATATCTGCACTACGCCATTCTTTTTACATTTCTGACTCACGTAGACTGAGGGGATGTATTCACACGTGCACTCAGCTAATGGACCAGGTTCTTGCTTCAGTGACAACATGTTTACGTATGAATTATCATGTCAAATCCAGTTAAAGTTGAGTAAATTACCCTTTAAATTTGAAAAAGCACGTCAAATTTGCAGTTTCAAATTTGAGCTGCAGTTGCACGTCAAATTTGTGGTTTCACATGTTAAAAACAGTCATACTATATCAACCACCCTCTGTATAATGGCTGGCATGACAAGACAACATCACCGAGCACAAACAAGTCTCTAACCCTAACCTTTAACCTTAGATTTCCCTTCAGCACCGTAGCCAGCCTCATGGAGGAGCAGGCCCCATCGGCAGGGCTCTCCAGAGTATGGTTCTGTGTGCCCAACGCATCACCGGGGGCACACTGCCTGCCCTCCAGGACATCTACAGCACCCGGTGTCACAGGAAGGCCAAGAAGATCATCAAGGACCTCAGCCACTCGAGCAACAGCCTGTTCACCCTGTTACCATCCAGAAGGCGAGGTCTGTACAGGTGCATCAAAGCTGGGACCGATATAATGAAAAACAGCTTCTATCTCAAGGCCATTTTTTATTTTATTAACCCCTCCACCAACCCCCTCTTTGGAGGACAAATATCTTTTAGTTTTTTTACAGCTTTTTTGCTACATATACATACATTTTAAATACCCATTTTGCATACACATTTTTATTTTCCGGACTCCGACATTGTTCGTCCTAATATTTCTATAGCTCTTAATTCGATTATTTTACTTTTTTTGGGTGTATTATTGTATTGTGTAGTGTTAGATATTACTGCACTGTTGGAGCTAGGAACATAAGCATTTCGCTACACCCACAATAACATCTACTAAATATGTGTATGCGACCAATACAATTTCATGTCACGCTCGTCGTACGAACTGGAAGCATACTCGGAACAACGTGCAGCGTGATCTGGGTTCCACATATTTTATTTAAGTGAAACGCACAAACAATAAAGAATAAACGAAACGTGACGCACAAGCAGTGCTCATCGGCAACTACACAGAAACAAGATCCCACAAACACAGGTGGGAAAAATAACTCCTTAAATATGATCCCCAATTAGAGACAACGATTACCAGCTGCCTCTAATTGGGAATCATACAGAAACCCCAACATAGAAAAAGAAACTAGAACACAACATAGACATAGATATACTAGATCACCCCCTAGTCACACCCTGACCTACTACACCATAGAGAAACAGTGTCTCTCTATGGTCAGGGTGTGACAATACCCTCCCAAAGGTGCGGACTCCGGCCGCAAAACCTGAAACCAAATTGGGGAGGCTGGGGGGTGGGGGTGGTTAGTGTCGGTCGCGGCTCCACTGTGGGGCGAAGTACCCACTCAGCTCACGGATCCGCCAGCATTGGGGGCGTCTCTGGTGCGGGACGAAGAACCCGCTCAGCTCGCGGATCCACCAGCTTTGGTGGCGGCTCTGGTGCGGGCCGAAGAACGCGCTCATCCCGCGGATCCAGCCATGGACCCGGGCTGTGCCTGGACTGGACCTCGGTGTCAAGGAAGCCTCCTGCCATGGAGCGGGACTGGACACCAGCCCTGGCCTGGACATCGGTGCCGATGAAGGCTCCTGCCATGGAGCGGGACTGGACGCCGTATCTGGACTGAGCACCAGCGCGGAAGAAGACTCCGGCCATGGAGCTGGACTGGACACCATGCCTGGACTGGGCACCGGCGCAGAGGGAGGCTCCTGCCATGGAGCTGGACTGGACACCGTGTTTGGAAGCTCCGGACCGTTGACCCACACTGAAGGTTCCTGACCGTTGACCGTCTCTGGAGATTCCGGACCGTGGACCGTCGCTTGAGGTTCCGGACTGTGGACCGTCGCCGGAAGCTCTGGACTGTGGACCGTCGCCGGAAGCTCTGGACTGTGGACCGTCGCCGGAAGCTCTGGACTGGGGACCGTCGCCGGAAGCTCTGGATTGGGAACTGTCGCCGGAAGCTCTGGACTGGGAACCGTCGCCGGAAGCTCTGGACTGTGAAGGCGCACTGGAGACCTGATGCGTGGGGCCGGCACATGACGTACCGGACTGGGGAGGCGCACTGGAGGCCTGGTGCGTGGAGCTGGCACAGGACGTACTGGGCTGTGGAGACGTACTGGAGACCTAGTGCGTATAGCCGGCATCAATGGCACCGGTTCGATGACACTTCGCACGGCGAGTGCGGGGAGCTGGCGCAGGACGTACTGGGCTTTGGAGGCGCACTGGAGACCTGGTGCGTAGAACCGGCACAAATTGTACCAGAACGGTGACACACACTTCAGGGCGAGTACGTGGAGGAGACACAGGACGTACCGGACTGGGGAGGCGCACTGGAGGCCAGATGCTTGAAACAGGTGCAGATGACACCGGCATAGTGTCACGCTCCTCAGCACGCACACGCTGCAGCACTCTCATCGCCACCACCTCTCTCCGGAATCTTTCATCGAGTTCCTCCTTCGACTCCCTGACGGTCTCTGGCTTATTCCTCGGCTCCGCCGACCACCCTGTGTGCCACCCCCCCAAAAAAAGAATTGGGCTGTCTTTTGTGCTGTCTTTGTGGCCGCGAACCCTGGCGTCGTCGCTGTCCTCCCTTCACTCCTTGCGTCTGCTTCCACGGAAGGCTTTCGTGTCCTGACATGATCTTCTCCCAAGTCCAGGATATTTTCTCCTCGATCTCCAGGATGCCATCTCCTCCTGGGCACGCTGCTTGGTCCTGTTGTGGTGGGATCTTCTGTCACACTCGTCGTACGAACTGGAAGCATACTCGGACCAACGTGCAGCGTGATCTGGGTTCCACATATTTTATTTAAGTGAAACGCACAAAACGATAAAGAATAAATGAAACGTGACGCTCAAGCAGTGTTCATAGGCAACTACACAGAAACAAGATCCCACAAACACAGGTGGGAAAAATAACTACTTAACCTGTTAGGGCTAGGGGGCAGTATTGACACGGCTGGATAAAAAAAGTACCCGATTTAATCTGGTTACTACTCCTGCCCAGTAACTAGAATATGCATATAATTATTGGCTTTGGATAGAAAACACTCCAAAGTTTCTAAAACTGTTTGAATGGTGTCTGTGAGTATAACAGAACTCAAATGGCAGGTCAAAACCTGAGAGATTCCTTTACAGGAAGTGGCCTGTCTGACCATTTCTTGAACTTCTTTTCCATCTCTATCTTTTACTAAGGATCTCTGCTCTAACGTGACACTTCCCACGTCTTCCATAGGCGCTCAGAGCCCGGGAAAAAACTGCTAATGTAAAAAGCTGTTTTTTGATATAAATATGAACTTGATTGAACAAAACATGCATGTATTGTATAACATAATGTCCTAGGGTTGTCATCTGATGAAGATCATCAAAGGTTAGTGCTGCATTTAGCTGTCTTCTGGGTTTTTGTGACATTATATGCTAGCTTGAAAAATGGGTGTCTGATTATTTCTGGCTGGGTACTCTGCTGACATAATCTAATGTTTTGTTTTCGTTGTAAAGCCTTTTTGAAATCGGACAGTGTGGTTAGATTAATGAGAGTCTTGTCTTTGAATAGCTGTAAAATAGTCATATGTTTGAGAAATTGAAGTAATAGGATTTTTAAGGTATTTGAAAATCGCGCCACTGGATTACACTGGCTGTTACGTAGGTGGGACGATTACGTATTGACACGGCGGATAAAAAAACATACCTGATTTAATCTGGTTACCACTCCTACCCAGTAACTAGAATATGCATATACTTATTACATATGGATAGAAAACACTCTAAATTTTCTAAAACTGTTTGAATGGTGTCTGTGAGTATAACAGAACTCATTTGGCAGGCAAAACCCTGAGACATTTTCTGACAGGAAGTGGATACCTGATGTGTTGTATTACCTTTAAACCTATCCCATTGAAAAACACAGGGGCTGAGGAATATTTTGGCACTTCCTATTGCTTCCACTAGATGTCACCAGCCTTTAGAAAGTGTTTTGAGTCTTCTGGAGGGAGATCTGACCGAACAAGAGCCATGGAACGATGATGGCCCATTAGACACCTGGCGCGCGAGTTCATGTTGGGTACCCTCGTTCCAATACGTTATAAAAGAGTATGCATTCGTCCACCTTGAATATTATTCATGTTCTGGTTAAAAAAGGCCCTAATGATTTATGCTATACAACGTTTGACATGTTTGAACGAACGTAAATATATTTTTTCCCCTCGTTCATGACGAGAAGTCCGGCTGGCTTAGATCATGTGCTAACAAGACGGAGATTTTTGGACATAAATGATGAGCTTTTTTGAACAAAACTACATTCGTTATGGACCTGTGATACCTGGAAGTGACATCTGATGAAGAGAATCAAAGGTAATGGATTATTTACATAGTATTTTCGATTTTAGATCTCCCCAACATGACGTCTAGTCTGTATCGCAACGCGTATTTTTCTGGGCGCAGTGCTCAGATTATTGCAAAGTGTGATTTCCCAGTAAGGTTATTTTTAAATCTGGCAAGTTGATTGCGTTCAAGAGATGTAAATCTATAATTCTTTAAATGACAATATAATATTTTACCAATGTTTTCTAATTTTAATTATTTAATTAGTGGTGCTGACTTGACTGCCGGTTATTGGAGGGAAACGATTTTCAACATCAATGCCATAGTAAAACGCTGTTTTTGGATATAAATATGAACTTGATAGAACTAAAAATGCATGCATTGTCTTACATAATGTCCTAGGAGTGTCATCTGATGGAGATTGTAAAAGGTTAGTGCATCATTTTAGCTGGTTTTATGGTTTTGGTGACCCTGTCTTTGAAATGACAAAACATTACACACAACTCTTGTAAATGTACTGTCCTAACATACTCTAAATTTATGCTTTCGCCGTAAAACCTTTTTGAAATCGTAAAACGTGGTTAGATTAAGGAGATGTTTATCTTTCAAAGGGTGTAAAATAGTTGTATGTTTGAAAAATTTGAATTTTGACATTTATTTGGATTCAAATTTGCCGCTCTTGAAATGCACCTGCTGTTGATGGAGTGCACCACGGGTGGCACGCTAGCGTCCCACCTAGCCCATAGAGGTTAACGAGAGTCTTGTCTTTAAATGGCTGTAAAATAGTCATATGTTTGAGAAATTGAAGTAATAGGATTTTTAAGGTTTTGAAAATCGCGCCACAGGCTGGCAGTGGCTGTTACGTAGGTGGGACGATTACGTATTGACACGGCTGGATAAAAAAACATACCCGATTTAATCTGGTTACCACTCCTACCCAGTAACTAGAATATGCATATACTTATTACATATGGATAGAAAACACTCTAAATTTTCTAAAACTGTTTGAATGGTGTCTGTGAGTATAACAGAACTCATTTGGCAGGCAAAACCCTGAGACATTTTCTGACAGGAAGTGGATACCTGATGTGTTGTATTACCTTTAAACCTATCCCATTGAAAAACACAGGGGCTGAGGAATATTTTGGCACTTCCTATTGCTTCCACTAGATGTCACCAGCCTTTAGAAAGTGTTTTGAGTCTTCTGGAGGGAGATCTGACCGAACAAGAGCCATGGAACGATGATGGCCCATTAGACACCTGGCGCGCGAGTTCATGTTGGGTACCCTCGTTCCAATACGTTATAAAAGAGTATGCATTCGTCCACCTTGAATATTATTCATGTTCTGGTTAAAAAAGGCCCTAATGATTTATGCTATACAACGTTTGACATGTTTGAACGAACGTAAATATATTTTTTCCCCTCGTTCATGACGAGAAGTCCGGCTGGCTTAGATCATGTGCTAACAAGACGGAGATTTTTGGACATAAATGATGAGCTTTTTTGAACAAAACTACATTCGTTATGGACCTGTGATACCTGGAAGTGACATCTGATGAAGAGAATCAAAGGTAATGGATTATTTACATAGTATTTTCGATTTTAGATCTCCCCAACATGACGTCTAGTCTGTATCGCAACGCGTATTTTTCTGGGCGCAGTGCTCAGATTATTGCAAAGTGTGATTTCCCAGTAAGGTTATTTTTAAATCTGGCAAGTTGATTGCGTTCAAGAGATGTAAATCTATAATTCTTTAAATGACAATATAATATTTTACCAATGTTTTCTAATTTTAATTATTTAATTAGTGGTGCTGACTTGACTGCCGGTTATTGGAGGGAAACGATTTTCAACATCAATGCCATAGTAAAACGCTGTTTTTGGATATAAATATGAACTTGATAGAACTAAAAATGCATGCATTGTCTTACATAATGTCCTAGGAGTGTCATCTGATGGAGATTGTAAAAGGTTAGTGCATCATTTTAGCTGGTTTTATGGTTTTGGTGACCCTGTCTTTGAAATGACAAAACATTACACACAACTCTTGTAAATGTACTGTCCTAACATACTCTAAATTTATGCTTTCGCCGTAAAACCTTTTTGAAATCGTAAAACGTGGTTAGATTAAGGAGATGTTTATCTTTCAAAGGGTGTAAAATAGTTGTATGTTTGAAAAATTTGAATTTTGACATTTATTTGGATTCAAATTTGCCGCTCTTGAAATGCACCTGCTGTTGATGGAGTGCACCACGGGTGGCACGCTAGCGTCCCACCTAGCCCATAGAGGTTAACGAGAGTCTTGTCTTTAAATGGCTGTAAAATAGTCATATGTTTGAGAAATTGAAGTAATAGGATTTTTAAGGTTTTGAAAATCGCGCCACAGGCTGGCAGTGGCTGTTACGTAGGTGGGACGCAAGCGTCCCACCTAGCCCATAGAGGTTAAAGACGGTACAACACCAGGATATCAGCTCCAAATTATTTTAATTAAATAAATCTGTTCCCAAGTGTTCTCACACATAATAGAGAGACACATGATCGTATACAAATACAAGCAAGGTTTGAAATTATTATGTTTTAGTCAAACATTGTATCTGTTGGGCTTCTTATTGTCACGACTTCAGCCGAAGTCGGTTCCTCTCCTTGTTCGGGCGGCGGTCGGCGTCGCCGGTCTACTAGCCATCGCCGATCCACTTTTCATTTTCCATTTGTTTTGTCTCTGTTTCTACACACCTGTTTTTCATTCCCCTAATTATTGTTCATATATTTAACCCTCTGTTTCCCCCATGGTGTTGTGCGGGATTGTTTTATGTCATGTTCGGTATGTTAGTGACTGGTTATTTCGACGTGTCCTGTTTTTTGCCCGTGCGTAAAGTTGATATCCGTGTGTTTGTGTTTGGGCAAGTGTAGTGTTTTACCTTGTACCATTCATTATTCTGAGTAAAGTTACATTGCTCCCAATTCTCTGCTCTCCTGCGCCTGACTGCATACATCAGCTACACCCACCATTATGACACTTGTGGTAAATTTGCAGTCTACAAATTATTTGTAATTACTTTCTGGCTGAAACTAGTTTATGATCCCTGCCGTACTGTAGGTGCACTACTTTTGAACAGTGCCCTAAATGGGCTCTATTCAAAAGTAGTGCACTACAATAGAGAATAGGGTGTCATATCAGACGCAATCCTCTGTGAGTAAACAAGCAGGGCATTTTTGAGGCAATTTGTGTCAGGAAAGATTAGACTAGACAGAGTTTTTTTTAAAGAGAAAAGGGACTTTGACACAGTTGGGGGTTTGATAAGGTCCGGCAGTTGCACAGCTGGCCTGATTATTCCACATGGGCTATGGGTAGCAGACAAAATAATAAGATTAGCTAATTAAAGAATGAACTATTCACCTAACCGTGACTTTGCAAATGGTGACATCTTTCAAACCCTTTGCTTTCTCTCCATCTAGCGTAAGTAAATACACAAATTGTGTATTTAAAGGTGAACTATTTAAGGGGCAGTTCAAGTATTTTGTTTAATTGTTTTCATTCATACATTTTTCAGGGACTCACTGTTGTACCAGAGTTAACTATTCAACTTAGCCAGCCTGGGTGCAAGTTGACGTTTATTGGGATGAGTCCTGTCCTGGAGGCCGAAATGAGAAATTTCAGCTAGATGTGCCAGCTGCCAACCTTAATATAGGGTTAGGGTTAGTCATTAATGTTACCGGTGTGGTTAAGGTTAAGGTTAGGGTTAGGTTTAAAATCAGATTTTATGACTTTGTGGCCGTGCCACTCTGCATCGCCATCCCAATAAATGCTCTCCTGCTCCCTGCATGTTGTGCTTTTGCCATTAGCACAGCCTATATCTTAATCTGCCAGGAGAAAGCACGTTTTATGGCATGCACATGAAAGAGAGTAATTCCAAGAAAATGTGAAGGATTAGTCTCCATCCTGAAGCGTTGGCTCTGAGACAACACATCATGATGGGAAATCAAGAACAATAAACATACTTGTCAAATATTATACTCAAGTCTCTATTGTTTTATTGATATTGATTTAGGAGAAAATATTCATACAATTGTGGATTATCTAAAATATTGAATTGAGAGTTACCTATCTGTCACGCTCTGACCAAGTAGAGCTGTGTTTTCTCTGTTTAGCTAGGCCAGGGTGTGATAGGTGGGTGGGTATTCTATGTTTTGTGTTCTATGTTTTGGCCGGGTATGGTTTCCAATCAGAGGCAGGTGTCTATCGTTGTCTCTGATTGGAAGCCATACTTAGCCAGCCTGTTTTTCCTTAGTTTTTTGTGGGTAGTTGCTTTCTGTTTAGTTGTAAGTACCTGACAGAACTGTCGGCTGTCATTTTTGTTTATTTGTAAAGTGTTCATTTTGCATTAAACTACAAGATGAACATATTCCACGCTGCACCTTGGTCTACTCATTTTGACGCCTGTGACACTATCTAGTAGAACACAGAGGGTTTTCATTAATGGAAGCCTCTCTCATACGAATTTGGTTGAGTGTGTCCTGTGACCACAGGACAGCCGGCTAGGGCCATTATTGTTTTTTGTTTTTACAAATGACCTTCCACTGACCTTGAATAAAGCCTGTGTGTCTATGTACACTGATGACTCAACAGTATACAAGTCGGCTGCAACAGTAAAATAAATAACTGACACGCTTAACAGAGCTCCAGACAGTATTAGAATGGGTAACTAGCAATAGGCTGCTGCTAAATATCTCAAAAACGAAAAGCATTTTTGAGACAAATCACTCACTCAATGCTAAATCTCGTTTAGATATATTATTGAATGACGTGGATATTGAGCAAGTTGAAGAGACTAAACTGCTGGGTGTGACCCTAGAAAGCAAACTGTCATGGTCAAAACATATAGACTTCTATCTCAAGGCCATCAGACTGTTGAGATAGCCATCGCTAGCACCTTGGAGGCTGATGCCCTATATACATAGACTTGAAATCTCTGGCCACTTTAATAATGGAACATGTCACTTTGTTTACATATGTTGCATTACTCATCTTATATGTATATACTGTATTCTATTCTACTGTATTTTAGTCTATGCTGCTCCGACATTGCTCATCCAAATATTTATATATTCTTAATTGCATTCCCTTACTTTAGATGTGTTGTGTGTTGTTGTGAAATTGTTAGATATTACTTGTTAGATATTACTGCACTGTTGGAGCTAGAAACACAAGCATTTCGCTACACCCTTAATAACATCTGCTAAACACGTGTATGTGACCAATAAAATGTGATTTGATTTTGATTTGACTCAATGGTTGCAAAAATGGGAAGAGGTCTGTCCATTATAGATCATTGCTCTGCATTCTTGACATCTCAGACGACCAGACAGGTCCTACAAGCCCTAGTTTTGTCAAACCTGGACTACTGCCCAGCTGTGTGGCCATGTGCGGCAAAGAAGGACATAGGTAAATTGCAGTTGGTCCAGAACAAAGCAGCACATATCGCATTTAGATGTACATGCATGTCAGTCTCTCCTGCCTCAAAGTTGAGGAGAGATTGACTGCATCACTATTGGTCTTTGTGCGAGGTATTGATGTGTTGAAGGTAGCGACCTGTCTGTTCAAGCATCTGACAAACTGTTCAAGCAGGACACTCATCAGTACAAGACAAGACATGCAACCAGAGGTCTCTTCACAGTCCCCAGGTCAAGAACAGAGACTGGGAAATGCACAATATTAAATAGAGCCATGACTATATGGAACTCTCTGCCACCCCAGGTAACTCAAGCTAGCAATAAAACCATTTCAAAAAACAGATAAAAGAACACCTTACTGCACAGCCATGTTATATATATTCGATTGTAATTGTCACTGTATTGTGTATTAGACCTAGATATTGTGTGTATGTATTGATATGTAGGCTATGTGTGACATTTTAAATGTATGTAGTCCTTGAAAAATTATGTTCTGTGCTATGTATTATGTCATGTTTCATGTGGATCCCAGGAAGAGTAGCTGATGCTTTGCAGCGGCTAATGGGGATCCTAATAAATACCAAATACCAAAGTAATCAAGATGTGAAGAGTTGGCCTGTTAAAGGAAATGTGTCTAAAATGTATTATGTCTATTCATCATGATTGGCGAGGCCCTCTGGAGTTCCAAACCTCCTCATGCCATTTTCTATACTTTATCACTGCTCTTTCCTTTCTCTGTCAGACATTTGTCATATGAATCTCCCTTAGCAGGCTCCCTAGGATACCTGATGTCAATCAATCATGTCACTGCATAGCTGCGCATTGTTGACACACGATTTATGGAAAACAGCTTCGATGTTTGGTGCGTCAAATGGCAAACACTAAAGCTCTAGAAGCATTGGCAGGTAAGGGCAGAGCATCCGTCAGAGTCGAGTCATCGCTAATTACCATATGGCACTCCAAAATATGGTTTTAATTCAAATACAAATTGTGGGACCCAGCATCCTAGCAAAACTCATTTGGAGGAGCAGCATGTCCTATTGCTCAGCCATGATCAAGCTAACGCCTTTGGCGTCAGTTATCATTATTCAGATTATTGGGAAATGAATGAACTATCAGCTGCTGGGAGCCATCCAAACCTCTGGGTGTGTGTTGTGTTGAGAGGGCTGAGTATGGAGATTGAGGACCTCTGCAGTCTGCGATGAACACGCCACCGTTGTAAACTCCGGCACAGTGGCAATGTCAAAGAGCTCATTCTTCGACACCTTAACGACACTTTGAAAATGATTATGATGATATTGCAGGCAGGCTTAGTCACAGCAGTGTCGAAATTGCTGTAATTTAAAGGGATGCCAAAGTAAACCAGATTTGAGTACTCTTCTCTCCATTAACATTAACCTCTTTTAAAAACTAACTTTATTAAATTGACAATATTGTGTCATCCACTAAGTGGAATATACACCTCATTTAGAATATGTCAGGAAGTTGGAGGTTTGTTATTTTTCTGGTTTCTTCTCACAATTATTTTATTATTTAGTTGTGTCCCTTGATGTTTCTTAAGGAGAGGGCGTTAGCACAGTTTCATTTGAGAAGTACTCAGAACTGTCATTACAATTATGGCTACCATGCAGCTCCAATGCAGCTCCGATAACCATCAACATCTAATCAGAGCAGAAAAAGACACAAATCACAAATTTAGAGAATGAGTGGACAGAAAGTTTTCTGTGATTCCAGGATGCATGGAATTATATCCTTCAGAATCCTTCCAGAATCCTTGGGAAAGCAACTGAAATCTCTCCAACTCTCTCCTGATGAGTCAGCAATAGAGTCAATGTTAGAGCATGTCAAGTGAATGTCTTAGACTGGATGTGAGAGCGAGTTTGATCTTAAAAAGATACGAAAGGCTTTTCGCTCCACAAGCTTTTTTCATGTGTACCCAGTTGATACAGTGCTCCCATTTTCTAAGCTGCAAAGCATATGTGAGAACAGAGTCAGATCGCCAAGAGATATCAGCTCTGTGAATACCTACTTTGGCTTATGATATGAAAAGGAGATAACATGGTTTGGGGAAAACATACAGTACCACCCCTGTTAACTAAGGCATTTTGACCTAATGTCAATATGCCTTGTCCATTGCTGTTTTGGTTAGTGATTATTGTCTTATTTCACTGTAGAGACTCTAGCCCTGCTCAATATGACTTAGCTAGACCATTTGTTTCACCTCCCACACATGTGGTGACCTCACCTGGTCTAAATGATGTCTCTAGAGACAAAACCTCTCATCATAACTCAATGCCTAGGTTTACCTCCACTGTGTTCACATCCTACCTTACCTTTGTCTGTACATTATGCCTCGAGTCTATTCTTCCTCGCCCAGAAACCTGTTCCTTTAACTCTCTGTTCCGAACGCACTAGACGGCCAGTTCTTATAGCCATACCCTTATCCTACCCCTCCTCTGTACCTCTGGTGATGTAGAGGTTAATCCAGGCCCTGCAACATCTAGCTCTACTCTCATTCCCCAGGCACTCTCATTTGTTGATCTCTGTAACCGTAAAAGCCTTTTTTTCATGCATGTTATTTACATTAGAAGCCTCTTCCCTAAGTTTGTTTTACTCACTGCTTTAGCACACTCTGCCAACCCGGATGTCCTAGCCGTGTCTGAATCCTGGCTTAGGAAGGCCACCAAAAATCCTGATATTTCCATCCCGAACTATAGCATTTTCCGCCAAGATAGAACTGCCAAAGGGGGCGGAGTTGCAATCTACTGCAGAGACAGCCTGCAGAGTTCTGTCATACTATCCAGGTCTGTGCCCAAACAATTCGAGCTTCCACTTCTACAAATCCAGCTTTCCAGTAACAAGTCTCTCACCGTTGCCACTTGTTATAGACCACCTTCTGCCACTAGCTGTGCCCTGGACACCGTATGTGAATTGATTGCCCCGTATCTATCTTCAGAGCTCATGCTGTTAGGTGACCTAAACTCGGACATGCTTAACACCCCGGCCGTCCTACAATCTAAGCTAGATGCCCTCAATCTCACACAAATGATCAATGAACCTACCAGGTATAAACCCAAACCTGTAAACATGGGCACCCTCATAGATATCATCCTGACCAACCTGCCCTCTAAATATACCTCTGCTGTCTTCAACCATGATCTCATCGATCACTGCCTCATTGCCTGCGTCCGTAATGGGTCTGCGGTCAAACGACTACCCCTCATCACTGTCAAACGCTCCCTAAAACACTAAAGCGAGCAGGCCTTTCTAATCGAACTGGCCTGGGTATCCTGGAAGGATATTGACCTCATTCTGTCAGTAGAGGATGCCTGGTTATTCGTTAAAAGTGCTTTCCTCACCATCTTAAATAAGCATGCCCTATTCAAAAAATGTAGAACCAGGAACAGATATAGCCCTTGGTTCACTCCAGACCTGACTGCCCGTAACCAGCACAGAAACATCCTGTGGCGTACTGCATTAGCATCAAATAGCCCTCGCGATATGCAACTTTTCAGGGAAGTTAGGAACCAATATACACAGGCAGTTGGGAAAGCAAAGGCTAGCTTTTTCAAACAGAAATTTGCATCCTGTAGCAGAAACTCCAAAAAGTTCTGGGACACTGTAAAGTCCATGGAGAATAAGAGCATCTCCTCCCAGCTGCCCACTGTACTGAGGCTAGGAAATACTGTCACCACCGATAAATCCACGATAATCAAGAATTTCAATAAGCATTTTTCTACGGCTGTCCATGCTTTCCACCTGGCTACCCCTACCCCAGTCAACAGCCCTGCACCCCCCACCGCAACTTGCCCAAACCTCCCCCATTTCTCCTTCATCCAGATAGCTGATGTTCTGAAAGAGTTGCAAAATCTAGACCCCTACAAATCAGCTGGCTAGACATTCTGGACCCTCTCTTTCTAAAGTTATCCTCCGCAATTGTTGCAACCCTATTACTAGCCTGTTCAACCTCTCTTTCGTATCGTCTGAGATCCCCAAAGATTGGAAAGCTGCCGCGGTCATCCCCCTCTTCAAAGGGGGAGACAATCTAGACCCAAACTGTTACAGACCTATATTGATCCTTCCCTGCCTTTCTAAGGTCTTCGAAAGCCAAGTTAACAAACAGATCACTGACCATTTCGAATGCCACCGTACCTTCTCCGCTATGCAATCTGGTTTCCGAGCTGGTCATGGGTGCACCTCAGCCACGCTCAAGATCCTAAATGATATCATAACCGCCATTGAATAAAGACATTACTGTGCAGCCGTATTCATTGACCTGGCCAAGGCTTTCGACTCTGTCAATCACCACATTCTTAACGGCAGACTCAACAGCCTTGGTTTCTCAAATGACTGCCTCGCCTGGTACACCAACTACTTCTCAGACACAGTTCATTGTGTCTGTCACGACTGCTTGGCGATGGTCTTGTAGCCCATTCCAGCCTTGTGTAGGTCTACAATCTTGTCCCTGACATCATTGGAGAGCTCTTTGGTCTTGGCCATGGTGGAGAGTTTGGAATTTGATTGATTGATTGCTTCTGTGGACAGGTGTATTTTATACAGGTAACAAACTGAGATTAGGAGCACTCCCTTTAAGTGTGTGCTCCTAATCTCAGCTCGTTACCTGTATAAAAGACACCTGGGAGCCAGAAATCTTTCTGATTGAGAGGGGGTCAAGTACTTATTTCCCTCATTAAAATCCCTCATCAATTAATAACATTTCTGACGTGTTTTTCTGGATTTTTTGTTGTTGTTATTCTGTCTCTCATTGTTCAAATAAACCTACCATTAAAATGATAGACTGATCATTTCTTTGTCAGTGGGCAAATGTACAAAATCAGCAGGGGATCAAATACTTTTTTCCCTCACTGTATTATTGTGACTGTTTGTGCGATTTGCACTTTGGCATGTTGGCTGGAGGTTTCTGAGGCAGTGTGTCCGTCTGTTGGTTTCTCCTGTCTAAATAAAGTGTGCGCCTGTTCACAACTCTCTGCTCTCCTGCACCTGACTCCACTCCCAGTACGCACACCATTGACAGTGTCAAATCGGAAGGCCTGTTGTCCGCAACTCTGGCAGTTCCTTTGGGGTGCCACAGGGTTCAATTCTCGGGCCGACTCTTTTCTCTGTAAACATCAATGGGGCGGCAGCGTAGACTAGTGGTTAGAGCATTGGACTAGTAACTGAAAGGTTGCAAGATCAAATCCCCGAGCTGATAAAGGTACAAATCTGTCGTTCCGCCCCTGAACAAGGCAGTTAACCCACTGTTCCTAGGTCGTCATTAAAAATAAGAATTTGTTCTTAACTGACTTGCCTAGTTAAATAAAGGTAAAATAAAATAATCAAATATCCCTCTTGCAGCTGGTGATTCTCTGATCTACCTCTATGCAGATGACACCGTTCTGTATACCTCTGGCCCTTCTTTGGACACTGTGTTAACTAACCTCCAGACAAGCTTCAATGCCATACAACTCTGCATCCGTGGCATCCAACTGCACTTAAATGCAAGTAAAACTAAATGCATGCTCTTCAACCGATCGCTGCTCCCACCTGCCCCCCCCCCCCCCCCCCCGTCCAGCATCACTACTCTGGACGGTTCTGACTCAGAGTATGTGGACAATTACAAATACCTCTGTGTCTGGTTAGACTGTAAACTCTCCTTCCAGACTCACATTAAGTATCTATAATCCAAAATTAAATCTAGAATTGGCTTCCTATTTCGCAACAAAGCATCCTTCACTCATGTTGCCAAACATACCCTCGTAAAACTTACTATCCTACCGATCATTGACTTCGGTGATGTCATTTATAAAATAGCCTCCAACACTCTACTGAACAAATTGGATGCAGTCTATCACAGTGCCATCCATTTTGTCACCAAAGCCCCATATACTACCCACCACTACAACCTGTATACTCTCGGTGACTGACCCTCGCTTCATATTCATCGCCAAACCCACTGGCTCCAGATCATCTATAAGTCTTTGCTAGGTAAAGCCCCACCTTATCTCAGCTCACTGGTCACCATAGCAGCACCCACCAGTAGCATGTGCTCCAGCAGGTATATTTCATTGGTAACCCCCAAAGCCAATTACTCTTTTGGCCGCCTTTCCTTCCAGTTCTCTGCTGCCAATGACTGGAAGGAATTGCAAAAATCACTGAAGCTGTAGACTCATATCTCCCTCACTAACTTTAAGCATCAGCTGTCAGAGCAGCTCCCATCTGTAAATAGCAATCCAGTAAATAGCCATCCAACTACCTCATCCTCATATTGTTATTATGATTTTTCTCCTTTGCACCCCAGTATCTCTACTTGCACATTCATCTTCTGCACATCTATCACTCCAATGTAATTGCTAAAATGTAATTACTTCAGCACTACGGTCTATTTATTGCCTTACCTCCCTAATCTTACCTCATTTGCACACACTATATGTAGATTCTTTCCTATTGTGTTATTGACTGTACGTTTGTTTAATCCATGTGTTGTGTTGTTGTTTGTGTCACACTGCTTTGCTTTATCTTGGCCAGCTTGCAGTTGTAAATGAGAACTTGTTCTCAACTGGCCTACCTGGTCTACCTGGTTAAATAAAGGAGAAATAAAAAATTAAATAAAAAAATACTAATTTCAGGGTTCTTTATTTTTACTATCTTCTATATTGTAGAATAATAGTGAAGAAATCAAAACTATGAAATAACATATGGAATCATGTAGGAACCAAAAAAGTGTTAAACAAATGAAAATATATTTTCTATTTCAGACTCTTCACAGTAGCAACCCTTTGCCTTGATGACAGCTTTGCACACTCTTGGCATTCTCTCAACCAGCTTCATGAGGTAGCCACCTGGAATGCATTTCAATTAGCAGGTGTGCCTTGTTATAAGTGAATTTGTGAAAAAAATCTCCTTCTTAATGTGTTTGAGCCAATCAGTTGTTCTGTGTCAAGGTAGGGTTGGTATACAGAAGTTATTCCTATTTGGTAAAAGACCCAGTCTATATTATGGAAAGAACAGCTCAAATAAGCAAAGCGAAACGACAGTCCATCATTACTGTCAGATATGAAGGTCAGACGTTGCGGAAAATTTCAAGAACTTTGAAAGTTTCTTCAAGTGCTGTCGCCAAAGCCATCAAGGTCTACAGTTGAAATCGGATGTTTACATACACCTTAGCCAAAAACATTTAAACTCAGTTTTTCACAATTCCTGACATTTAATCCTAGTAAAAATTCCATGTCTAAGGTCAGTTAGGATCACCACTTTAATTTAAGAATGTGAAATGTCAGAATAATAGTAGAGATAATGATTTATTTCAGCTTTTATATCTTTCTTCACATTCCCAGTGGGTCATCAGTTTACATACACTCAATTAGTATTTGGTAGCATTGCCTTTTAAATATTTAACTTGGGTCAAACGTTTCGGGTAGCCTTCCACAAGCTTCCCACAATAAGTTGGGTGAATTTTGACACATTCCACCTGACAGAGCCGGTGTAACTGAGTCAGGTTTGTAAGCCTCCTTGCTCGCACGCGCTTTTTCAGTTCTGCCCACAACTTTTCTATAGGTTTGAGGTCAGGGCTTTGTGATGGCCACTCCAATACCTTAACTTTGTTGTCCTAAAGCCATTTTGCCACAACTTTGGAAGTATGCTTGGGGTTATTGTCCATTTGGAAGACCCATTTGTGACCAAGCTTTAACTTCCTGACTGATGTCTTGAGGTGATGCTTCAATATATCAACATCATTTTCCTTCCTCATGGTGCCATATATTTTGTGAAGTTCACCAGTCCCTCCTGCAGCAAAGCACACCCACAACATGATGATGCCACCCCTGTGCTTCACGGTTGGGATGGTGTTCTTCGGCTTACAAGTCTCACACTTTTTCTTCCTAACATAATGATGGTCATTATGGGCAAACAGTTCTATTTTTGTTTCATCAGACCAGAGGACATTTCTCCAAAAAGTACGATCTTTGTCCCCATGTGCAGTTGCAAACCGTAGTCTGGCTTTTTTTGGCGATTTTGGAGCAGTGGCTTCTTCCTTGCCGTGCGGCCTTTCAGGTTATGTCGATATAGGACTCGTTTTACCGTGGATATAGATACTTTTGTACCTGTTTCCTCCAGCATCTTCACCAGGTCCTTTGCTGTTGTTCTGGGAATGATTTGCAGTTTTCGCACCAAAGTACGTTCATCTCTAGAAGACAGAACGCATCTCCTTCCTGAGCGGTATGACGGCTGCGTGGTCCCATGGTGTTTATACTTGCATGCTATTGTTTGTACAGATGAACATGGTACCTTCAGGCTTTTGGAAATTACGCCCAAAGATGAACCAGACTTGTGGAGGTCTATAATTTTTTATCTGAGGTCTTGGCTGATATCTTTTGATTTTCCCATGATGTCAAGCAAAGAGGCACTGAGTTGGAAGGTAGGCCTTGAAATACATCCACAGGTGCACCTCCAATTAACTCAAATGATGTCAATTAGCCTATCAGAAGCTTCTAGAGCATGACATAATTTTCTGGAATTTTCCAAGCTGTTTAAAGGCACAGTCAACTTAGTGTATGTAAACTTCTGACCCACTGGAATTGTGATACAATGAATTATGAGTGAAATAATCTGCCTGTAAACAATTGTTTGAAAAATTACTTGTGTCATACACAAAGTAGATGTCCTAACTGACTTGCCAAAACTAGAGTTTGTTAACAAGAAATTTGTGGAGTGGTTGAAAAATGACTTTAATGACTCCAACCTAATTGTATGTAAATTCCGACTTCAACTGTATGTGTCACGCCCTCACCTGTCTTTGTGCTTGTCTCCACCCCCCTCCAGCTTTCGCCCATCTTCCCCGTTATCCCCTGTGTATTTATACCTGTGTTCTTTGTTGTCTGTTGGCAGTTCGTTTTGTTCCTCAAACCTAACAGCCTTTTCCCCCTTTAAAGAGACTCACTCATCACTTTAAAGAGATGAGTGAGTCGAGATCCATCGGTAGTTTTCGGGCTGCCAGCTCATCCTTCACCTCTTCCGATAATCCATGCAGGAATGTGTTGAATAGCGCTTCTGTGTTCCAGGTACCCTCCGGATCGATGGTCGGATACGGGAACATAGGAGGGAGAAGAGGTTCGATTGTGTTCCCAATAGCTCACTCAAGGATCCCACCTTGCATCTGATGAACACCGGAAGTCCCCTATGTCTACGTCCCCGAGAGGATCCGAGCTTACCCGAGTCCCTCCATGAGCCTCCGGTGACTGACAATTCACCTCTTTATGGGCCAATGCAGCTCGGCAGGACTAGGCTGTGTCCAGCCGAATGCGTACGCAGACTTGAGACCCAGAGTTGTCTGTATTGCAGTACTGCTGGTCATTACGTGTCTACCTGTCCCCTCAAGAGACCTAGCTCATTCGTTGGAGTGAGTCCTCTAGTGGGCCTTAAAGATAATTTTTCATCTCCCCTTACCCGCCCCCCTCTCCGTGCCATCCTGCAGTGGGGCAACCAGTCCAAGTCTCTCCAGGTACTCATCGAATGGGGGGCCGATGTGAGTCTCATGGACGTTACCCTGGCGTCTGAGCTCGGCTTCCCCACTCAACCCCTCTCCGTTCCCATGGGTATTAGAGCACTGGACGGGCGCTCTATAGGCCGGGTCACCCACCAAACCACTCCGTCAACCTACGAGTGTCGGGGAACCACAGCGAGACGATCCAAGGATACTATGATGAAACTAGCTCCCATGAGGAGGAAAGGAAAGGAAGACCCAGAGTTACCTCTGCTGCAGAGGTTCATTAGCGTTAACTGCACCTCAGATTGCAGCCCAAATACATGCTTCACAGAGTTCAAGTAACAGACACATCTCAACATCAACTGTTCAGAGGAGACTGTGTGAATCACGCCATCATGGTCGAATTGCTGCAAAGAAATCACTACCAATAAGAAGAAGAGACTTGCTTGGGCCAAGAAACACGAGCAATGGACATTAGACTGGTGGAAATCTGTCCTTTGGTCTGATGAGTCCATATTTGAGATTTTTGATTCCAACCCCCGTGTCTTTGTGAGATGCAGAGCAGGTGAATGGATGGTCTCTGCATGTGTGGTTCCCACCATGAAGCATGGAGGAGGTGTGATGGTGTGGGGGTGCTTTGCTGGTGACAATGTCAGTGATTTATTTAGAATTCAAGGCACACTTAACCAGCACGGCAACCACAGCATTCTGCAGCGATACGCCATCCCATCTGGTTCGCGCTTAGTCGGACTATCATTTGTTTGCCATTTGCTGTGTAAGGGCTATTTGACCAAGAAGGAGAGGGATGGAGTGCTGCATCAGATGACCTGGAAAAGCAGCCAATAAGTGCTCTGCTTATGTGGGAACTCCTTCAAAACTGTTGAGAGAACATTCCAGGTGAAACTGGTTGAGAGAATGCCAAGAGTTTGCAAAGCTATCATCAAGGCAAAGGGTGGCTACTTTGAAGAATCTAAAATCTATAATATATTTGGATTTGTTTAACAAATTTGTGGTTACTACATGATTCCAAATGTGTTATTTCATAGTTTTCATGTTTTCACTATTATTCTACATTGTAGATAATAGTAAAAAATAAAGAAAAACCCTTGAATGAGTAGGTGTGTACAAACTTTTTACTGGTACTGTATGTATTCTGCACATCCATTAAATATTAATATTAGAGCAGTTGATCGGAGAGGAACTTGTCTCCAGAGTAGTCATGGAGAGCAGAGTGTGGAGCACCCAAGCAAGTACTCTGTTATATTATGGAAGGTGGTAGGGAGAGAAGTACTTCTTCAGTTATTGTTAATGTTGAAATAATGCACTCTGTCTTACGTCTGTGACTAGTCACTATCCTACTAGTCTCGTTTGAGTTAGAATTGTAAGAAAGAGACAGTCAGACACTCGCAGTAGATAGTTATTTGGTGCATAGGGCAGGGATAAGATTTATCTCTAGCTTGTACTGTGGAATGGAGAAGATACATTTTGTGAAATATTGGAAAGACTATATCCAGGGACCTAAGTCTTGATGTTGCAGCCCTGCATAAATTACCACCTCTGTGGTTTAGCACTATTTCATAATCATATGACTGCAGAAAATATCCTTTTGAGATTATTTCCGGGGACGCTGTCAGAGCTGCTAAATAACTTTTCATATAAATCTGTCATCATACTATCATGACTTGTCTATGAGTATGAAAATATTTGTATTAAGCTGATATAAACACATTGCAAATCCTTGGGAAAGGGGTGAGCTATTGAGTGGGAATATACTGACTTGATTATCTCACATCCTATTTCACCCAGAAGGGTATTTGCATATAGAAAAAGGACTTGAGATGTGCAGATTGTGAATCAAAACACTGATCTCTAAAATAAAATGTGTTCGCTTTTTTGTTTATTGTTTCCGCTGGTTGAATCATCATATTCCAGCTTCTGTATACTGTACCATACAATGCCTATGGAACAGAGAATAGATTCATTCATAACGTTATTGCATAATAAATACACCACTATGCTGCGATTACTGTATGTAGATTCAAACATTTAAACAATTGATGGTGAAAAAGTGGCTTATCTGCTGTGCACTGTGAGGCTGGCTCACACAGTGAAGGAGGAAAAAGAAAGAGAAGATGAGAGAGAGAAAGTGGACTTGTATAACCTAAATAGGAAAGGTTGCATGGTGAAGGAGAAGTGAAGAGGATCAGTGATTAAACAGGCAGTTGGAAGGTATTGCCATGCCCGAGATTAGCAAAGTCGCCTGTAGCAGTATAGCTTCTCTTCATGACGTTTCCATCAGCTCTAATGTGACCTCATGCGCATCACCAGTGATGTGCACCTTACTTTAGGAACAGGAATAATAGTAGCAGGCCCATAAATGGGCTACAGAAATCACACCACGAAGCATGCGGTCAGTGACTATGTCACAACATTTACTCTGAAGTGATTATCTGTGAAGAACATGACATTTCAATGATTTTTTATTCCCCCTATTGAAGAAAAATGTATTTTCAAGTGAAACGACGCAGTTGGTTATTTAATTCAACTTTGTGACCTTATTTAAAATCTTGTATTTTGCCACCACTGTGCATATTGAAAAAAGTTATGAGTGAAAGATAGGCACTGTTGCAGTCTTAAATGTCAAAATACATCACTGTCATACATCCACACACATATCTTCAATGATTTTCAAGTTGCCATTGTTGGATGTTTGGGAATACAATTTGTACTGTATTGTTCCATTCATACCAAAGTGGGATAGGAGAAGTTATCTGGTCTTTTTCAAAAGTAATTAATAAAATGTATTACCATTGTGTCACGCCCTGACCTGAGAGAGACGGTTTATTTCTCTATTTTGTTAGGTAAGGGTGTGGGGTGGGCATTCTATGTTTTGTATTTCTTTGTTTTGGGCCGAGTATGGTTCCTAATCAGAGGCAGCTGTCTATCGTTGTCTCTGATTAGGAATCATACTTAGGCAGCCTTTTCCCACCTGTGTTTGTGGGTAGTTGTTTTGTGTTTCTGTACCTGACAGAACTGTGCGCTTTTGTTTCCCCTTTGTTATTTTTTTGTTTGAGTGTTTGTTTGATTTAAATAAAAAATCCTGAACACGTACCACGCTGCATCTTGGTCACCTCTCTACGACGATCGTTACAGAACTACCCACCACAACTGGATCAAGCAGCATGCCCGGGAGGAGATGGATTCCTGGTCTCTGGAGGAGTTGCCAGAGAGGATAGACTGGACATGGGGGCAAGTATTGGAGAGATACAGAAGCCTGCCGGGGAAGCAGGTGAAGGCAGCCAGAGAGGAACTAGCACGGTAAGGAAGGAAGCATGAGAGGCAGCCCCCCCAAAAATGTTTGGGGGGGCACAGGGGTAGATTGGCGGAGTCAGGGTTGAGACCTGAGCCAACTCCCCGTGCTTATCGTGGTGAGCATGTGCCTGCTCCTCGCACTCTCCTACAGTGAGTCTATTCAGCCTGGTACGCCCTGTGCCTGCTCCACGTACCAGGCTGTCAGTACGTCTCCTGAGTCCGGTGAGACCCGTTCCAGCTCCACGAAAGAAGCCTCCAGTGATGATCTATGGTCCGGAGCCTGTAGAGATAATCCATGGCACGGAGCCTCCAATGATGATCCATGGTACGGAACCTCCTGAGACGGCCTGCAGCCCGGAACCTCCTGAGACGGCCTGCAGCCCGGAACCTCCTGAGACGGCCTGCAGCCCGGAACCTCCTGAGACGGCCTGCAGCCCCGAGTCTTCAGCGGCGGTCGGCAGTTCAGAGCCTCCGGCGATGATCCACGGTCTGGTTCCTCCGGCGACACAGAAACGGGGGGATCAGCGGGCAGAGTGGGGGCTACGCCCCGAACCAGAGCCACCACCAAGAATAGATGCCCACCCGGACCCTCCACTATAGGTTCAGGTTTGCGGCCAGGAGTCCGCACCTTTGGGGGGGGGGGGGGGGGGTTACTGTCACGCACTGACCTGAGAGAGACGCTTTATTTCTCTGTTTTGTTAGGTCACGGTGTGGGGTGGGCATTCTATGTTTTGTATTTCATTGTTTTGGGCCGAGTATGGTTCCTAATCAGAGGCAGCTGTCTTTCGTTGTCTCTGATTAGGAATCATACTTAGGCAGCCTTTTCCCACCTGTGTTTTTGGGTAGTTGTTTTGTGTTTCTGTACCTGACAGAACTGTACGCTTTCATTTCCCTTTTATTTTTTGTTCGAGTGTTTGTTTGATTTAAATAAAAAATCATGAACACGTACCACGTTGCATCTTGGTCACCTCTCTACGACGATCGTTACACATTGATTAACTTGTACTCAAGCATATTAAAAGGATAAGCACATAAAAGCCAGTTATTGCTATTTAAACTCCTGTTCACGCTTATTAAACATATTGTCAAATGAAGCTGAATGTTGTGCACTCACACAGATTCTCAGAGCAAGCTTGATTAATCTTTTCAGGAGTTAAATTGTTTATTTTGTTCAATGACTAAACAGGTTGGTAAATGTGGAGTGACATAATTAATTACAGTCAATTAGATAAACAGATGGTTGTTTTATTGGAGAGGTATTGAGGGAGTTTATCATTAAGTCATTTGGAGTTGGTTTGGATTTCATCAGAGACCAGGGTCCATGATGTACACTACGGTTCAAAAGTTTGGGGTCACTTAGAAATGTCCTTGTTTTTTAAAGAAAAGCAATTTTTTTGTCCATTAAAATAATATCAAATTGATCAGAAATACAGTGTATACATTGTTAATGTTGTAAATGACTATTGTAGCTGGAAACGGCAGATTTTTTTAAATTGAATATCTACATAGGCGTACAGAGGCCCATTATCAGCAATGTTCCAATGGCATGTTGTGTAAGCTAATCCAAGTGTATCATTTTAAAAGGCTAATTGATCATTAGAAAACCCTTTTACAATTATGTTAGCATGGCTGAAAACTGTCGTGCTGATTAAAGAAGCAATAAAACTGGCCTTCTTTAGACTAGTTGAGTATCGGGAGCGTCTGCATTTGTGGGTTTGATTAAAGGCCAGGAACGAAGACCTTCTGAAACTCATCAGTCTATTCTTGTTCTGAGAAATGAAGGCTATTCCATGCGAGAAATTGCCAAGAAACTGAAGATCTCGTACAACTCCCTTCAAAGAACAGCGCAAACTATCTCTATCCAGAATAGAAATAAGAGTGGGAGGCCCCGGTGCACAACTGAGCAAGAGGACAAGTACAAGAGAGTGTCTAGTTTGAGAAACAGATGCCTTACAAGTCCTCAACTGGCAGCTTCATTAAATAGTACCCACAAAACATTAGTCTCAACGTCAACAGTGAAGAGGTGACTCCGGGATGCTGGCCTTCTAGGCAGAGTTCCTCTGTCCAGTGTCTGTGTTCTTTTGCCCATCTTAATCTTTTATTTTTATTGGCCAGTCTGAGATATGGCTTTTTCTTTGCAACTCTGCCTGGAAGGCAGAGATCGTCAGTTTCTTGGCAATTTCTCACATGGAATAGCCTTCATTTCTCAGAACAAGAATAGTCTGACGAGTTTCAGAAGAAACTATTTTTTTCTGGCCATTTTGAGCCTGTAATCAAACCCACAAATTCTGATGTTCCAGATGCTCAACTAGTCTAAAGAAGGCCAGTTGTATTGCTTCTTTAATCAGAGCAACAGTATTCAGCTGTGCTAAAATAACTGCAAAAGGATTTTCTAATGATCAATTAACCTTTTTAAAATGATAAACTTGGATTAGCTAACACAACGTGCCATTGGAACACAGGTGTGATGGTTGCTGATAATGGGCCTCTGTACGCCTATGTAGATATTACATTAAAAATCAGCCATTTCCAGCTACAATAGTCATTTACAACATCTACGTTGTATTTATGATCAATTTGATGTTATTTTAATGGACAAAAAAAATGCTTTTCTTTCAAAAACAAGGACATTTCTAAGTGACACAAACTTTCGAATGACTGAATAGGAGAAAAAACAAGCAACAAACAAAGAAGATAGGCTTTTGAAAAATAACTATTTTTCATAAAATTGTAGTTATCTTAGCTAGCTGAATTGTTTACCAGTTGCTAAGCAGTTGCTAGGGACTCTTTTGGAAGAAGCTAGCTAGCTAACGAAGAACAACAAAGAATATCTAGTTAACAGAAGAAAAGAAAGAGAAATCAGGACAGAAGAAAAAGGATATCAAAGTGAAACAGTTCTCTAAAGACACAAGAGACAATAATACAAGAAACAACACTTCTGTAGCTTGTCAACTATGTGTCTGTCTATCCCTGTTCTCTCCTCTCTGCACAGGCCATACAAACGCTTCACACCGCATGGCCGCTGCCACTCTAACCTGGTGGTCCCAGCACGCACGACCCACGTGGAGTTCCAGGTCTCCGGCAGCCTCTGGAACTGCCGGTCTGCAGCCAACAAGGCTGAGTTCATCTCAGCCTATGCTACCCTCCAGTCCCTAGACTTCCTGGCGCTGACGGAAACATGGATTACCACAGATAACACTGCTACTCCTACTGCTCTCTCTTCGTCTGCCCACGTGTTCTCGCATACCCCTAGAGCATCGAGCCAGCGGGGTGGTGGCACTGGAATCCTCATCTCTCCCAAGTGGACATTCTCTCTTTCTCCCCTGACCCATCTGTCTATCTCCTCATTTGAATTCCATGCTGTCACAGTTACCAGCCCTTTCAAGCTTAACATCCTTATCATTTATCGCCCTCCAGGTTCCCTTGGAGAGATCATCAATGAGCTTGACGCCTTGATAAGTTCCTTTCCTGAGGATGGCTCACCTCTCACAGTTCTGGGTGACTTTAACCTCCCCACGTCTACCTTTGACTCATTCCTCTCTGCCTCCTTCTTTCCACTCCTCTCCTCTTTTGACCTCACCCTCTCACCTTCCCCCCCTACTCACAAGGCAGGCAATACGCTTGACCTCATCTTTACTAGATGCTGTTCTTCCACTAATCTCATTGCAACTCCCCTCCAAATCTCCGACCACTACCTTGTATCCTTTTCCCTCTTGCTCTCATCCAACACTTCTCACTCTGCCCCTACTCGGATGGTATTGCGCCATCCCAACCTTCGCTCTCTCTCTCCCGCTACTCTCTCCTCTTCCATCCTATCATCTCTTCCCTCTGCTCCAACCTTCTCCAACCTATCTCCTGATTCTGCCTCCTCAACCCTCCTCTCCTCCCTTTCTGCATCCTTTGATTTTCTCTGTCCCCTATCCTCCAGGCCGGCTCGGTCCTCCCCTCCTGCTCCGTGGCTCGACGACTCACTACGAGCTCACAGAACAGGGCTCCGGGCAGCCGAGCGGAAATGGAGGAAAACTCGCCTCCCTGCGGACCTGGCATCCTTTCACTCCCTCATCTCTACATTCTCCTCTTCTGTCTCTGCTGCTAAAGCCACTTTCTACCACTCTAAATTCCAAGCATCTGCCTCTAACCCTAGGAAGCTCTTTGCTACCTTCTCCTCCCTCCTGAATCCTCCTCCCCCTCCCCCCCCTCCTCCCTCTCTGCGGATGACTTCGTCAACCATTTTGAAAAGAAGGCTGACGATATCCGATCCTCGTTTGCTAAGTCAAACGACACCGCTGGTCCTGCTCACACTGCCCTACCCTGTGCTTTGACCTCTTTCTCCCCTCTCTCTCCAGATGAAATCTCGCGTTTTGTGATGGCCGGCCTCCCAACAACCTGCCCACTTGACCCTACCCCCTCCTCTCTTCTCCAGACCATTTCCGGAGACCTTCTCACCTCGCTCATCAACTCATCCTTGACCGCTGGCTACGTCCCTTCCGTCTTCAAGAGAGCGAGAGTTGCACCCCTTCTGAAAAAAACTACACTCGATCCCTCCGATGTCAACAACTACAGACCAGTATCCCTTCTTTCTTTTCTCTCCAAAACTCTTGAACGTGCCGTCCTTGGCCAGCTCTCCTGCTATCTCTCTCAGAATGACCTTCTTGATCCTAATCAGTCAGGTTTCAAGACTGGGCATTCAACTGAGACTGCTCTTCTCTGTGTCACGGAGGCTCTCCGCACTGCTAAACCTAACTCTCTCTCCTCTGCTCTCATCCTTCTAGACCTATCTGCTGCCTTTGATACTGTGAACCATCAGATCCTCCTCTCCACCCTCTCCGAGTTGGGCATCTCCGGCGCGGCCCACGCTTGGATTGCGTCCTACCTGACAGGTCGCTCCTACCAGGTGGAGTGGCGAGAATCTGTCTCCGCACCATGCGCTCTCACCACTGGTGTCCCCCAGGGCTCTGTTCTAGGCCCTCTCCTATTCTCGCTATACACCAAGTCACTTGGCTCTGTCATATCCTCACATGGTCTCTCCTATCATTGCTATGCAGACGACACACAATTCATCTTCTCCTTTCCCCCTTCTGATAACCAGGCGGCGAATCGCATCTCTGCATGTCTGTCAGACATATCAGTGTGGATGACGGATCACCAGCTCAAGCTGAACCTCGGCAAGACGGAGCTGCTCTTCCTCCCGGGGAAGGACTGCCCGTTCCATGATCTCGCCATCACGGTTGACAACTCCCTTGTGTCCTCCTCCCAGAGTGCTAAGAACCTTGGCGTGATCCTGGACAACACCCTGTCGTTCTCCACTAACATCAAGGCGGTGACCCGATCCTGTAGGTTCATGCTCTACAACATTCGCAGAGTACGACCCTGCCTCACACAGGAAGCGGCGCAGGTCCTAATCCAGGCACTTGTCATCTCCCGTCTGGATTACTGCAACTCGCTGTTGGCTGGGCTCCCTGCCTGTGCCATTAAACCCCTACAACTCATCCAGAACGCCGCAGCCCGTCTGGTGTTCAACCTTCCCAAGTTCTCTCACGTCACCCCGCTCCTCCGCTCTCTCCACTGGCTTCCAGTTGAAGCTCGCATCCGCTACAAGACCATGGTGATTGCCTACGGAGCTGTGAAGGGAATGGCACCTCCATACCTTCAGGCTCTGATCAGGCCCTACACCCAAACAAGGGCACTGCGTTCATCCACCTCTGGCCTGCTGGCCCCCCTACCTCTGAGGAAGCACAGTTCCCGCTCAGTCCAGTCAAAACTGTTCGCTGCTCTGGCATCCCAATGGTGGAACAAGCTCCCTCACGACGCCAGGACAGCGGAGTCAATCACCACCTTCCGGAGACACCTAAAACCCCACCTCTTTAAAGAATACCTAGGATAGGATAAAGTAATCCTTCTAACCCCCCCCCCCCTTAAAAGATTTAGATGCACTATTGTAAAGTGGTTGTTCCACTGGATATCATAAGGTGAATGCACCAATTTGTAAGTCGCTCTGGATAAGAGCGTCTGCTAAATGACTTAACCTGTTTGGGCTAGGGGGCAGTATTGAGAATTTTGGAAAAAATATGTGCCCATTTTTAACTGCCTCCTACACCAACTCAGAAGCTAGAATATGCATATTATTAACTCCCTCTTAGCCTTTGACAAATGCTCAGTGGTCAGTTGTTAACCTGTTGGGGATAGGGGGCAGTATTTGCACGGCCGGATAAAAAACGTACCCGATTTAATCTGGTTACTACTCCTGCCCAGTAACTAGAATATGCATATAATTATTGGCTTTGGATAGAAAACACCCTAAAGTTTCTAAAACTGTTTGAATGGTGTCTGTGAGTATAACAGAACTCCTATGGCAGGCAAAAACCTGACAAGGTTTCATGCAGGAAGTGGCCTGTCTGACAAGGAGTCGTGCGTCTTGCATCTGTTTATTGAAGAGTAAGGATCTTAGCTGTAACGTGACAATTCCCAGGGCTCCAATAGGCTCTCAGAACCCGGGAAAAACCTGAACGATGACGAGGCAGCCTCTGGCTGAAACAGATTATCGCCTTATCCAAGTGGCCGATCAGAGGACCATTGAATGAGGCGCGTGCACGATTCGCCCCCGTGGAGAAATTTCATTCGGCTGTTTAGCTTATTGCAGATTCCCGGTTGGAATATTATCGCTTTTCTACGAGATAAATGGCATAAAAATTGGTTTTAAACAGCGGTTGACATGCTTCGAAGTACGGTAATGGAATATTTAGAAATTTTTTGTCACGCCATGCGCCATGCGCACGACCGTTATTTACCATTCGTATAGTGTCTAGAACGCACGAACAAAACAGAGGATATTTGGATATAACGATGGATTATTTGGGACCAAACCTACATTTGATATTGAAGTAGAAGTCCTGGGAGTGCATTCTGACGAAGAACAGGAAAGGTAAGAACATTTTTCTTATAGGAAATAGGATTTTGGTGAAGGCTAATCTTGCCGGGTGTCTAAATAGCTAGCCGTGATGGCTGGGCTATGTACTTAGAATATTGCAAAATGTGCTTCATCCGAAAAGCTTTTTTAAAATTGGACATATCGAGTGCATAGAGGAGTAATGTATCTATAATTCTTAAAATAATTGTTATGCTTTTTGTGAACGTTTATCGTGAGTAATTTAGCAAACTGTTAGTAAATTCCCCGGAAGTTTGCGGGGGTATGCTTTTTCTGAACGTCACATGCTAATGTAAAAAGCTGTTTTTTGATATAAATATGAACTTGATTGAACAGACATGCATGTATTGTATAACATAATGTCCTAGGTGTGTCATCTGATGAAGATCATAAAAGGTTAGTGCTGCATTTAGCTGTGGTTTGGGTTTTTGTGACATTATATGCTAGCTTGAAAAATGGGTGTTTGATTATTTCTGGCTGGGCACTCTCCTGACATAATCTAATGTTTTGCTTTCGTTGTAAAGCCTTTTTGAAATCGGACAGTGTGGTTAGATTAAGGAGAGTCTTGTCTTTAAATAGCTGTAAAATAGTCATATGTTTGAGAAATTGAAGAAATAGTATTTCAAACGATTCAAAAATCGCGCCACTGAATTCAGGTGGCTGTTACGTAGGTGGGACGAATTCGTCCCGCCTTGCCCATAGAGGTTAAATGTAAATGTAATGTAATGAATGGTGGTGTAGTCTAAAAGCAACATCACCAGCTGAGGGCTTGTATTGCCCAATAATGAAAATATTTGGCATTGATAGTGTCATGACGTTGCATTCTTTGGGTTTTCTATATACCATCACCCTACCTCCCCCTACTCAGGCCCTGTTTGAGCGGTCGTAAATTCTGAAGAAAATGTCCCACCTCATGGCCACAGTATAAAGAGACAGAGTGTTTTCACAGAGAGACAAAGGAATTCTCCCACCTCACAGGACATTTATGTTCTGGAGAAGGTTTAACCTCTTGACGTTACCCTAGGATAGGGGGCGCCACAGCGCATTTTGGAAAAGATTCGTGCCCAGTTTCAACGGCCTACTAATCAAACTCAGATGCTAGGATATGCATATAATTAATACCTGTGGATAGAAAACACCCTAAAGTTTCTAAAACTGTTTGAATGGTGTCTGTGAGTATAACAGAACTCATATGGCAGTCAAAACCCCGAGACCGATTGAAACAGGAAGTGGAATTCTGAATTGTGGACTCAACTTCACGTCGTTGCCTATTATTCACACCGTGAGCTATCGTTATTTGAGCACTTCCTATTGCTTCCACAAGATGTCCCCAGTCTTTACAAAGTGTTTTGAGCCTTCTACTGTCGAAACTCAGTGAATGAGACGCGTTGGAAATTGGTCACAGGGGGAGGGCCATCACCATTATGACGCCGGCGGCCCTGTCTACCCCCACCTTTGGAAACGTTTTGAAACACAATGAAATCGTCCCCCTCGAATCTTATTGGCTCTCTTGTTGAAAGAGGCCCTGAAGATTTATGTTATACAACATTTGACGTGTTTGAACGAACCTAAATGGGAAAAAAATGTTTTTTTCCGAAATGGCTGTCCCGCGGCCGGCAGAGCTTTTGGATACAGCCTTCAGACGCGCTAACAACAGCAGCTAATGGAACATAAAGGATGGACTTTTTCGACCGAAAATACATCTGTTGTGGACCTGGGATTCCTGGAAGTGCTTTCTGATGAAGACAACTAAAGGTAAGGGATTATTGACAATATTATACAACATTAGATGTGATATGCGATTGTTCCAAGATGGCGCCGAGCTGTATTTACTAACTCATTTTCTGAGTATCGCATCCCTTTTTATCGCTAAGTGTGATTACCCAGTAAAGTTATTTTTAAATCTGGTATGACAGGTGCTTTCAAGAGATATTCATCTATAAATCTTAGAATGACAATATTACATTTTAAACATGTTTTCAAATAGTAATTCAGTAAATTGTAGCTCTGTTTCCCCGGATTGCATTTGACTGGAAAATAGTTAGTCAACGTTACGCACCGATGTAAAATGCTGTTTTTATATATAAATATGAACTTTATTGAACAAAAGAATGCATGCATTGTGTAACATGATGTCCTAGGTGTGTCATCTGATGAAGTTTGTAAAAGGTTAGTGCTGCATTTAGCTGTTTTTGGGTTATTTGTGATGCATGTGGTTGGTCAGAAAATGTTCATGTTGCTACTTTTACGATGGACTCCTCTAACATAATCTAATGATTTGCTTTTCCTGTAAAACCTTTTTGAAATCGGACGACGTGGGTCGATTCAGGAGAGGTGTATCTATAAAACGATATGAGACAGTCCTATATTTGAAAAAAATTCAATATTAAATTTCGTTATGCTAATGTCGCTAGGAGTTTTCCCTGGATTTTGATCCCGCTTGCGGGACGAGACGCTGAAGAGGATAAAAGATCGGTGAAGAATCCAGCTACGAACTGGTCTGTTTGGTACAATTTTGTAAAACTCATGAGACAATACGGCCACATTACCATGGCTCTGTTTATATAATAGCCTCAGTTGTGAGACTTATATCTAAGGGTTGTATAAATTGAATGAATAAGGATGGAACTGTTTGTGAAATTGTGTAAATGTCATTTTGGACTGTTTAACCTGTTAGGGCTAGGGGGCAGCATTGACACGGCTGGATAAAAAACATACCCGATTTAATCTGGTTACCACTCCTACTCAGTAACTAGAATATGCATATACTTATTACATATGGATAGAAAACACCCTAAATTTTCTAAAACTGTTTGAATGGTGTCTGTGAGTATAACAGAACTCAAATGGCAGGTCAAAACCTGAGAGATTCCTTTACAGGAAGTGGCCTGTCTGACCATTTCTGGAACTTCTTTGCCATCTCTATCATTTACTAAGGATCTCTGCTCTAACGTGACACTTCCCACGTCGTCCATAGGCTCTCATAGCCCGGGAAAAAAGAGAATGTCGTCATTCCAGCCCCAGGCTGAAACACATTATCGCCTTTCTCAAGTGGCCCATCAAGAGACACTAGCTTATGCGCGTGACCCCGACCGCCCCCGCCTTTGGGATTTTTTCCTCTGTTTGCCGAAAAGGAGATTCCCTGTCGGAATTTTACCGCTTTTCTACGAGAAAAATGACGTAAAAATTGATTTTAAACAGCGGTTGACATGCTTCGACGTACGGCAATTGAATACTTTGAATTTTATTGTCAGGAATTGCGCCAAGCGCGCGACACTTCTTTACTATTTCGGATAGTGTCTGGAACGCACGAACAAAACGCCGCTATTCGGATATAACGATGGATTATTTTGGACCAAACCAACATTTGTTATTGAAGTAGACGTCCTGGGTGTGCATTCTGACGAAGACAACAAAAGGTAATGACATTTTTATAATAGTAAATATGATTATGGTGAGTGCTAAACTTGCCGGATGTCTAAATAGCGAGCCCGTGATGCCTGGGCTATATACTTAGAATATTGCAAAATGTGCTTTCACCAAAAAGCTATTTTAAAATCGGACATATCGAGTGCATAGAGGAGGTCTGTATCTATAATTCTTAAAATAATTGTTATGCTTTTTGTGAACGTTTATCGTGAGTAATTTAGTAAAATGTTAGCGAATTCCCCGTAAGTTTGCGGGGGGTATGCTAGTTCTGAACGTCACATGCTAATGTAAAAAGCTGGTTTTTGATATAAATATGAACTTGATTGAACAAAACATGCATGTATTGTATAACATAATGTCCTAGGGTTGTCATCTGATGAAGATCATCAAAGGTGAGTGCTGCATTTAGCTGTCTTCTGGGTTTTGGTGACATTATATGCTGGCTTGAAAAATGGGTGTCTGATTATTTCTGGCTTGGTACTCTGCTGACATAATCTAATGTTTTGCTTTCGTTGTAAAGCCTTTTTGAAATCGGACAGTGTGGTTAGATTAACGAGAGTCTTATCTTTAAATGGCTGTAAAATAGTCATATGTTTGAGAAATTGAAGTAATAGGATTTTGAAGATTTTGAAAATCGCGCCACAGGCTGGCAGTGGATGTTACGTAGGTGGGACGAATTCGTCCCGCCGGTCCCATAGAGGTTATTGAAGGAAACTCAAATTCCCTTTGGAGTCTTAACTAAGTCCTTGGCACGCCCCCAGGGACACAGACAGGACCTGGCGTCATGAGACAGCCTTTTCTATGTTCCGAATATAAACCCCACCCAGATTTTCTATCACCAGACCAGCTTACCTCGAGAAAAGAGGGCCAAGGTTTGACCATGCATTCCCCGTTCTGAACTTTAACCATACCACGTGGTTAAACTCTTAGACTATTGAAACAGACAGAATAATAACAAGTCTTTGATATGAATTACTAGTCTGCAGCTAGGAATTAGGTATGATTTTAAGACAATTGATGCATGGATGACTCATAGTGAAGATTGGGTTCATGCAGATAACCAACAATTTATGACGTTTGGAATGAGACTGGCGAGGTAAATAACACATCATTAATCAGAAGACTCAGATCAGATAGTATGATATCTGAAAGTTATATTAGGAAAATTATAACTTTGTAATCTGAATATTTTCGTTGGTGCCCCGACCTCCTAGTTAATTACAGTTACACGATTGATCTGTTTAATCGTGTAATAATAATTACAGAGTTATTTGATAAACATGTCTTCCGTTTTAATGATGCCAAAGACACAACATTATATTATAGCACGCAGATGACCACGTTATCAAATGCTGGGCAGTCTTTCCTTGTAGCAAGACATATGAAGAGACATGTTATCCTTTAGATTAATAATAGGATGGCAATTTCCAAATATGATGAAATGTTTTATTATTTCAAACTCTGAACTGTATCCCAAGGCATTCTTTCAAACGTTAAATTTTCTGTTTATTTATTATGTCAATTGACAAGTAATAATAACCACAACTCCAGTGTGCTTCATGTTCTCAATATCCTCCAGACAAAAACAAGGTAATTAGTCTTGCTGTGTGAATAGGATTCTCACATTATTATCCATTCTTCTCTGGAAATATTCTGTAATATTCCATCTATTAGCTGTTAGTGGTTGAGTATATGGTCTTCCCTGTGTCTCAGTTGGTAGAGCATGGTGTTTGCAATGCCAGCATGGTGTGTGCAATGCCAGGATTGTGGGTTCGATTCCCACGGGGGGCCAGTACAAAAAAAATGCATGAAATGTATGTGTTCACTATTGTAAGGATAAGAGCGTCTGCTAAATGACTAAAATGTAAAATGTATAGGCCTATTCTTAAAGTAGCTGTGTATTGTATACTGTATGGTCTTATGTCAGGTATGGCTATTCAACCAACAGATAGCGATCAGAGGTTCCTAAGCTCAACACACACATTCCTATTGATCTGCCTTCAACCAGGCAGCCAGTCGATGCTGAAATGATATGAGACGAGCTACTGATTGATATCTGTCCTTGAGACGTTTCTGTAGGGAATGAAAACACATTTTAGAAATGGACCTTTTATCAAATAATATCATTAGGCTCAAATACATTGTTGGGTTTTGTGAGAGCAGCAATTTAGAAATTAAGCATTGGCTTCGATGATATTATGGACAACTTACAATACTGTAACCTTGACAAAGATCAAAATCTCCAACTTAAAGGAAAATCCTAACCAAAAACCATCTTTTGGCATTTGCTTCATTAGTCCCATTGTTGAAATAGTCCCAAAATGTTTTGCTGGTCAACAATCAGCTTTTCAAGATATGCAATTCAAAGTACAGAAACTATCCCCGTATGATGCATCATATGATGCAAGATGCATCATATGATGCAAAATGCATCATATGGGGATGATTTCTGTATTTTGAAAGTTAAATATATTGAACACTTCAGTGCTGATAAGCAAAACATTTTGCGACTATGTCAACAAAAAACTAATGAAACAAATACCAAAATATAGTTTTGGGGTGGAATTTTCCTTTAAATTGGAGATTTTGATCTTTGGTCTTCCTAATGCTTTCTCCAAGCCAATCTCCCCAGTAATGGGGCCGCAGTAGTGCATCAGATTTTATTAAGGTACTGTCAGGAAGTCTTCTTTGAAGATGATAAGGAAAAATAAGGAGAACGGAAGAAAAAAGGGAAAGAAATCATCCTAAAAATGGAACCAGAGAAAACCAAAGAAGGTATATCCAATAGAATATATTGTTTATTGCACAAGTAGTTTGAGCGATTCCATAATAATGTGACCTGCAGGATTCCTTTTTTCAGAACAGTCATATTAGGGAAGATTATTTTCGGACCTGCTCAAAATGAGTCAGCGGAGGCCTGGGTTACGCAGTTGAAGCATTATTACCTTGCACGTTGTTGGGGGGGAAAAGCTTAATGTGAAATAGATTTTTGACAAATAAAGAAAGAGGTTGCAGACATTCTATGAATGGATACAGTACAGTACGTGAAATATGTGACTTGGTTCTACGTGTCTATCCCAAGGCTGTCTAATTTCCATTCTTTTCTAGGAAAATGTACACTGCTCAAAAAAATAAAGGGAACACTTAAACAACACAATGTAACTCCAAGTCAATCACACTTCTGTGAAATCAAACTGTCCACTTAGGAAGCAACACTGATTGACAATACATTGCACATGCTGTTGTGCAAATGGAATAGACAACAGGTGGAAATTATAGGCAATTAGCAAGACACCCCCAATAAAGGAGTGGTACTGCAGGTGGTGACCAAAGACCACTTCTCAGTTCCTATGCTTCCTGGCTGATGTTTTGGTCACTTTTGAATGCTGGCAGTGCTTTCACTCTAGTGGTAGCATGAGATGGAGTCTACAACCCACACAAGTGGCTCAGGTAGTGCAGCTCATCCAGGATGACATATCAATGCGAGCCGTGTCAAGAAGGTTTGCTCTGTCTGTCAGCGTAGTGTCCAGAGCATGGAGGCGCTACCAGGAGACAGGCCAGTACATCAGGAGACGTGGAGGAGGCCGTAGGAGGGCAACAACCCAGCAGCAGGACCGCTACCTCCACCTTTGTGCAAGGAGGAGCAGGAGGAGCACTGCCAGAGCCCTGCAAAATGACCTCCAGCAGGCCACAAATGTGCATGTGTCTGCTCAAACGGTCAGAAACAGACTCCATGAGGGTGGTATGAGGGCCCGACGTCCACAGGTGGGGGTTGTGCTTACAGCCCAACACCGTGCAGGACGTTTGGCATTTGCCAGAGAACACCAAGATTGGCAAATTCGCCACTGGCGCCCTATGCTCTTCACAGATGAAAGCAGGTACACACTGAGCACATGTGACAGACGTGACAGAGTCTGGAGACGCCGTGGAGAACGTTCTGCTGCCTGCAAAATCCTCCAGCATGACCGGTTTGGCGGTGGGTCAGTCATGATGTGGGGTGGCATTTCTTTGGGGGGCGCACAGCCCCCCATATGCTCACCAGAGGTAGCCTGACTGCCATTAGGTACCGAGATGAGATCCTCAGACCCCTTCAGAGACCATATGCTGGTGCGGTTGGCCCTGGGTTCCTCCTAATGCAAGACAATGCTAGACCTCATGTGGCTGGAGTGTGTCAGCAGTTCATGCAAGAGGAAGGCATTGATGCTATGGACTGGCCCGCCCGTTCCCCAGACCTGAATCCAATTGAGCACATCTGGGACATCATGTCTCGCTCCATCCACCAACGCCACGTTGCACCACAGACTGTCCAGGAGTTGGCGGATGCTTTAGTCCAGGTCTGGGAGGAGATCCCTCAGGAGACCATCCGCCACCTCATCAGGAGCATGACCAGGCGTTGTAGGGAGGTCATACAGGCACGTGGAGGCCACACACACACTACTGAGCCTCATTTTGACTTGTTTTAAGGACATTACATCAAAGTTGGATCAGCCTTTAGTGTGGTTTTCCACTTTAATTTTGAGTGTGACTCCAAATCCAGACCTCCATGGGTTGATAAATTGGATTTCCATTGATTATTGTTGTGTGATTTTGTTGTCAGCACATTCAACTATGTAAAGAAAAAAGTATTTAATAAGATTATTTAATTCATTCAGATCTAGGATGTGTTATTTTAGTGTTCCCTTTATTTTTTTGAGCAGTGTATTATGTTCACATATAACTCCCTCTTAGCCTTTGACAAATGCTCAGTGGTCAGTTGTTAACCTGTTGGGGATAAGGGGCAGTATTTGCACGGCCGGATAAAAAACGTACCCGATTTAATCTGGTTACTACTCCTGCCCAGTAACTAGAATATGCATATAATTATTGGCTTTGGATAGAAAACACCATAAAGTTTCTAAAACTGTTTGAATGGTGTCTGTGAGTATAACAGAACTCATATGGCAGGCAAAAACCTGAGAAGATTCCTTACAGGAAGTGGCCTGTCTGACAATTCCTTGAGCTTCTTGACTCTGTTTATTGAAGACTGAGGATCTTTGCTGTAACGTGACACTTCCTACGGCTCCCATAGGCTCTCAGAAGGCAGGAAAAAGCTGAATGATGTAATTCCAGCCCCAGGCTGAAACACATTAGTGCTTTTGGCAAGTGCTCTATCAGAGGACAGTGGGCTGAGGCGCATGCACGAGTCGACCCCATGTTTTTATTTTCTATCGTCTTTGAACCTAAACACAGATTCCCGGTCGGAATATTATCGCTTTTTTACGAGAAAAATGGCATAAAAATGTATTTTAAACAGCGGTTGACATGCTTCGAAGTACAGTAATGGAATATTTAGATTTTTTTTGTCACGAAATGTGTCGTGCGGGTAACCCTTATTTACCCTTTCGGATAGTGTCTTGAACGCACAAACAAAACGCCGCTATTTGGATATAACTATGGATTATTTGGGACCAAACCAACATTTGTTATTGAAGTAGAAGTCCTGGGAGTGCATTCTGACGAAGAACACCAAAGGTAATAACATTTTTCTTATAGTAAATCTGACTTTGGTGAGTGCTAAACTTGCTGGGTGTCTAAATAGCTAGCCCTGTGATGCCGGGCTATCTACTTAGAATATTGCAAAATGTGCTTTCACCGAAAAGCTATTTTAAAATCGGACATATCGAGTGCATAGAGGAGTTCTGTATCTATAATTCTTAACCTCTTACATCTAGACGTTCCGCTAGCGGAACACCTGCTCCAATATCCTATGATAGGCGTGGCGCGAATTACAAATTCCTCAAAAATACAAAAACTTCACTTTTTCAAACATATGACTATTTCCCAGCATTTTAAAGACAAGACTCTCCTTTATCTAACCACACTGTCCGATTTCAAAAAGGCTTTACAGCGAAAGCAAAACATTAGATTATGTCAGCAGAGTACCAAGCCAGAAATAATCGGACACCCATTTTTCAAGCTAGCATATAATGTCACAAAAACCCAGAAGACAGCTAAATGCAGCACTAACCTTTGATGATCTTCATCAGATGACACACCTAGGACATTATGTTATACAATACATGAATGTTTTGTTCAATCAAGTTCATATTTATATCAAAAAACAGCTTTTTACATTAGCATGTGACGTTCAGAACTAGCATACCCCCGGAGGAATTTGCTAACAATTTACTAAATTACTCACGATAAACGTTCACAAAAAGCATAACAATTATTTTAAGAATTATAGATACAGAACTCCTCTATGCACTCGATATGTCCGATTTTAAAATAACTTTTTGGTGAAAGCACATTTTGCAATATTCTAAGTACATAGCCCGGCATCACGGGCTAGCTATTTAGACACCCGGCAAGTTTAGCACTCACCAATATCAGATTTACTATTATAAAAGTTTGATTACCTTTTGTTGTCTTCGTCAGAATGCACTCCCAGGACTGCTACTTCAATAACAAATGTTGGTTTGGTCCAAAATAATCCATCGTTATATCCAAATTGCGGCGTTCCAGACACTATCTGAAAGGGTAAATAAGGGTCGCGCGCATGGCGCAATTCGTGACAAAAAAAATCTAAATATTCCATTACCGTACTTCGAAGCATGTCAACCGCTGTTTAAAATCCATTTTCATGCCATTTTTCTCGTAAAAAAGCGATAATATTCCGACCGGGAATGTCCATTTAGCTAAACAGAGGAAAGTAAACAAAGCTTTCGGTCGACGCGGGCACGAGTCTCACAGTACTGTAACCAGCCACTACCCAAACGTGCTACTTTTTTTCAGCCAGAGCCTGCAAAGCCACGATTCAGCTTTTTACCGCCTTCTGAGACCCTATGGCAGCCGTAGGAAGTGTCACGGGACAGCTAAGATCCTCACTCTTCAATAAACAGAGACAAGAAGAACGACACCTTGTCAGACAGGCCACTTGGTTTTTGATATAAATATGAACTTGATTGAACAAAACATGCATGTATTGTATAACATAATGTCCTAGGTGTGTCATCTGATGAAGATCATCAAAGGTTAGTGCTGCATTTAGCTGTGGTTTGGGTTTATGTGACATTATATGCTAGCTTCAAAAATGGGTGTCTGATTATTTCTGGCTGGGTACTCTGCTGACATAATCTAATGTTTTGCTTTCGTTTTAAAGCCTTTTTGAAATCGGACAGTGTGGTTAGATTAACGAGAGTCTTGTCTTTAACCTGTTTAGGATAGGGGGCAGTATTGACACGGCTGGATAAAAAACGTACCCGATTTAATCTGGTTACCACTCCTACCCAGTAACTAGAATATGCATATACTTATTACATATGGATAGAAAACACCCTAAAGTTTCTAAAACTGTTTGAATGGTGTCTGTGAGTATAACAGAACTCATTTGGCAGGCAAAAACCTGACAAGGTTTCAGGCAGGAAGTGGCCTGTCTGACAAGGTGTCGTTCTTCTTGTCTCTGTTTATTGAAGAGTGAGGATCTTAGCTGTCCCGTGACACTTCCTATGGCTGCCATAGGGTCTCAGAAGGCGGCAAAAAGCTGAATCGTGGCTTTGCAGGCTCTGGCTGAAACAAAGTAGCGCGTTTGGGTAGTGGCTGGTTACAGTGCTGTGAGACTCAGGCGCATGCCCGCGTCGACCGAAAGCTTTGTTTACTTTCCTCAGTTTAGCTAAATGGACATTCCCGGTCGGAATATTATCGCTTTTTTAGGAGAAAAATGGCATAAAAATGGATTTTAAACAGCGGTTGACATGCCTCGAAGTACGGTAATGGAATATTTAGATTTTTTTTGTCACGAATTGCGCCATGCGCACGACCCTGATTTACCATTTCAGATAGTGTCTGGGACGCACGAACAAAACGCCGCTATTCGGATATAACGATGGATTATTTTGGACCAAACCAACATTTGTTATTGAAGTAGCAGTCCTGGGAGTGCATTCTGACAAAGACAACAAAAGGTAATCAAACTTTTATAATAGTAAATATGATTATGGTGAGTGCTAAACTTGCCGGGTGTCTAAATAGCTAGCCCGTGATGCCTGGGCTATGTACTTAGAATATTGCAAAATGTGCTTTCACCAAAAAGCTATTTTAAAATCGGACATATCGAGTGCATAGAGGAGGTCTGTATCTATAATTCTTAAAATAATTGTTATGCTTTTTGTGAACGTTTATCGTGAGTAATTTAGTAAAATGTTAGCGAATTCCTCCGGAAGTTTGCGGGGGGTATGCTAGTTCTGAACGTCACATGCTAATGTAAAAAGCTGGTTTTTGATATAAATATGAACTTGATTGAACAAAACATGCATGTATTGTATAACATAATGTCCTAGGGTTGTCATCTGATGAAGATCATCAAAGGTGAGTACTGCATTTAGCTGTCTTCTGGGTTTATGTGACATTATATGCTAGCTTGAAAAATGGGTGTCTGATTATTTCTGGCTTGGTACTCTGCTGACATAATCTAATGTTTTGCTTTCGTTGTAAAGCCTTTTTGAAATCGGACAGTGTGGTTAGATTAACGAGAGTCTTGTCTTTAAATAGCTGTAAAATAGTCATATGTTTGAGAAATTGAAGTAATAGGATTTTTAAGGTTTTGAAAATCGCGCCACAGGCTTCAAGTGGCTGTTACGTAGGTGGGACGAATTCGTCCCGCCTAGCCCATAGAGGTTAAAATGGTGTAAAATAGTCATATGTTTGAGAAATTGAAGTAATAGCATTTCTAAGGTATTTGAATAACGCACCACAGGATTCCACTGGCTGTTACGTAGGTGGGACGATTTCGTCCCGCCGACCCTAGAGAGGTTAATTAACATTCAGCGCCCGCGTAATAAATGTGTGCACCTTCATTAGTATTGAAATTGGAGAGACAGACTATTGCGAATGAAGCACATGGAATCATTGTAATTATAAGAAGGGTAATCATTCTGTGTGGCTCAGGCAAAGTGTCATAAATTAATTCAACAATTTTAATTAATATGATAAACATTTAAATTGGTTGTTTTTTGTTTTATTGTTTTTCCAGATCTCTTGGCACCGAGGATTACCTCTCCTGCAAAATAGCTTGCCTTGGCCGTGCCGTAAGTGGAGCATTTAGCACTTTAATGGTTCCTTGCTGTTGATTCTATTTAGGTCCCCTTACTCAGACAGGCTTTTTGAAATCAAAACCAAATGCTTGTAATTATAAGTAAATGGTATCCCTCATGCACATGCATTAGACTGGAAATTGCGTTTGAGTCCCGCGGATGATCTAGCCAAGCCAGTATTGTACCATTCATGAAATATCTTAATTGATTGTCATTTGCTTACTGTAAACACAATTGTTCTCTTTCTCCATTGCTTCCAGTAATACATAAGGTTCCGGTAAACAGAATACAGGGAAACCTGTTGCTCTGAAATGTCTAGGAGAAGATGAATGAAACTAAGTTTCCAACCAATTGGAGACAGATTTTCATGCAAATATTCTAAAATCCCCATAAAGATAATATGCAAACAGACTTGTTGTGGATAACAAATCAGTGCGTGATGATGTAGCTGTAACGGTCGTCGTATGGAGTAGACTAAGGTGCAGCGGGAACGTGTATACTCATCTTCTTTAATAGTTAAAAGAAGGAAAAACAAACAAAACACGTATACAAAAACAATGAACGACACTAACAGTCCTGTCATGTGAACAGACACTAAACAAGGAGACAACTACCCACAATTCCCATTACAAACACACCCCTATACATAGGACCTTCAATCAGAGGCAACGAGGAACAGCTGCCTCCAATTGAAGGCCAATCCCAATGAACTAAACATAGAACTAAACAACCTAGATCTAACATAGAAATACACTAACCTAGAACATAACCCAAAAACCCTGGAACACTCTAAACAAACACCCCTCTACATAAACACATAGCCCAACAAACCCCGTACCACATAAAACAAACACCCCCTGCCACGTCCTGACCAAACTACAATAACAAATAACCCCTTTACTGGTCAGAACGTGACAGTAGCGCACAAGAAATGTACTTTTCCGCTTAAATATGCAGAAATCACTACACCATTTCCTGGTTGCTAAAATTCGAATAGCTCACCTAATTTCAGTTTATATGACAAAACAAGAAAGTATAGTGTAGATAATCATTGTACAATCTAAACCACTATGAAAAATATTTTCCATAACCAACAACAACCAACATATTTTCCATAACCAACATGGTATTTTCAGCTGTTTGCATCTGGTGTACAAAACTGAAAGTTAAAGACACAACTTAACAGGAGCATAGAAATGCGCACATAGAACAGATCTACCACTTCTTAGATTTGCTTTCAATCAAAAATACAATATATAACTCACATTTCTATGTGAATTTGTTTGGGTTTCCTAAAAAGTTACATATAGCAGCTTCCTTCACATTTTCAACTCTGATAGTTTTGTCACAAAAACTGTTGAGTTAAATAGCAAATGTGCCTACTCTGGTCTTGGCACATGCACTCTAGCTTGCAGATACAGTGCGGGTAGGCTGTGCGTGTAGGGTCAAATGGCAGTCAAGCATCAATCATCATGTCACCAGCACCAGCCCCTCATCTGTAGCCGAATAAACTGCATGGTTTCCAGAGTCTTAGTGGGGGGACCATATCATTGAGCGACTCCAAGTTAACTTCAATATGATGCTAATTATCTAAATATTTACACAAAGGCGTTTACACCGCATTTCTTGCATCATTCATTTTACCGACACAAAAAGATCCCATCATGTCGATCGAACAAATGATCTGTCAGCATTTATACAATTGTATTGAAACTTACAGTTTCGATCACAGCTGTCGTGATTTGTTTGTATACGGGTATTACTTTACTCGCATAAAGTAAAGTAATACTGTGGATGGAAACGTGGTTTGAGACAGACTTTATTTTCCATTTATAACTAGGTTACATTGCATTTAGGAATAGTCTGCAAAGAAATATAGAAACGTTAATTTATTTACAGTGCATATCCCTTGTTTATTTATACAATAAATCATATAAATTACAGAATGTTGTAAAAGGGAAAAGGCCTTGTGTTGGAAAAATGAGAGGTGATACTTGTGACTAGCGACTTGCTTGTGCCGAGAACCTGCATGATGACTCAATCATGATTTATGACATTGTTTGGATTGATGCCAGTATAATTGCATCTCACAGGAGAGAAACACACCTTATCTGGTGCTTTTGTTCCTACAGAACCCTGGGGTCACTGACGCCGGGATAGGTATGAAGACTGATACTCAACTAAATTAATGTTACTGTGTGATTTAAATTGTCATGTTTAGTTTGTTTGAAGAATTCAGAAAGAGGAATGAATTTTGATATGTTTTATTGTACTCTAAGTGCTATGGATTTATTTGACACAGCCTGGTATAGAGGTCCTGGATGGCAGGAAGCTTGGCCCAAGTGATGTACTGGGCAGTACGCACTACCCTCTGTAGTGCCTTGCGATCGGAGGCCTAGCAGTTGCCGTACCAGGTAGTGATGCAACCAGTCAGGGTGCTCTTGATGGTGCAGCTGTAGAACCTTTTGAGGATCTGAGGACCCATTCCAAATCTTTTCAGTCTCCTGAGGGGGAATAGGCTTTGTCGTGCCCTCTTCACGAATGTCTTGGTGTGTTTGGACCATGATAGTTTGTTGGTGATGTGGACATCAAGGAACTTGAAGCTCTCAACCTGCTCCACTACAGCCCTGTCGATGAGAATGGGGGCGTGCTCGTCCTCCTTTTCCTGTAGTCCACAATCATCTCCTTTGTCTTGGTCACGTTGAGGGAAAAGTTGTTGTCCTGGCACCACACGGCCAGGTCTCTGACCTCCTCCCTATAGGCTGTCTCATCGTGTCGGTGATCAGATCTACCACTGTTGTCATCGGCAAACTTGATGATGGTGTTGGAGTTGTGCCTGGCCATGCAGTCATGAGTGAACAGGGAGTACAGGAGGGGACAGGACAGTGTTGTGTGCAATAGAGATTGCATCATCTGTGGATCTGCTTGGGTGGTATGCAAATTGGAGTGTTGATGTGAGCCATGGCCAGCCTTTCAAAGCACTTCATTGCTACAGGCGTGAGTGCTACGGGTCGGTAGTCATTTAGGCAGGTTAACTTAGTATTCTTGGGCACAGGGACTATGGTGGTCTATTTGAAACATGTTGGTATTACAGACTCAGTCAGGGATAGGTTGAAAATGTGAGTGGAGACACTTGCCAGTTGGTCAGCGCATTCTTGAAGTACACGTCCTGGTAATCCATCTGGCCCTGCGGCCTTGTGAATGTTGACCTGTTTAAAGGTCTTACTCACATTGGCTACGGAGAGCGTGATCACACAGTCTTCTGGAACAGCTGATGCTCTCATGCATGTTTCAGTGTTACTTGCCTCAAAGCGAGCATAGAAGTAATTTAGCTCGTCTGGTAGGCTCACTGGGCAGCTCATGGCAGTGCTTCCCTTTGTAGTCTGTAATAGCTTGCAAGCCCTGCCACATCCGACAAGCGTCGGAGCCGGTGTAGTATGATTCAATCTTAGTCCTTTATTGCCGCGTTGCCTGTTTGGTGGTTCGTCTGAGGGCATAGCGGGATTTCTTATGAGTTCCTCTCCCTGAAAGTGTCAGCTCTACCCTTCAGCTCAATGTGGATGTTGCCTGTAACCCATGGCTTCTGGTTGGAGTACGTACAGTCACTGTGGGGACAACATCATCGATGCACTTATTGATGAAACCAGTGACTGATGTGGTGTACTCCTCAATGCCATCGGAAGAATCCCGGATCATATTCCAGTCTGTGCTAGCAAAACAGTCCTGTAGCTTATCATCTGCTTCATCTGACCACTTTTTTCTTGACTGAGTCACTGGTGCTTCCTGCTTTAGTTTTTGCTTGTAAGCAGGAATCAGGGGGATAGAATTATGGTCAGATTTACCAAATGGAGGGCAAGGGAGAGCTTTGTATGCGTCTCTGTGTGTGGAGTAAAGGTGGTCTAGATTTTTTTCCCCTCTGGTTGCACATTTAACATAATGGTAGAAATGAGATAAAACGGATTTAAGTTTCCCTGCAATGAAGTCCCTGGCCACTAGAAGCGCTGCCTCTGGATGCTAATGGCCGTATACAGCTCAGTGGGTGCGGTCTTAGTGCCAGCATCGGTTTGTGGTGGTAAATAGACAGCTACAAAGAATATAGATGAAAACTCTCTTGGTAAATAGTGTGGTCTCCAGCTTATCATGAGACACTCTACCCCAGGCAAGCAGGACCTCAAGACTGCCTTAGATATCGTGCACCAGCTGTTGTTTACAAATATACATAGACAGCCACCGCTTGTCTAACCAGAGGCCGCTGTTCTATCCTGCTGAAAAAGCGCAAAACCCGCCAGCTGTATGTTATTCATGTCGTCGTTCAGCCATGTTTCTGTGAAACATAAGATTTTACTGTTTTTATCGTCCCGCTGGTAGGATACACGTGATCGTAGTTCGTCTGTTTTATTATCCATTGATTGGACGTTGGCTAATAGGACCTAATAGGACCGTCGGATCCTTACAAGGCACCCAGACCTCCATCCCACATAAAAGCCAAAAGTAACAGATTTGTTCTTTATTAAAAAAAAGTTTTATAAAAAATCTACCATTAGTCCTATTTGGTTGGTAAAGTGAGACACAAAGTAAATGTAAAAAAAAGACTACATTTTTACTAATGCTTACATTTACTAAGCAGTGGTGGGGAAACTTTGACACACCTTATATAAATATATTTCCTGATAGATTCAGTTTTGCAGGCTTACCACAAAGGACTCCATAGACCATGTCAAACCTCTTGAGAAAAAAATGCTTCAAATAGTTAAACATTTAGCATGGTGTTCCACAAGGACCTGTCTAACGTAATTAACAGTATGTACAGTCAGATGTCTCAGAGGTAATGTATGGACATAAAACACCTGCTATTACTGTATGCTGTGAGAAGAAGATAACCCATAGTGACAATTTACAGTAGTAGCTACTGGTGTTTGAGAGGTTCTTGGGATAGATTTGGCAAGGGAATTGGACGCTGGGATTCTCCTCTCTGCACTCTTCTTGGAACTCCCAATCATTCCACCACTTCACCTCCAAATAGTTCTGCACACCTTTTAACCTGTTAGAGCTAGGGGGCAGTATTGACACAGCCGGATAAAAAACGTACCCGATTTAATCTGGTTACTACTCCTGCCCAGTAACTAGAATATGCATATAATTATTGGCTTTGGATAGAAAACACCCTAAAGTTTCTAAAACTGTTTGAATGGTGTCTGTGAGTAAAACAGAACTCATATGGCAGGCCAAAACCTGAGAAGATTCCATGCAGGTAGTGGCCTGTCTGACAAGATGTGTTTCATCTAGGCTGTTTTTATAGAAGATTTAGGATCTTTGCTCTAACGTGACACTTCCTACGGCACCCATAGGCTCTCAGAGCCCGGGATAAAGCTGAACGATATCGAGGCATGCTCTGGCTGAAACACTTTATCGCGTCTGGCAAGTGGCCGCTCAGAGTACTGTGGGCTTAGGCGCATGCCCGAGTCGACCGAATGCTTTATTTTTTTTCGTCTGTTTACCTAAATGCAGATTCCCGGTAGGAATATTATCGCTTTTTTACGAGAAAAATGGCATAAAAATGGATTTTAAACAGCGGTTGACATGCTTCGAAGTACGGTAATGGAATATTTAGATTTTTTTTGTCACGAATTGCGCCATGCTCGTAACCCTTATTTACCCTTTCGGATAGTTTCTTGAACGCACGAACAAAACGCCGCTGTTTGGATATAACGATGGATTATTTTGGACCAAACCAACATTTGTTATTGAAGTAGAAGTCCTGGGAGTGCATTCTGACGAAGACAGTAAAGGTAATAACATTTTTCTTATAGTAAATCTGACTTTGATGAGTGCTAAACTTGCTGGGTGTCTAAATAGCTAGCCCTGTGATGCCGGGCTATCTACTGAGAATATTGTAAAATGTGCTTTCACCGAGTGCATAGAGCAGTTCTGTATCTATAATTCTTTAAATAATTGTTATGCTTTTTGTGAACGTTTATCGTGAGTAATTTAGTAAATTCACCGGCAGTGTTCGGTGGGAATGCTAGTCACATGCTAGTCACATGCTAATGTAAAAAGCTGGTTTTTGATATAAATATGAACTTGATTGAACAAAACATGCATGTATTGTATAACATAATGTCCTAGGGTTGTCATCTGATGAAGATCATCAAAGGTTAGTGCTACATTTAGCTGTGGTTTGGGTTTATGTGACATTATATGCTAGCTTGAAAAATGGGTGTCTGATTATTTCTGGCTGGGTACTCTGCTGACATAATCTAATGTTTTGCTTTCGTTGTAAAGCCTTTTTGAAATCGGACAGAGTGGTTAGATTAACCTCTTACATAGAGACGTTCCGCTAGTGGAACACCTGCTCCAATATCCATTGCATTTAGCTGTCTTCTGGGTTTTTGTGACATTATATGCTAGCTTGAAAAATGGGTGTCTGATTATTTCTGGCTTGGCACTCTGCTGACATAATCTAATGTTTTGCTTTCGCTGTAAAGCCTTTTTGAAATCGGACAGTGTGGTTAGATTAACGAGAGTCTTGTCTTTAAATAGCTGTAAAATAGTCATATGTTTGAGAAATTGAAGTAATAGGATTTTTAAGGTATTTGAAAATCGCGCCACTGGATTGCGTAGGTGGGACGAATTCGTCCCGCCTAGCCCATGAGAGGTTAAACAATGCATGCATGTTTTGTTCAATCAAGTTCATATTTATATCAAAAAACAGCTTTTTTACATTAACATGTGACGTTCAGAACTAGCATACCCCCCGCAAACATCCGGTGAATTTACTAAATTACTCACGATAAACGTTCACAAAAAACATAACAATTATTGTAAGAATTATAGATACAGAACTCCTCTATGCACTCGATATGTCCGATTTTAAAATAGCTTTTCGGTGAAAGCACATTTTGCAATATTCTCAGTAGATAGCCCAGCCATCACGGCTAGCCATTTAGACACCGACCAAGTTTAGCCCTGACCAAACTCCGATTTACTATTACAAAAGTTTGATTACCTTTGGTGTTCTTCGTCAGAATGCACTCCCAGGACTGCTACTTCAATAACAAATGTTGGTTTGGTTCAAAATAATCCATCGTTATATCCAAATAGCGGCGTTTTGTTCGTGCGTTCAAGACACTATCCGAAGTTTAAATAAGGGTCACGAGCATGGCGCAATTCGTGACAAAAGATTTCTAAATATTCCATTACAGTACTTCGAAGCATGTCAACCACTGTTTAAAATCAATTTTTATGCAATTTATCTCGTAAAAAAGCGATAATATTCCGACCAGGAATCTGCGTTTAGGTAAACAGACGAAAGAAAACAAAGCATGGGGTCGACGCGGGCACGCGCCTGAGTCTCACAGTACTGTAACCAGCCACTACCCAAACGCGCTACTTTTTTTCAGCCAGAGCCTGCAAAGCCACGATTCAGCTTTTTGCCGCCTTCTGAGAGCCCATGGGAGCCGTAGGAAGTGTCACGTAACAGCAGAGATCCTCTGTAATGGATAGAGATAATCAAGAAGGGCAGGAAATTGTCAGACAGGGCACTTCCTGCATTGAATCTTCTCAGGTTTTGGCCTGCCAAATGAGTTCTGTTATACTCACAGACACCATTCAAACAGTTTTAGAAACTTTGGAGTGTTTTCTATCCAAAGCCAATAATTATATGCATATTCTAGTTTCTGGGCAGGAGTAATAATCAGATTAAATCGGGTACATTTTTTTTATCCGTCTGTGAAAATACTGCCCCCTAGCCATAACAGGTTAACGAGAGTCTTATCTTTAAAATGGTGTAAAATAGTCATATGTTTGAAAAATTGAAGGTTTTGCATTTCTAAGGTTTTTGAATAACGCGCCACGGGATTGTACTGGCTGTTACGTAGGTGGGACGATTTGGTGCCACCTAGCCCAGAGAGGTTAACCATCAACGGGCTTCAGAAGTGACCACTCCTTTTGAAAGTCCAATATCAAACTGGTGTCAAGTAAAGGTTGGCTTTATCAACATTTCTGGGAATTTAGCAATGATATGGATGTTAGAAACTATTTTCACTCAGCTATCATCGTTTCTGTGAATCTGTGCTGGTTGCTGCATGCTTAAATATAGGACAGGGAGGCCTAGAGTGGCCTTGCTAATGAGTTTCTTCCCAGAACTGTTAAATAAGAAATCAGTATCTCACTAACAGAGCCAGGCCTGTGTGTATGACAGTGTGTGCAGCTTAATCAAACTTTAATTGTTTATTACTGAGTCAAACTCCAGAGAGATACAGAATCTTTGGTAGAGAGGAGCAATTTGTCTTCCTTTGTCTCTCCTTGTTGTTTTCATGTGCATGTTCTTACATGGCTCAAAGTGTTTTTGTATACTCAGAAAGGTCAGTTGTTTATAGTAAGAATATCGCTTCAGATAAAAGCCTGGCTGTCTTAAGGAGTCAAATTTGACAGCCATTTCGAAGGACAATGTTCTCCAGCTTACACCCTATCACCTTAAAATATGTTGCCTGAAGCTCAGTCACAGTAGCTGACTGAACTTGTTTTCACAAAGCATTTATGTTAGAAAAACTCTGAGAGACAAATATCACCACATCTTACTCATAATGTATCATGTTGACAATGCCCTGCTGTGTTCCTATCAAGACTAATACATTTCTGGTCACATTTTTGCTAAAAGAAGTTGACCTTTCTTTGAAGCATTTTTTTTGTGTAAAGGTTGTCCTTATAGCATAATGCACAGGGGACTTCACTTGTGAGTGAAATCATGGATTCTGTATGTGTCTGAATGACTGAATTCAGAACCATGGACGGCTACTTGCATAATATGGAGAAGGGTAAGTGTAGTGAATAAATTGCCATCCAAACGCATGGCTTTGGAAGACTCTGATGATACACAGATATGGATTCCCACCCATGCACTTCAATATTTACAGTACGCTAAATCTTCCTATGGCTTATTGAAATGACGACTTGCCAGAAACATAACGTACCGTGCATTTATTCAGGCATTATAAAAGCAGACTGTAATGTCAGACTACCAAATACCTGTTAGGAATTCAATATTGTGAACCGGAATCATTACTGTCTTCAGAAGAATGTTCTGTTATTCATGAAATATTCTAAACATCTGCATGCATAATAATGTTGTTGTCAGGAAGTTTGCTGTTGACTGCAGTGCTGCTCATTTGACCGCTTAAGATGAAGAGTTCGGAGATGCATGAACACAGACACAGTCCCTCCACCTTGGTCTGCAATGTGCATCACCTTTCCCTGGTGGGAAATTACTCAAAGGCTGTGTTACAGGCCATCCACATTGTAAAGCTCAGAGCTTTAATTAATTGTAAGTGTGTTGACTTTACAAATTATCTCCGACTGGAACATGCATATGAACTATGTTCAGGTAACTAATAGACAGTGTGACTAATTGACATTATCAATATGCAATTTGCCACCGAATGGCTGCTGCTGTATAATGCTGTATTGTATTTTTCCACACTTGATTAATTAATTCACTCTCTACTGTTCTGAAGCAATACAGAATAAATAAAAATACAACAACAATCCGCATGGTATCAAGAATAAGATACAACTATCTGATACAAGCCACATAAAATTCCCCACATGGCAGCTTCTTGTCATTGTTGCTTGCTATCTGGCCACAACCAAGCTACTGGAAAATGTAATTAAATTACCAGACAAACTACCATACAATTCTACATTACACGACTCCTCAACATTGCACACGTACACAGGCACACACACACACACACACACACACACACACACACACACACACACACTAGAATGGTTTAACATTGAGGACTTCTCTCCACTCTCCACCGTGGAGAGGAATGGGAGGTGAAGAAATGTTTCCGAACTGGGTTTATGCTGTTCCAGAATTTGCCACCAGCTCTTAATTCCACACTCTCTAATGTTGCTTCATGCGTACCTCATTCCATATGCATCCTAACAGACTGCTTCAGTCAAGCAGAATGCAAGACATGCTTTTGAGATAAGACAAAGCATCTTCGGGAAAACACTATCTATATGAAAATGTATTGTCCCAAGTAATCCAAGATTGGTTTTACAGGCCTCTTATGCAACCTAATGGAATTCCTTTAAGGATAAACTTTACCTAAATTAACTTTGAACAGAGGGAGAGGGAACCAAGAAAGCTGACCTACCATTACAGGCAAGTGGTCACCACAGGATACATCCATATTACTTTCAGTCTGATCTCTGTATGACCCACTGAAAGACCACAGGTCTCTCCATTAAACAGAAAAAGACCAGGATCAATCTTTCTTTTCCTATTTTTTACAAATGTGAAACGTTGACATCCTAATGATAACATTCAAACATGATATTGATCATAATTAATAATTTATGGATTCATTACACAACGATTCTACTTTGAGAAATAATGAACCATAATCGCTGTATGCAATGTCTCAAGATCAATTAATGTCAACAGACATTTAGAATTCACAGCAACAGAACTAGCTGGATGATGTATTCATATAGGATGTATACATATAGTGAACTCAACAAGAGATGGATTGCACAGTCTTATTCTGGGCAAGCTAAGTGTATGAATGCCCTTATGTCAGTCTACTCTCTGCTGGAGGAAGCAGTACCAAAATAGATCAACTCACAATAACACAGAAGAAGATCCAGGCATGATTCTTTTTGGGGGGAGGGCTAGGTCTGTGTGTTACAATATTAGTACAGTAATGTCATGTTTGCAGATAGGTTGCATATGATATTGTTAATTAAATGACAGTGCAATGACGTGTAAAGGCCAGCTCTAACAGACCTTGTTCTGTGAGGAGTAGTAAGAATGCAATGCTGCAGTGACATGTGTAATGAGCATGCCCATAGCAACATACTCCTTCAGAACTAGTCTGCGATGAGCGTTGGAGGGTGGGTGATGGAGACGGGAGGGCCGAAAACGGCTCAATCCCACAGGGTAATTATGTAGTGTCACCAGAGGCTAGGCAATCTTTACTGAAACCTTCAGGGTTAGCAGGTACTGTACTGTAACTGTGTCAGTGGTACAGCTGCAAATAGTTTAGGTGTCAGCAGAAGCAGCACAGTGGATTGACTGACTGGTTGCAATTACCCCTCCCCCATTTATCGCCTCCTCTCCTCCTCTGTATTGTTTCTCTGATGTGGATTCATAGTAGCACTAATAAATGAATGGTTGCATTTTTCCTTTTTGTATTTTTCCTTCTTTCCCTTTTTTTCTTTGTTTTGATAAATTTGGTGAGGTAGATGAATTATGTCCAATTGTTCTGAGCATGAATGATCTCTGATTAGGCTTGAGTGCAGTTCAACTGCTCTGTCAGATATGCTGACTGCCAAGAGTCTCTTCACTCACTTCCTTTCTCTCAAACATATGCATTGTCGTGATGTTGTTATCTTTAATGTGATGGAATGCTATTTATCAAATAATTAACTCTGTTTATAATTATGTGTTTCAATTAATCAGGTAACCATTAACTCAGTAACCCGGGGCACCACGGGAAAAGTTTGTTTAATGACTTACCGTTTCCCAAATTAACTCAAAGAATATCAGAATATATCGATTTCATGGAAGTCACCAATTAATTAATTCAGTCTCATTCTGAATGTCGCATAATTCATAAATCTGCACAAACCTGGGCCTCACTAATCATTCTATACCACACCAATTCAGTTGATTATTTATTTACTAACAAGCTAAGTGATAACATAAGATACACATACACAAACAGTCTAGGTTATTGGTTCGATTTTAATACAATGGCAACAGGCCCCTAGCGGACCAACACAATTTGACACGTGTTACACAAGATGGAGATTTACAGAGAGAGAGAGAAAGACCAAGAGAGAAATTCAACACTTGTATACATTTGTAAACTATGTTTAGTTTCAGCCCTAACACCTTGCCCGAACTGCCGCTCTTATGGGTAAAAAGTGTAATGCACGTATTTACGTGTTGAAGGTCTCCTTTGGGTATCTCTTCGTGGGCCGAGTTCCGCTTAGTGGGAAAGGTTTGGCCGAAGCTTTGTTCTTTCATCTTCAGGTGTAAGTCTCTGATTGTCCAAAAGATGTCACAATGTCCTTTCTCTTAGTTGTCTGTTTCCTTGCACTCATTCTGTGAGAGTGGGCTTCTGAGGAGGCTAATCAGCCGTGTCGACGATCAGCCGTGTCGACGCTCTCAGCGTGGGTAGGAGGGCCGTGTAGACAACCGATGACTTATATAGCCAGAGGGTCCTGCTTAAATTCACCTTCCTAGATACAGTACTTAGAATAGCTACTCCACCATAAACTTGATTGTTCAGAGATTTTCTTTGTCTTCAACCTCATGTTGCATTTTGGGGTCGTGACTAATTGTGGACCTTGGCTGCAGCGTGCGGTCCTCTAGTCTGATATGTAAATTCTTAATTCACATGTTTTATACCCTAGAGTAGAAAGGGACGTTTCCGTCTCATGACACGCTCTCTGGGTTCCCTGGGGTGTAGCTAGTTACAAGGCAAGGTATTAGGATTTACTATGACCTTGTTTAGACAACTAAAACCACAGTCTTATCGTCACCAAAACATTCTACACAACAAAGTATGTAAACATCACATATACATTGAGAAAACTCTTCAAGTTATTTATTTTTTCATTATAACATCCTCATTTAACTTTTAATAACATAAAATAGACATTCTTTTTCATATTCCATCCATCATTGTTTCCACCATTTGGCTGATCAAATTTCACTTCCCAAAGTCCATTTATTTGATGTTCTGTAGTTTTGGCTGTAAACTCTTCCTAAGGCACACAGATATTCCAGTCTCTCACATTAGAGAACAGAATGGAGATTGGCTGCTGCCTTATAATATTACGATGGGCGTGAGGTCATAAAGACCCCCCCTCCCATCAATCCCTCTATACCTCTACCCCTCTGCGGGAGGGAGAGGTATCTCTGTAGAACCGTGATCCACTGTAACCTGATCCCCACAGGCCAGTCGTGACAATATTCTCTCACCAAAAATAATTTACTTCAGCTCGAAGAAAATGTTATTTAAGATTCGACCCTCATTTATTTTTTTACATGTACGCTTCCGAGAAATGTATAGATTAAAGGCCTCCCTTTCCACGCCTCCATTCTCCCAGGAAACGGCTGCTGAGAAGAGGCAGTGACTTGTGTGCCTCCAGCCCCATCCTGGTCTCTGGCCCCGGTCCAGAGCCCAGTGGAAAGCACCTATTGATGCCTGAAAAACTCCCACAGTCCACAGCTTCCTGTGAGCACAATGCCCACAGAGACTCACTCCAACTCACCACTCATACAGGCTTCAAAAAGCCCCAACATAACCACAACGCACCCTCTTTATCTTTATTTGTATAAAAATAAAATATAGACCTACACAGTGTGGGATTTCAACCGAAATTACACAAGAGGTTTATTGATGGGAGGTCAGATATTTGAGGTTTGTTCGATTTTTAGGGCGGCAGATTGGTGATTTGGGATTGAGTCCAGATAGGCAGGAGATAATAAAAAGGAATAGCATGTCCAACACGTACTGAGGCTTTGTAAATGGTACCATCTGTCCAAGCATACTGTCCCTAGGTAAGGAAGGTGCCAGGAGTAGGTGGGCTGGTGAGCTTTTCTCTTTGCTCTGTGTCTGTACAGTATGTCCACATTTACAAGTGCAAGAGAGGAAAAAGCTAGAATCAGCCAATGCTATGATTTTCTGTGGCTGCCATTACACCCAGTATGATGATCCTACTAGTGAAATACTACACCATTAACATACTATTTACACACTTTATTACCCCTTTGTTCAGCAGTATAAAACTGTTATCATACAAAAGTCAAATGTTAAGAGTGAACATTGTCAGTATATTTAACATTCTGCACTTCGAATTAAGCGTTGAGAAACTAGCAGAGAGAAAGTACTGCAGAGAAAATCTCCATGGGAGCCAGAGGGAGCCTCGCTCCGAGTCCCATACACCCTGTGGCAAAGGCAGAGGGCCACCAGCACCACCAATCAACATGGGTAAAAAAATGTTATATTTTATTTTTGTACCTTTATTTAACTAGGCAAGTCTAATCTCTCTCTCTCGCTCACTCTCTCTCATTCTCCCTTATCCCCCTGCACCAGCCCGCCTCTAAGGCTGGTTCCCTCAACTGCCAAACCCCTGGGTATCTATCTGTATGGCTCTTCCCTTCCTTTTTCACAACACAGTCTAATACTGCTATAACTCAGACCCCATGGGCATAATTTTGGATGTCCTTCATACCACCCTGCCACAAAAGGTAGTGGTTTTGCCATACAGTAGAAGTATGAGTCAACTGCGGTGGCCCACAAGCTGTTCCAAATGGCAGTGGCCAACAGACAGGTGTAACAGTAAGGCCCCAAATAAGTCCCCTGTACCTGGTATCTGTGGGACAGAGATAGATGATGAGGTGGGAATGCAAACCACAGACCAAAGACAAAGCCACTGCTGCAGTGAATTAAAAAAATTAAATCTGCTTATCTAGTATGCAATGTAAAATTCCATCAGGTGTTGAAAGGGACCATTTACTTGGGCTTGGTGCAAAACATTGAAATTAAATAGTAATTTCAAAATACTGTGCTATTTAAATATACTAATTTGAAGTCGAAAATGCCATTATAAACTGGAAAAGAAAGTCAAGCTGTTCTAGAAAATGTACAATCAACTTGAATACTAAAGTTGTGTGGTAACTGTTGTAGTAAACAACTAGAGCATGTGTGCAGTGTTTTATAAAGGACTGGATATAAGGTGGCGATGGCACTTCCTCCCTGTTCTCACCATTGAATACATTCTAAAGTATTTCTAACACTTTGGCACTGAGTGCTTTTGTCCACCATTGCAGCTGAGTTCCGGGTTGAGAGTCCTGTGCATTTGCAGTCCTTTGTACCAGTGGGTAATGACATTCACTCTCTAAAGAGAAATCAGATGGACTTGAAAGAGATTTTCATGGAGTTTGCTGCCAAGCTACAAGGCACAGTGTCAGAAATACACCACATTTCATAAGCAGCTTTTAATATTTTGTGGCTGATTCTCTTTTTCATATGCAGTAGTTATCAGCCCATTTACATTTGGTGCGGGTACACATTTGGTGTGGGTACACAGCGCAATGAGTGTCGCACCATGAGACATACTGCGCTTCAAGGCTATTATATAGTATTCGGCAGTCTTCTCTGGTTGTGCCAGATTAGGTAAAATTCACGTCATCCTCATCGCTGCTCCAGCTTACCAGTTTTCAAAGGCATCTTGAGCGGCCATAATGCAAACTGGATTTAAGTGTGGATGTCATGCTTGTGCCTTGTCAGAGTGCATGGAGACTGGGCTCAACATCTCCCCATGAACAGAGCTAGAGAGAGAGAGAGACATCCATCCTTCCTTAGGCAGGGCTGAGGACCTCCTCTAGTTAGCATTGGACACAGTTTACACGAGCTGCCCCATATCCACAGGCGCAGGCTAACCACTCCACTACACAACATTCTCACAGTGGAGGACGCCTTTGATGAATGTTCTCAAATGTGTCTTTTCATCTGTCACATTGGTCTTTATGTGGAGCAATTGGCGAAACTGTTTGACAGAAAGATTATTTAGACGATAGAGAACAATGGTTGTCATTGTTGTTGACAGAGTAAAGAATGGCCAAATTGACCACTTCTGATAGGCTAACTAACTACTTTATCACAAAACGAGGCCAGAGGAAATCACTTAATATGCAAATCACCGTTATTATCCCGAGACAAAATTGAAACATCCTGATCACTGGCTGAGATCAATAAATTGGATGTTCCTTCCCACTGCCACCCTGTAAGTGTTGTTCAATTGCAGCAGCCAGGCACAATGACACACTCCATATCTTATCATACAAACAAGAAACAGCACAATATATCAACCAATCAAACAGAAAGAGCACAGTGCTGGGGCATCTTTTCTTTTCTTATGTAAATTGTATTCTAATTAGATGACACTGTGAAGACCATTCGTCATTTAACTGTTAGATGTGCTCGTCATCAATCACATCAGCCAAATTGAGTCACAGTTATCTAGTAAATTATCCAATAAAATCACACATTTGATACCTGTCTAATGAGTTTGTCCTATTAAATTGTTTATTAGTGAATTTGTTTATGGTGATGGATCTGCTTCCTTATCTTAGTCCTGCTTACACTATGCAGACAGTCAGTCACATGTGGTCAAATCAAATCTAATTGTATTTGTCACATGCGCCAAATTGACCTTACAGTGAAATGCTTACTTACAAGCTCTTGACCAACAATGCAGTTTTATGAAAAATACCTAAATAAAAATAAGAAATAAAACGAACAAATAATTAAAGAGCAGCAGTAAAATAACAATAGCGCAGTAAAATAACAATGGTGTGAATGATCTGCTGCTAACCTCTTGCTATTGCATTGATTAAATTATCTGGCAGCAGACACATGTGCCTCTGGAGAACTCCCCCAGCTAGCATAGTTGCTGACACACACAATCCTCTTCTGTGGATTGGCTATAAAATCCTCTGAGTTCTGGCTCCAAGGGATATGCTGACCACTTACCCTGCTTTTCTAACATGCAACCCTATTTCTTATATTTTTTCAGAGAGGTAAAGGGAGGGAGTGAAGGAGGCAGATCTCCCGAGTGGTGCAGCGTTCTAAGGCGCTGCATCTCAGTGCTAGAGTCGTCACTACAGACCCTGGTTCAATCCTGGACTGTATCACAACCGGCCATCATAGGGAGTCCCATAGGGCGGTGCACAATTGTCCCAGCGTTGTCTGGGCTAGGGGAGGGTTTGGCCGGTGTTGGCCGTCATTGTAAATAAGAATTTGTTCTTAACTGATTTACCTAGTTAAATAAAAAATAAGTGAAAGAAGGAATGATGGAGGGAAAATGTGCAAATCAAATCAAATCAAATTTCTTTATATAGCCCTTCGTACATCAGCTGATATCTCAAAGTGCTGTACAGAAACCCAGCCTAAAACCCCAAACAGCAAGCAATGCATGTGAAAGAAGCACGGTGGCTAGGAAAAACTCCCTAGGAAAAACTCCCTAGAAAGGCCAAAAACCTAGGAAGAAACCTAGAGAGGAACCAGGCTATGAGGGGTTGGCAGTCCTCTTCTGGCTGTGCAGGGTGGATATTATAACAGAACATGGTCAAGATGTTAAAATGTTCATAAATGACCAGCATGGTCAAATAATAATAATCATAGTAGTTGTCGAGGGTGCAACAAGCACGTCCGGTGAACAGGTCAGGGTTCCATAGCCGCAGGCAGAACAGTTGAAACTGGAGCAGCAGCACGGCCAGGTGGACTGGGGACAGCAAGGAGTCATCATACCAGGTAGTCCTGAGGCATGGTCCTAGGGCTCAGGTCCTCCGAGAGAAAGACAGAAAGAGAGAAAGAGAGAATTAGAGAGAGCATATTTAAATTCACACAGGACACCGGATAAGACAAGAGAAATACTCCAGATGTAACAGACTGACCCTAGCCCCCCGACACATAAACTACTGCAGCATAAATACTGGAGGCTGAGACAGGAGGGATCAGAAGACACTGTGGCCCCATCCGATGATACCCCCGGACAGGGCCAAACAGGCAGGATATAACCCCACCCACTTTGCCAAAGCACAGCCCCTACACCACTAGAGGGATGTCTCCAACCACCAACTTACCGTCCTAAGACAAGGCTGAGTATAGCCCACAACGATCTCCGCCATGGCACAACCCAAGGGGGGGCGCCAACCCAGACAGGAAGACCACGTCAGTGACTCAACCCACTCAAGTGACGCACCCCTCCCATGGACGGCATGGAAGAACACCAGTAAGCCAGTGACTCAGCCCCTGTAAAAGGGTTAGAGGCAGAGAATCCCAGTGGAAAGAGGGGAACCGGCAAGGCAGAGACAGCAAGGGCGGTTCGTTGCTCCAGCCTTTCCGTTCACCTTCACACTCCTGGGCCAGACTATACTTAATCATAGGACCTACTGAAGAGATACGTCTTCAGTAAAGACTTAAAGGTTGAGACTGAGTCTGCGTCTCTCACATTGGTAGGCAGACCATTCCATAAAAATGGAGCTCTATAGGAGAAAGCCCTACCTCCAGCCGTTTGCTTAGAAATTCTAGGGACAATTAGGAGGCCTGTGTCTTGTGACCGTAGCGTACGTGTAGGTATTTACGGCAGGACCAAATCGGAAAGATAGGTAGGAGCAAGCCCATGTAATGCTTTGTAGGTTAGCAGTAAAACCTTGAAATCAGCCCTTGCCTTAACAGGAAGCCAGTGTAGGGAGGCTAGCACTGGAGTAATATGATCAATTTTTTTGGTTCCAGTCAGGATTCTAGCAGCCGTATTTAGCACTAACTGAAGTTTGTTTAGTGCTTTATCCGGGTAGCCGGAAAGTAGAGCATTGCAGTAGTCCAGCCTAGAAGTAACAAAAGCATGGATTAATTTTTCTGCGTCATTTTTGGACAGAAAGTTTCTGATTTTTGCAATGTTACGTAGATGGAAAAAAGCTGTCCTTGAAACAGTCTTGATATGTTCTTCAAAAGAGAGATCAGGGTCCAGAGTAACGCCGAGGTCCTTCACAGTTTTATTTGAGACGACTGTACAACCATCCAGATTAATTGTCAGATTCAACAGAAGATCTCTTTGTTTCTTGGGACCTAGAACAAGCATCTCTGTTTTGTCCGAGTTTAAAAGTAGAAAGTTTGCAGCCATCCACTTCTTTATGTCTGAACCACAGGCTTCTAGCGAGGGCAATTTTGGGGCTTCACCATGTTTCATTGAAATGTACAGCTGTGTGTCGTCCGCATAGCAATGAAATTTAACATTATGTTTTCGAATGACATCCCCAAGAGGTAAAATATGTAGTGAAAACAATAGTGGTCCTAAAACGGAACCTTGAGGAACACCGAAATTTACAATTGATTTGTCAGAGGACAAACCATTCACAGAGACAAACTGATATCTTTCCGACAGCTAAGATTTAAACCAGGCCAGAACTTGTCCATGTAGACCAATTTGGGTTTCCAATCTCTCCAAAAGAATGTGGTGATCGATGGTATCAAAAGCGGCACTAAGATCTAGGAGCATGAGGACAGATGCAGAGCCTCGGTCTGACGTCATTAAAAGGTCATTTACCACCTTCACAAGTGCAGTCTCAGTGCTATGATGGTGTCTAAAACCAGACTGAAGCGTTTCGTATACATTGTTTGTCTTCAGGAAGGCAGTGAGTTTCTGTGCAACAGCTTTTTCTAAAATTTTTGAGAGGAATGGAAGATTCGATATAGGCCGATAGTTTTTTATAATTTCTGGGTCAAGATTCGGCTTTTTCAAGAGAGGCTTTATTACTGCCACTTTTAGTGAGCTTGGTACACATCCGGTGGATAGAGAGCCGTTTATTATGTTCAACATAGGAGGGCCAAGCACAGGAAGCAGCTCTTTCAGTAGTTTAGTTGGAATAGGGTCCAGTATGCAGCTTGAGGGTTTGGAGGCCATGATTATTTTCATCATTGTGTCAAGAGATATAGTACTAAAACACTTTAGTATCTCCCTTGATCCTAGGTCCTGGCAGAGTTGTGTAGACTCAGGACAATGGAGCTTTGGAGGAATAACCAGATTTAAAGAGGAGTCTGTAATTTGCTTTCTAATGATCATGATCTTTTCCTCAAAGAAGTTCATGAATTTATTACTGCTGAAGTGAAAGCCATCCTCCATTTGCGAAGGCTGCTTTTTAGTTAGCTTTGCGACAGTATCAAAAAGAAATTTCGGATTGTTCTTATTTTCCTCAATTAAGTTGGAAAAATAGGATGATCGAGCAGCAGTGAGGGCTCTTCGATACTGCACGGTACTGTGTTTCCAAGCTAGTCGGAAGACTTCCAGTTTGGTGTGGCGCCATTTCCGTTCCAATTTTCTGGAAGCTTGCTTCAGAGCTCGTGTATTTTCTGTATACCAGGGAGCTAGTTTCTTATGACAGATGTTTTTAATTTTTAGGGGTGCAACTGCATCTAGGGTATTGCGCAAGGTTAAAACCTCTTACATCTAGACGTTCCGCTAGCGGAACACCTGCTCCAATGATGGGCGTGGCGCGAAATACAAATTCCTCTAAAATCCGAAAACTTCCATTTTTCAAACATATGACTATTTTACAGCATTTTAAAGACAAGACTCTCGTTAATCTAACCACACTGTCCGATTTCAAAAAGGCTGTACAGCGAAAGCAAAACATTAGATTATGTCAGCAGAGTACCCAGCCAGAAATAATCAGACAACCATTTTTCAAGCTAGCATATAATGTCACAAAAACCCAGAAGACAGCTAAATGCAGCACTAACCTTTGATGATCTTCATCAGATGACACACCTAGGACATTTATGTTATACAATACATGCATGTTTTGTTCAATCAAGTTCATATTTATATCAAAAAACAGCTTTTTACATTAGCATGTGACATTCAGAACTAGCATACGCCCGCGGAACACCTGCCGGCGAATTTACTAACAATTTACTAAATTACTCACGATAAACGTTCACAAAAAGCATAACAATTCCAATAAGAATTATAGATACAGAACTCCTCTATGCACTCGATATGTCCGATTTTAAAATAGCTTTTTGGTGAAAGCACATTTTGCAATATTCTAAGTACATAGCCCAGCCATCACGGGCTAGCTATTTAGACACCCGGCAAGTTTAGCCTTCACCAAAATCAGATTTACTATTATAAAAGTTTGATTACCTTTTGTTGTCTTCATCAGAATGCACTCCCAGGACTGCTACTTCAATAACAAATGTTGGTTTGGTCCAAAATAATCCATCGTTATATCCGAATAGCGGCGTTTTGTTCGTGCGTTCCAGAAACTATCCGAAATGGTAAATCAGGGTCGTGCGCATGGCGCATTTCGTGACAAAAAAATTCGAAATATTCCATTACCGTACTTCGAAGCATGTCAACCGCTGTTTAAAATCAATTTTTATGCAATTTATCTCGTAAAAAAGCGATAATATTCCGACCGGGAATCTCCTTTTCGGTAAACAGAGGAAAAAACACAAAGACGGGGGCGGCCAGTGCACGCGCCTAAGCCCACAGTCCCTTGATCGGCCACTTGAGAAAGGCGATAATGTGTTTCAGCCTGGGGCTGGAATGACGACATTCATGTTTTTCCCGGGCTCTGAGAGCCTATTGGAGCCGTGGGAAGTGTCACGTTACCGCAGAGATCCTTTGTAATGGAATGAGATGTCAAAGAAAGACAATAAATGGTCAGACAGGCCACTTCCTGTAAAGGAATCTCTCAGGTTTTGACCTGCCATTTGAGTTCTGTTATACTCACAGACACCATTCAAACAGTTTTAGAAACTTTGGAGTATTTTCTATCCAAAGCTAATAATTATATGCATATTCTAGTTTCTGGGCAGGAGTAATAATCAGATTAAATCGGGTACGTTTTTTATCCAGCCGTGAAAATACTGCCCCCTAGCCATAACAGGTTAAATTGAGTTCCTCGGTTAGGTGGTTAACTGATTTTTGTCCTCTGACGTCCTTGGGTAGGCAGAGGGAGTCTGGAAGGGCATCAAGGAATCTTTGGGTTGTCTGAGAATTTATAGCACGACTTTTAATGCTCCTTGGTTGGGGTCTGAGCAGATTATTTGTTGCGATTGCAAACGCAATAAAATGGTGGTCCGATAATCCAGGATTATGAGGAAAAACATTAAGATCCACAACATTTATTCCGTGGGACAAAACTAGGTCCAGAGTATGACTGTGGCAGTAAGTAGGTCCAGAGACATGTTGGACAAAACCCACTGAGTCGATGATGGCTCCGAAAGCCTTTTGGAGTGGGTCTGTGGACTTTTCCATGTGAATGTTAAAGTCACCAAAAATTAGAATATTATCTGCTATGACTACAAGATCCGATAGGAATTCAGGGAACTCAGTGAGGAACACTGCATATGGCCCAGGAGGCCTGTAAACAGTCGCTATAAAAAGTGAGTGAGTAGGCTGCATAGATTTCATGACTAGAAGCTCAAAAGACGAAAACGTCATTGTTTTTTTTTTGTAAATTGAAATTTGCTATCGTAAATGTTAGCAACACCTCCGCCTTTGCCGGATGCACGGGGGGTATGGTCACTAGTGTAACCAGGGGGTGAGGCCTCATTTAACACAGTAAATTCATCAGGCTTAAGCCATGTTTCAGTCAGGCCAATCACATCAAGATTATGATCAGTGATTAGTTCATTGACTATAACTGCCTTGGAAGTGAGGGATCTAACATTAAGTAACCCAATTTTGAGATGTGAGGTATCACAATCTCTTTCAATAATGGCAGGAATGGAGGAGGTCTTTATACTAGTGAGATTGCTAAAGCGAACACCGCCATTTCTAATTTTGCCCAACCTAGTTCGAGGCACAGACACGGTCTCAATGGGGAAAGCTGAGCTGACTACGCTGACTGTGCTAGTGGCAGACTCCACTAAGCTGGCAGGCTGGCTAACAGCCTGCTGCCTGGCCTGCACCCTATTTCATTGTGGAGCTAGAGGAGTTAGAGCCCTGTCTATGTTCGTAGATAAGATGAGAGCACCCCTCCAGCTAGGATGGAGTCCGTCACTCCTCAACAGGCCAGGCTTGGTCCTGTTTGTGGGTGAGTCCCAGAAAGAGGGCCAATTATCTACAAATTCTATCTTTTGGGAGGGGCAGAAAACAGTTTTCAACCAGCGATTGAGTTGTGAGACTCTGCTGTAGAGCTCATCACTCCCCCTAACTGGGAGGGGGCCAGAGACAATTAATTGATGCCGACACATCTTTCTAGCTGATTTACATGCTGAAGCTATGTTGCGCTTGGTGACCTCTGACTGTTTCATCCTAACATCGTTGGTGCCGACGTGGATAACAATATCTCTATACTCTCTACACTCGCCAGTTTTAGCTTTAGCCAGCACCGTCTTTAGATTAGCCTTAACGTCGGTAGCCCTGCCCCCTGGTAAACAGTGTATGATCGCTGGATGATTCGTTTTAAGTCTAATACTGCGGGTAATGGAGTCGCCAATGACTAGGGTTTTCAATTTGTCAGAGCTAATGGTGGGAGCCGTCGGCGTCTCAGACCCCACAACGGGAGGAGCAGAGACCAGAGAAGTCTCGGCCTCCGACTCCGACTCGCTTTATGGGGAGAACCGGTTGAAAGTTTCTGTCGGCTGAATAAGCGACACCGGTTGAGCATTCCTACAGCATTTCCCTCCAGAAGCCATGAGAAAGTTGTCCGGCTGCGGGGACCGTGCGAGGGGATTTATACTAACGTTACTATCTGTACTTACTGGTGGCACAGACGCTCTTTCATCCTTTCCTACACTGAAATTGCCCTTGCCTAACGATTGCGTCTGAAGCTGGGCTTGCAGCACAGCTATCCTTGCCGTAAGGCGATCGTTCTCCTGTATATTATAAGTACAGCGACTGCAATTAGAAGGCATCATGTTAATGTTACTTAGCTTCGGCTGTTTGAAGTCCTGACGAACCATGTCCAGATAAAACCTCCGGGGTGAAAAAGTTGAATGAAAAAAGTTGAGTGAGGGAAAAAGTAAAAATATATGGTAATGAAAAAGTAAAAACCGTCAGGTAGCAAAGTAAGATCGGCAACAAAACGCACAGCAGCGTAAACAAGTCTGCAAGTTGATGTATTATAATATCCAACAGATCAATTCAAGTTACATTGTCACACAGACAGACCCAAATAGATTTGTGGGGCAACATCAATTACTTTTCCTAAATCAAACTGTTTGTAATTAGTTTGCACAGTTAATTTCCTAACTGAAACAGAGTGGTTGGCATAACCCCAGAAACTAGGCAAAATGCTGTACATAATTGTGGGTCAGCTTTAAAAAGACAGTGACACTGATGGCACCTCCGGACTAGTCTGCCTTTCCAGCGGCAACAAACCCTTTGGAAGTGTCTCTCTACCTTGAATATCTCATTAGTGTCATGCTTATGGTAATTACCCTCCAGGTTAGCTCGAAGAATAAAGGTTCAGAGAGGTTTTATTTGTTTCAAAAAGCTTTGCTAGGGGCTCTGACAGTCTAGCATTGCAATGTGAAGAGTAAAACAACACCAATTACCAGGGAGAGAATGAAGGCATAAGCTAATAGAAACAGAAGCCATCCAAAGTAAAGCACTCCTTAGACTTTATTCAACACAGAGACTCCAGTAACCTCTCAAAAGAATGTTCACCCCAAACTGACTAAAGTTGAGGAATGGTGGATGTTGTTATGATTACAGAAAAGCATGCACATAATCTTAATGAGAATGGACTAGCGCCTGAGGGGCTATAGAATTTCAATAACACATCACTGATGGCAAATGCCAGTGAGCCTTAAGTACTGCAACAAAACAGGTAATTTAGATGCCATACGACCACAGACTGGATGGATAAAACATTTTCTATGAAGCAAAGCTCAGTTTCAGTAATTGTACTGGAAGACCAGTACAGTATAAACTTTATGTAATCACATAATCAATGGAGCTTTGCTGAATAGTTGTTCAGGGACTAAAGTCTCACATAATTCACACTGTAACTGATTGTGTCTTCACAGGAAACTTGAGCCTGTGTTGAGCAGGGTTTTACCTTAAACACATATCTTAAACAAACCAGTACTGCGTGCTGTAATTCAGTCAATATTTCATGATTTAAACATTTTTAAACATTTGGAGTATTTTGGTCCATCTATCTGTTGCATTTATTAGAATTGTTTTTAAAACCTTTTTTTTCATTTTGATAACCTTTGCTAATCTGAGCTGTAGAGGAGATTCCTGCTTCAGCAACGTCTGAGTTAATGCCCACTAGCTGGGCTCTACCTGCAGAGAGATCATCCTGAGATTGATGGACACTCCAGCACCAGGCCCACTTCAGAGCCAGTTGATCAGATGAACTGCATCTTAATGAAAACCTGATACGTTCGTGATGGAGACGGGATGCTCGTAATCGCGCATTCAATCTCTCCCCCTGAGCTCATCACAGGCTGGAGCCACAAACTTTAATTGCAGTATGCTTTCGCCCAAAACTACTGGAGGTCACTCATAAACATTTATTTTCACCTTCACGATTTTGGTATGTGATAGGCTGTCAATCTGCAGGAAGCCTATCATTTAGAAACTTGTGTTTCGAGCTAGCTGTTTTGTCCAAGTTGTCTCCAAGACAACCATGTATTATCATGTGTTTTGATTTGAAAAGATCAGTAGAATGAATGGCAGAAGTTATAAAGTTTCTTTATCTAATTACTTAAATTTGCTATTAAATTAATGAAAAGTATCATATTAATCCAACTTTGAAAATTGTCTTGCTGAATAAAAATGTGAAGTCTCCTTCCGTCTTTATCAATAGGATACCCCATTACAGCTTGCTTCATAACAGCCACTGTCATAAATATTGATAATCAAGCAAGGACACGCTAACAATAATAAATAGATCTAACAGGAACTATGCCAAAAAACACTTTGTCACTGAAATTGGTGCTGACACACACAGTCACTGTTTGTGTACCGCATTCTTAAACATTTGTTTATTCTCTGATGCTGCACCAAACACAAATGAATAACCAGTGAATGCATTAATGCATAAGCTAAATTCCTTATTGACGCAGGCAATTATCACAGTGTGTTTTCGCCACAGAAGTTAATTTGCTCAAGTTTCCTGTGAATACACAATCAGTTAGTGTAAATTATATGAGACTGTAGTCCCTAAACAACTATTCTGATTCTGTGATAAGTGCAAGCTCCATTGATTATGTGATTACAAAAAGAGGAGTTATATTCTATGGGTTATACTGTACCGCACTTCCAGTACAATATCAGTACTGCAGTACTGTTTGTCTACTCTCAGGCTACCGGGCTAAAGCACTAAATAAACTTCAGTTAGTGCTAGATATGGCTGCTAGAATATTGACTAGAACCCCAAAAATGTATCATATTACTCCAGTGCTAGCCTCTTTACACTTGCTTCCTGTTAAGGCTAAGACTGATTTCAAGGTTTTACTGCTAACCTACAAAGTATTACATGTACTTGCTCCTACCTATCTTTCCAATTTGGTCTTGCTGTACATACCTACAGGTACACTACGGTCACAAGAGACAGGCCTCCTTATTGTCCCTAGAATTCCGAAGCAAACAGCTGGAGGCAGGGCTTTCTCCTATAGAGCTACATTTTTATGGAATGGTCTGCCTATCCATGTGAGAGACGAAGACTCGGTCTCAACCTTTAAGTCTACTGAAGACCTATATTTTCAAAAGGTCCTATGATTGAGTGTAGTCTGGCCCAGCGGTGCAAAGGTGAAAATGCAGACACTGAATATCCCTTTGAGCATGTTGAAGTTATTAATTACACTTTGGATGGTGTATCAATACACTCAGTCACTACAAAGACACACGTTCTTCCTAACTCAGTTGCCGGAGAGGAAGAAAACCACACAGGGATTTCACAATGAGGCCAATGGTGACTTTAAAACAGTTACAGAGTTGAATGGCTGTGATAAGAGAACTGAGAATGGATCAAAAACATTGTAGTTACTCCACATACTAACATAATTGACAGAGTGAAAAGAAGAAAGCCTGAACAGAATAAAAAATATTCCGAAACACATGTCCTGTTTGCAGTAAAACAAATTGGCAAAGCAATTAACTTTTTGTCCTGATTACAAAGTGTTATGTTTGGGGCAAATCAAATACAACACATTACTGAGTACCATTCACCACATTTCAAGCATGGTGTTGGCTGCATCATGTTATGGGTACGCTTGTAATAGTTAAACTCTGGGGCATTTTTCAGGATAAAAAAAGAAACGAAATGGAACTAAGCACAGGCAAAATCCTAGAGGAAAACATGGTTCAGTCTGCTTTCCACCAGACACTGGGAGATGAATTCACCTTTCAGCAGAACAATGACCTAAAACACAAGGCCAAATCTACACTGTAGATTCTTACCAAGAAGACAGTGAATGTCGTGAGTGGCCGAGATACAGTTTTGACTTAAATCTGCTTGAAAATATATGGAAAGACTTGAAAATGGTTGTCTAGCAATGAAGAATTCAAAAAAGAATAAATTGTGCAAATATTGTACAATCGAGGTGTGGAAAGCTCTTAGAGACTTACCCAGAAAGACACACAGCTGTAATCACTGCAAAAGGTTATTCTAACATGTATTGGGGTGTGAATACTTACGTAAATTGATATTTTTGTATAGATTTTTCAATACATTTTCTAAAATGTCTAAAAACATGTTTGTTTAGACTTAAAATGTGTCAAGACCTGACAATGGTTGTCAAGCAATGATCAGCAACCAATTTGACAGAGCTTGAAGAATTTCGAAAAGAATAATAGGCACATTTTGCACAAATCAAATGTAACGTGACATTTTCTAAGGCTTCCATTGGCTCTCAGAAGGCACCAGAAAGCGGAATGACGTCTCTGCAGTCTCTGGGCGAAAAAGCAGGAGTTTTTGTGAGTGGTCAGGCAGGGAACAATGACAGTGTAGTGCGCGTGCAAGAGATGACTCCATGTTTTTCTTTCAGTCTATGAATGAATATAACGTCGCCCGGTTGGAATATTATCGCTATTTTACGAGAAAAATAGTATAAAAATTGATTTTAAACAGCGTTTGACATGCTTCGAAGTACGGTAATGGAATATTTTGACATTTTTAGTCACGAAATGCTCCCGCGCGTCACCCTTCGGATACTGACATGAACGCACAAACAAAATGGTAGAGGCGGGTTACCCACTCGCCGACTAATACTAACAAGGCACCCGGATCTGCGTCCCCTTTATTGGCATCTTCTCTTCATGCGAAAACAAGAATTTGGGCCTGGTCGATATCTGGAGTAAATCTTTTGTGTCCGACTCATTAAAGAAAAACTCTTCGTCCAGTTCGAGGTGAGTAATCGCTGTTCTGATATCCAGGAGCTCTTTTCAGTCAAAAGAGATGGTGAAGGAACATTATGTACAAAATAAGTTACAAACAATGCGAAAAAACACACAAAATTGCACAATTGGTTAGAAGCCCGTAAAACGGCAGCCATCTCCTCCAGTGCCATTCCATTGTCAATGTTTTCACTTTGTAATTACGGGGTATTGTGTGTAGATGGGTGAGGAAAAAAATATTTCATTCATTTTGAATTCAGGCTGTAACAACAAAATGTGGAATAAATCAAGGGGTATGAATACTTTCTGAAGGAACTGTATCTATATATACTTTACATTGTTTGAGAGATGACATAATATCACTAATCCCATTGTTCATTTTCAGAATTTTCTTTCACTTCATAGCATCTCATTTGTTCAAATTTCAACTGTATTAAACTATTGCTTTCTTCCACAAAAAAGAACACCCATAAAAATAAAGTTATCTTCTCTTTCTTGTGACGTACGTTTTTGAGGTGATGCATTAAATCCCAGACTAAACTTTAGCGTTCTTATAGATGCAAAGTAAAGACAATGTATTCCATTGAACCCATTTCAGCCATTACCTGTGTGAGTGTGTTTGACAGGTCATTACAAACATTTCCGAGGTCGTAACATTAACGGGAAAAAACGACAAGTACAAGCAAGAGCATGAAAGAGTCACAGGTGTAAAATGAAAGCAATCAATCCAGCGATGATTTTGTATTCCTCAAAACACAGGAAAATGACAGATTTCAGGTGACCAGAAAATGTGCGTTGCTACTCAGATACAGGTGCCCCAAGCACTTTACAGCAGCTCTGATTGCTAACACACTGGCCATTCACGCTCCAGGTTAATTAAGGTGCTTTGCAATTGGGATTAAGGGGGATTTAGCCCCGTAGATTGATTACTCTCAAGGCGTGGCACAGACTCCAGTTCTGGTTTCCAATCTCAGAGTCAGCCTGAGTACACTGTAGCTACTCCTCCCTAGATCCAACCTCATACAAATGTATATTCTCCCCTCTTCCATTTTAACTGGAGGTGGTCAATCTGCAAGAGGATAAATTCAGTGGTCGTTTCATTGTTTTACATCACCCCATTGGCCCTCCTCAGTGAACGGAGCACACACTGATCCATTTAAATCACACTTCCTCCTCTCCTCTCCCCTTTTTCTCCCGCAGCTCTTTCTCCAGTAGAGCTAGCAGACACCTTTCCGCAACTTCCATGTCTCATTCCTTAAGTACCCTATAATTTGGGTTTCTCACTGGCATTGGCAGCGTTAATTGGCTGTGGATCTGTGGCAGCGGGAGGGGGAGGAGGATACAGATGATGTGGGGATGAGGAGGATGCTGGGGGCTTGAGGTTCACGGTGGCAACTGCCTTAATTAGGTGGAGAATATACGTAGGCATGTCCCTGTGTCGGCTGCTCAAAGCAGCACTTTGCCATGGCAGCATGGAGGCAGACCAGTTATCTTCCTGATTGCATGCTGCAAGGTAGAGTACCTTTGACCCCCACTTTGTACAATGGAAATATATAATCATCTCCGCCGAGTGACTCAGGGAAAAAGCCTACTCAAATTAACTTGTCAAACAAACGAATATGAAATATTACAAAGCAAAGATAGCGTTTAGGAACTGTTGATATGACAGTAATGACTGAGCTGGGATGTTATCGTAAACAAAGACCGATTTGGGTGGAAAGTAAAACTGAGCCTCTACACTTTTTATTTACAGTCAAAGTGTACATTTCACTTTTCTAATTAATACATTTCTCGAGGAATGAAAAACACATATAGAAATTAGACGTTATTATAATTTGAGGAAAGCTTTCCACAGAAGTTAAGCACCATGAGATTTAAGTCTATTAATGTTCAAAATCTAACAAACTGATCCATCATAGTTTTATCTTTTAATTACATTTACAATTGAGCGAAGATACATTTTTGGAATAGAGCGATTCATATCAGTTGAAACTTGTCTCCTTAATCAGCAGATAGTGATTGCCTTCTCTGTTGTGCATTATAAGTGGGAGCTTAATAATTGCCTTGCTGGGTTCTAGTTACATTTTCGCTCACAGCATTTCACCCCAACTCCAGGGCATATACCATTTGGCGAGGGCATAGTGACACAAAAGGAAAATGGTGATAACATAAGGCAAGCACAAAAATGAAATCCAGACATTCAACAGAGGCCTAGAATAGATTTCTGTGAACACCAATTAATTCTATGTGGATTGGTTGTAATCCTGGATTCCTGGGGCATGAGCCATGACTTCAGTACTTCCCTATTCTGAACCAGGAATAGATCTAATAGGGGTGGCAGGTAGCCTAGTGGTTAAAGCGTTGGGCCAGTACCCGAAAGGTTGATCGAGTGCCTGACCTGACAAGTTAAAAATCTGTCGTTCTGCACCTGAACAAGGCACTGCTCCTATGCCGTCATTGTGAATAAGAATTTGTTCTTAACTGACTTGCCTAGTAAAATAAAAAAATAGATAACAGTGATGTACAGAAGAAGCTGCAGTATACCCAGTCTGAAATAAACTATAAATAAAGCTAATTGGATTCATAAAGAAGACAGATGGAGAGGAGGAAGTATATCGGAGTCAATATTAGCTGACGATGGAAACCCTGACGGCATGAAAAGTCTGTACTTTTGACTATTCCAACTTGGCCTTGATGTATCATATTTTAGGCATTCCAACTTTACTTTCGTCGTTAGTATAAAAATGTATTTAGGGTATGTAGGCTAGCCTGATTCTCATCTGTTTCATGTTGTCCTCTGCAATACCTCTAGGGTCTATGTTTTATTCAACATAGACAGCACACACATATTGATGGCATCCAATCATTAAAAACCTTATGCATAAGACATTGGCTGATTTAAACGGTGATAGAAAAGAGCATTGTGCTCAATTCCCCCAGAGTTCCAGTGTCACCAGATGCACATGCATTTCATTTCATGCATTGATAACACCTCAGTGCACTTCCAGAGCAGGATAAAGCATCAGGCAGCATCCTCAGGGTGTATGTCCTGGTTTTATGGACATACATAGAAAGAGACAGAGAGAGAGAGGTGGGGTGGGAGGAGAAAGGTGGAGGGAGAGCAAAATGGGGGGGGGGGGGGGGGGGATATTTTAGACTTTCAACTGCTGTAGTTTGAGTGGAGGATAATTGACAGATTTGTCCCCTGTGTGTCAACTTAATCCATGCATGCCTAAAAGTGGCAGTGGAGGTGACAGGGCCACAAGGATTTTCCTCAAGTGTATCTGTCAATGCAGCCAAGCCTCAATAGTTTGGGCCCCTGCCAGTGCTTAACTCATCTGTAGGGCTGCCTGCTTCCTTACTGCCTAAATTATGCATAATGTTGCATAGCTGATCAGCTCAAATCACCGGCACCACACAGTGAGTAAGCAACTTTCTGCTTTGTACAGAAATCAGTTGAGGGAGGTATTTATGAGTATTTGTAAAACCCTTAAGCGTGATTGTAATGCTCATCAAGATTGACTGTGCTAATCGAGAATCTGGCACTGCAGTGGAACGTGTTCATGCCACAGCTACTCTTCCTGGGGTCCAGCAACATTAAGGCAGTTATATACAATTTCAAACATTGCATTACATTACATTTCCTAACACTTTTCACAACACATTAAGTGTGTTCTCTTAGGCCACTACTTTACTACCACATATCTACAATACTTAATTCATGTGTATGTGTGTGTACAGTGCGTGTCTTATCATGTGTATCTCTGTCTGGGCCTGTGTATGTGTCTCTTCACAGTCCCAGCTGTGAAGGTGTATTTTTTGTATCTGATTCTACTGCTTACATCAGTTACCTGATGTGGAATAGAATTCCATGTAGCCATGGCTCTATGTAGTACTGTGCACCTCCCATAGTCTGTTCTTGACTTGGGGATTGTGAAAAGACCTTTGGTGCATTCAGCATGTCAACACTTCTTACAAAAATAAGTAGTGACTAAGTCAATCACTCCTCCACTTTGAGCCATGAGGTCTACATTCATATTATTCATGTTAGTTCTCCGTGTACACCCAAGGGCCAGCCGTGCTGCCCTGTTCTGAGCCAATTTTAATTTTACGAGGTCCCTCTTTGTGGCACCTGACCACACGACTGAAAAGTAGTCCAGGTGTGACAAAACTAGGGCCTGTAGGACCTTGTTGATAGTGTTGTTTAAAATGCAGAACAGTGCTTTATTATGGACAGATTTCTCCCCATTTTAGCTACTGTTGTGTTTTGACCATGACAATTTACAATCCAGGGTTAATCCAAGGAGTTTAGTCTCTTGAACTAGATCAATTTCCACATTATTTATTAGGTTTAGGGTTTAGTAAATGATTTGTCCCTAATGCAATGCTTTTAGTTTTTGAAATATTTAGGACTAGCTTATTCCTTGTCACCCATTCTGAAACTAACTGGAGCTCTTTGTTAAGTGTTGCAGTGATTTCACTCGCTGTAGTAGCTGACGTGTATAGTGTTAAGTCATCCACATACATAGACACACTGGCTTTACTCAAAGCTAGTGGCATGTCTTTAGTAATGATTGAGAAAAGTAAGGAGCCTAGACATTTGCACTGGGGAGTTCCTGATCCAATCTGGATTATGTTGGAGAGGCTTGCATTAAAGAACACCCTCTTTGTTCTGTTAGACAGGTAACTCTTTATCCACGATATAGCAGGGGGTGTAAAGCCATAACACATCAAATCAATTTTTTTGGTCACATGCAGATGTTATTGCGGGTGTAGCGAAATGCTTGTGTTCCTAGCTCCAACAGTGCAGTAATATCTAACAATTCCCAACAATACACACAAATCTAAAGTAAAAGAATGGAGTTAAGAAATATATAAATATTAGGACGAGCAATGTCGGAGTGGCATTGACTAAAATACAGTAGAATATTATACAGTATATACATATGAAATGAGTAAAGCAGTATGTAAACATTATTAAAATGACTAGTGTTCCATTGTTAAAGTGACCAGTGATTCCACGTCTATCTATACAGGGCAGAAGCCTCTAAGGTGCAGGGTTCAGTAACCGGGTGGTAGCCGGCTAGCAATGGCTATTTAACAGTCTGATGGCCTTGAGATAGAAGTTGTTTTTCAGTCTCTCAGTCCTAGCTTTGATGCACCTGTAGTGATCCCGCCTTCTGGATTATAGCGGGGTGAACAGGCTGTGGCTCGGGTGGTTGATGTCCTTGATGATCTTTTTGGCCTTCGTGTGACAATGGGTGCTGTAGGTGTGCTGGAGGGCAGGCAGTGTGCCCCCAGTGATGCGTTGATCCGACTGTAAAACCCTCTGGAGAGCTCTGCAGTTGCGGGCAGTGCAGTTGTCGTACCAGGCGGTGACACAGCCCGACAGGGCACTTTCAATTGTGCATCTGTAAAGGTTTGTGAGGGTCTTAGGGGCCAAGCCGAATTTCTTCAGCCTCCTGAGTTTGAAGAGACGCTTTTGTGTGGGTGGACCATTTCAGTTTGTCGGTGATGTATATGCTGAGGAACTTGAAGATTTTCACGTTCTCAACTGTGGTCCCATCAATGTGGATAGGGGCGTGCTCTCTCTGCAGTTTCCTGAAGTCCACGATCAGCTCCTTCGTTTTGTTTATGTTGAGGGAGAGGTTATTTTCCTGGCACTGCTCCGCCAGGGCCCTCACCTCCTCTCTGTAGGCTGTCTCGTCATTGTTGGTAATCAGGCCTATTACTGTTATGTCGTCCGGTAACTTGATGATTGAGTTGGAGGCATGCATGGCCATGCAGTCATGGGTGAACAGGGAGTACAGGAGGGCGCTGAGCACGCACCCTTGTGGGGCACCTGTGTTGAGGTTCAGCGAAGTGGGGGGGGGGGTCAGGAAGTCAAGGACCCAGTAGCACAGGGCCCCGAGCTTAATGACGAGCTTGGAGGGTACTATGGTGTTGATGACTGAGCTATAGTCGATGAAAAACATTCTTACATAGGTATTCCTCCTGTCCAGATGAGATAGGGCATTGTGCAGTGTGATGGCAATTGCATCGTCTGTGAATTTATTAGGGCGGTACGCAAAATGAAGTGGGTCTAGGGTGTCATGGAGAGGTAGAGGTGATTTGATCCTTAATTAGCCTCTCAAAGCACTTCATGATGACAGAAGTGAATGCTACGGGGCCATAGTCATTTAGTTCAGTTACCTTTGCTTTCTTGGGTACAGGAATAATGGTGGACATCTTGAAGCAAGTGGGGGCAGCAGACTGGGATCGGGAGAGATTAAATATGTCCGTAAACACTCCAGCCAGCTTGTCTGCGCATGCTCTGAGGACGTGGCTAGGGATGCCGTCTGGGCCGGCAGCCTTGCGAGAGTTAACACATTTAAATGTCTCACTCACGTTGACCACAGAGAACGGGAGCCCACAGACCTTGGGAGCGGGCTGCCTTGGTGGCACTGTGTTATCCTCAAAGCGGACGAAGAAGGTGTTTAGCTTGTCCGGGAGCAAGATTTCGGTGTCTGCGACGTGGCTGGTTTTCCCTTCGTAATTCGTGATTGTCTGTATACCCTGCCACATACGTCTCATGTCTAAGCCGTTGAATTGCGACTTTTTCTCTGTACTGACGTTTTGCCTGTTTGATTGCCTTACAGAGGTAAGAACTACACTATTTGTATTCGACTATATTACCAGTCACCCGGCCGTGGTTAACCTTTTCATATGTGAGTTCCAACTATCTCTTACGAGCGCCCGAGCATTAATTGTTTTATGCACATGATGTCAGAATATACTATTTTCTAACAACAGTTTGAATTGAGGAGTGTTCCGCCTCATTAATTCACATAGAAGTATCCCATTTCAGCGTTGCCGACAATTTATGTTTGAGGAGAACCCACCGCACTTCACTCATGTTTGCGCAGATCAAGTATGCATATATTTGTGCAGTCTTGCATGAATTGGAACATTTTCTTGCTGGTGCTCGCTTTGCCTTCATTGTTGTTTTCCTTACACAAAATAACTTTGAACGTGTGCGTTCCTATCAAAGTAAGTTCCTTATTTTCTGTATATCGTATTGTCATTTCTACAGTAGGCGCATACGGTATGTATGTGTATATATACTGCTCAAAAAAATAAAGGGAACACTTAAACAACACATCCTAGATCTGAATGAAAGAAATAATCTTATTAAATACTTTTTTCTTTACATAGTTGAATGTGCTGACAAAATCACACAAAAATAATCAATGGAAATCCAATTTATCAACCCATGGAGGTCTGGATTTGGAGTCACACTCAAAATTAAAGTGGAAAACCACACTACAGGCTGATCCAACTTTGATGTAATGTCCTTAAAACAAGTCAAAATGAGGCTCAGTAGTGTGTGTGGCCTCCACATGCCTGTATGACCTCCCTACAACGCCTGGGCATGCTCCTGATGAGGTGGCGGATGGTCTCCTGAGGGATCTCCTCCCAGACCTGGACTAAAGCATCCGCCAACTCCTGGACAGTCTGTGGTGCAAAGTGGCGTTGGTGGATGGAGCGAGACATGATGTCCCAGATGTGCTCAATTGGATTCAGGTCTGGGGAATGGGTGAGCCAGTCCATAGCATCAATGCCTTCCTCTTGCAGGAACTGCTGAACACACTCCAGCCACATGAGGTCTAGCATTGTCTTGCATTAGGAGGAACCCAGGGCCAACCGCACCAGCATATGGTCTCACAAGGGGTCTAAGGATCTCATCTCGGTACCTATTGGCAGTCAGGCTACCTCTGTCGAGCACATGGAGGGCTGTGCGGCCCCCCAAAGAAATGCCACCCCACACCATGACTGACCCACCGCCAAACCGGTCATGCTGGAGGATGTTGCAGGCAGCAGAACGTTCTCCATGGCGTCTCCAGACTGTCACGTCTGTCACATGTGCTCAGTGTGAACCTGCTTTCATCTGTGAAGAGCACAGTGGCGAATTTGCCAATCTTGGTGTTCTCTGGCAAATGCCAAACGTCCTGCACGGTGTTGGGCTGTAAGCACAACCCCCACCTGTGGACGTCGGGCCCTCATACCACCCTCATGGAGTCTGTTGAGCAGACACATGCACATTTGTGGCCTGCTGGAGGTCATTTTGCAGGGCTCTGGCAGTGCTTCTCCTGCTCCTCCTTGCACAAAGGCTGAGGTAGTGGTCCTGCTGCTGGGTTGTTGCCCTCCTACGGCCTCCTCCACATCTCCTGATATATTGGCCTGTCTCCTGGTAGCACCTCCATGCTCTGGACACTACGCTGACAGACACAGCAAACCTTCTTGCCACAGCTCACATTGATGTGCCATCCTGGATGAGCTGCACTACCTGAGCCACTTGTGTGGGTTGTAGACTCCGTCTCATGCTACCACTAGAGTGAAAGCACCGCCAGCATTCAAAAGTGACCAAAATATCAGCCAGGAAGCATAGGAACTGAGAAGTGGTCTGTGGTCCCCACCTGCAGAACCACTCCTTTATTGGGGGTATCTTGCTAATTGCCTATAATTTCCACCTGTTGTCTATTCCATTTGCACAACAGCATGTGAAATGTATTGTCAATCAGTGTTGCTTCCTAAGTGGACAGTTTGATTTCACAGAAGTGTGATTGACTTGGAGTTACATTGTGTTGTTTAAGTGTTCCCTTTATTTTTTTGAGCAGTGTATATATATATATATATATATATATATATATATATGTATGTATGTATGGAGAAACATTTATTTACAGTTTGATACGTTTTCAGTTACTGGTGACAAATAATGCATTCCGATTATTGCACATATTGTAATGGACACCTATGATTACAAGGTTATACTGATTATAATGATCTAAGCTATTTGCCAGCTATGTGTTGCGCCATGTTTGTTGACATTATACAACGCATTCTGGGTGTCACGTAATCTGTCAGACCAAAGATGTTATAATGAGGTGAAGGAATGTTTCACTCATCTTTTGGGTAAACTTCCAGAAGTGAATGAAGGGAAGTTAATGATCGTAGACGACACACCCCCTTCAACACGCATACTATAAACAGACCAAACTCATCTTGTCTCTTCTTATTATCTTCGGTTGATATGAAAAAAGCAAGCATGGCGGCGTGCACAAACTACCAATTATTTTGGTGAGCTCACCTATGATGTGATTAATAATAAATAGTAATTGCTATTAGCTAATTCACATTGTGGTTTCTGTCAGATGAGAGTTTTAAAAATATGACCGCTTGTGTCAAGGCGGTGACCCGATCCTGTAGGTTCATGCTCTACAACATTCGCAGAGTACGACCCTGCCTCACACAGGAAGCGGCGCAGGTCCTAATCCAGGCACTTGTCATCTCCCGTCTGGATTATTGCAACTCGCTGTTGGCTGGGCTCCCTGCCTGTGCCATTAAACCCCTACAACTCATCCAGAACGCCGCAGCCCGTCTGGTGTTCAACCTTCCCAAGTTCTCTCACGTCACCCCGCTCCTCCGCTCTCTCCACTGGCTTCCAGTCGAAGCTCGCATCCGCTACAAGACCATGGTGCTTGCCTACGGAGCTGTGAGGGGAACGGCACCTCCATACCTTCAGGCTCTGATCAGGCCCTACTCCCAAACAAGGGCACTCCGTTCATCCACCTCTGGCCTGCTCGCCTCCCTACCTCTGAGGAAGCACAGTTCCCGCTCAGCCCAGTCAAAACTGTTCGCTGCTCTGGCACCCCAATGGTGGAACAAGCTCCCTCACGACGCCAGGACAGCGGAGTCAATCACCACCTTCCGGAGACACCTGAAACCCCACCTCTTCAAGGAATACCTGGGATAGGATAAAGTAATCCTTCTAACCCCCCCCTTAAAAGATTTAGATGCACTATTGTAAAGTGGTTGTTCCACTGGATATTATAGGTGAATGCACCAATTTGTAAGTCGCTCTGGATAAGAGCGTCTGCTAAATGACTAAAATGTAAAATGTAAATGTAAAAATGTTGTGTTGTGTCAATCTTTCCTCAGTTAGCGCTAGTACAAATGTAGCCTACTTTTTTCCAGTTTGGATGATTGTGTTATGCTGTAGCTACTTCTGTGAATGTCTGAACATTGCATCCAAAAATAAACTGCTCACATTCTGGACATAACTTTGTGAGGACTGTGTTTGTGCAAAATGTTTCTGAAAAAAGTGTGGCCGGCTCAAATGCTGATTGTTGCGTCATTCAAAACTGGACGTTCCAAATAATCTTTCTAATCACACCGGTTTGATCATACGTTACAGGGACCACAGTAGAATGATCACACCTGTGTGTTGGTACATGTGAAAAGGTTAACCTCTTGGGGCTAGGTGGGACGCTAGCGTGCCACCTGTGGTGCACTCCATCAACAGCAGGTGCATTTCAAGAGCGGCAAATTTGAATCCAAATAAATGTCAAAATTCAAATTTTTCAAAAATACAACTATGTTACACCATTTGAAAGATAAACATCTCCTTAATCTAACCACGTTTTACGATTTCAAAAAGGTTTTACGGCGAAAGCATAAATTTAGAGTATGTTAGGACAGTACATTTACAAGAGTTGTGTGTAATGTTTTGTCAAGTCAAAGACAGGGTCACCAAAACCATAAAACCAGCTAAAATGATACACTAACCTTTTACAATCTCCATCAGATGACACTCCTAGGACATTATGTTAGACAATGCATGCATTTTTAGTTCTATCAAGTTCATATTTATATACAAAAACAGCGTTTTACTATGGCATTGATGTTGAGGAAATCGTTTCCCTCCAATAACCGGCAGTCAAGTCAGCGTCACAAATTAAATAATTAAAATTAGAAAACATTGGTAAAATATTATATTGTCATTTAAAGAATTATAGATTTACATCTTTTGAACGCAATCAACTTGCCAGATTTAAAAATAACCTTACTGGGAAATCACACTTTGCAATAATCTGAGCACTGTGCCCAGAAAAATACGCGTTGCGATACAGACTAGACGTCATGTTGGGGAGATCTAAAATCGAAAATACTATGTAAATAATCCATTACCTTTGATTCTCTTCATCAGATGTCACTTCCAGGTATCACAGGTCCATAACGAATGTAGTTTTGTTCAAAAAAGCTCATCATTTATGTCCAAAAATCTCCGTCTCGTTAGCACATGATGTAAGCCAGCCGGACTTCTCGTCATGAACGAGGGGAAAAAATATATTTCCGTTCGTTCAAACATGTCAAACGTTGTATAGCATAAATCATTAGGGCCTTTTTTAACCAGAACATGAATAATATTCAAGGTGGACGAATGCATAGCCTTTTATAACGTATTGGAACGAGGGTACCCAACATGAAGTAGCGCGCCAGGTGTCTAATGGGACATCACCGTTCCATGGCTCTTGTTCGGTCAGATCTCCCTCCAGAAGACTCAAAACACTTTGTAAAGGCTGGTGACATCTAGTGGAAGCAATAGGAAGTGCCAAAATATTCCTAAACCCCTGTGTTTTTCAATGGGAGAGGTTTAAAGTCAATACAACACATCAGGTATCCACTTCCTGTCAGAAAATGTCTCAGGGTTTTGCCTGCCAAATGAGTTCTGTTATACTCACAGACACCATTCAAACAGTTTTGGAAACTTTAGAGTGTTTTCTATCCATATATAATAAGTATATGCATATTCTAGTTACTGGGTAGGATTAGTAACCAGATTAAATCGGGTACATTTTTTTTATCCAGACGTGCAAATGCTGCCCCCTAGACCCAACAGGTTAAATGCGGTGGTTGGTGCTTTCAGTTTTGTGCAAATGCTGCCATCTATCTGCGGTTCCTGATTTGGGTAGGTTTTAATACTCACAGTGGAAACAACATCCACTATACACATCCTGATGAACTCAGTCACCGTGTAAGTGTATACGTCGATGTTATTCTCAGAGGCTACCCGGAACAATATTCCAGTCCGCATAATCAAAACAGTCTTGAAGCATGGATTCCTATAGGTCAGACGAGCATTGAATGGACCTTAGCATGGGTACTTCCTATTTCAGTTTCTGCCTATAGGAATGGAGAAGCATGATGGAGTAATGATCTGATTTGCCGAAGGGAGGGCTGGGGAGGGTCTTGTAGACATCCCAGAAGTTGGAGTAGCAGTGGTCGAGTGTTTTAGCAGCGCGAGTACTACAGTCAATGTGTTGATAGAACTTCGGTAGCTTTTTCCTCATATTTGCTTTGTTAAAATCCCCAGCTACAATAACTGCGGCCTCAGGATATGTGGTTTCCAGTTTGCACAAAGTCTAGTGTAGTTCTTTGAGGGACGTCGTTGTATCGGATTGAGGGGGAGTATACACGGCTTTGACTATAACCGAAGAGAATTCTCTTGGGAGGTAATACGGTTGGCATTTGATTGTGAGGTATTCTAGGTCGGGTGAACAAAAGGACTTGAGTTTCTGTACATTAAACCAATCACACCATGAGTAGTTAATCATGAAACATACACCCAGCCTTTCTTCTCCCAGAGAGTTCTTTATTCCTGTCTGCGCAATGTACTGAGAACCTAGCTGATTGTATGGACAGGGACAGTATATCCGGAGACAGCCATGATTCCGTGATACAGAGTATGTTACTGTCCCTGATCTCTCTCTGGAAGGAGATCCTAGAAGTCCACTCCGAATATCTCTTCTCCGCTGGCTGCATCTTGGAGCTGCCTCTGGGATAAGTTAAATTGCCCTGGGGGGTACGAACAAAAGGATCCAATTCGGGAAAGTTGTATTCCTGGTCGTAATGCTGGTGAGTTACCACTGCTTTGATATCCAAAAGTTCTTTCCGGCTGTCTGTAAAAACACAAAAAAAGTTACGCTCTAATAATGTAAGAAATAGCACACAAAAATACTAAATACTGAAAACTTGCTTTGGAGCTAGAAGCAGAGCTTCCATGTCTGTCAGCGCCATCTTTTCCTGGCGCCGACATACATTTTTCCATCAGCAGACTATGATTGATAATCTCAAAAGCCATACTGAAGTCTAATAAAACAGCTCCCATCAATTTGTGTCAACCAATCATTAGTAAATAGTGTAAGTGCCGTGCTTATTGAATGTCCTTCCCTATAAGCGTGTTGAAAGTCAGATGTCAATTTGTTTACAGTAAAATAGCATTGTATCTTGTCAAACAATTTTGGGTAACAGGTTGAGTGGGTAACAGGTTGATTGGTTGGCTATTTGAGGCAGTAAAAAGGGCTTTACTATTCTTGGGTAGTGAAATTCCTTTTGCTTCCCTCCAGTCCTGAGGGTACACAATTTCTAGTAGGCTTAGATTGAAGATATGTCAAATAGGAGTGGCAATACTGTCCGCTATTATAGCCAGTAATTTTCCATCCAAGTTGTCAGACCACGGTGGCTTGTTATTGTTGATACACAACAATAATTGTTTCGCCTCTTCCACACTCACTTTACGGAATTCAAAATTACAATGCTTGTCTTTCATAATTTGATATGTTATACTTGGATGTGTAGTGTCAGCATTTGTTGCTGTCATGTCATGCCTAAATTTGCTAATCTTGTAAAAAAAAAATGTAAGTACTTTTGTGATGATTGAGCCATCTGATTCAATGAATGATGGAGCTGAGTTAGCTTTTTTGCCACAAAATGTAATTTAAGGTCCTCCAAAGCATTTTACTACTTTATATAATTTATCTTTGATTCATGGTATAGTTTCTTCTTCTTTTTATTCAGTTTAGTCACATGATTTGTAAATGTGCAGAACATTTGGCAATTGGTTGTGCAGCTAGACTTATTTGCCATTCCTCTCAACCATTCCATTTTTCAATTCCTCATCAATCCACAGGGATTTAAGAGCTTTTACAGTAATTTTCTTAATGGGTTGCATGCTTATTAGTAACTGGAATAAGCACTTTCATAAATGTGTCAAATGCAGCATCTGTTTGCTCCTCATTACACAACACAGATCAACAAATGTGATCCGATTCAGGAAACTAGGCTTATATCACAAGTTACGACTTCACAGGAGAGCCGTTTGAACGTCCCACATTTTTGGGGGCAGAAATGCCTTCTCGAACATGTGAACATTTATGTGCCTTAATAATAACAAACTTGTATGCCATCTGTAAATAAGAATAACATTGTTAACCTCTTACATCTAGACGTTCCGCTAGCAGAACACCTGCTCCAATATCCAATGATGGGCGTGGCGCGAAATACAAATTCCTCTAAAATCCGAAAACTTCCATTTTTCAAACATATGACTATTTTACAGCATTTTAAAGACAAGACTCTCGTTAATCTAACCACACTGTCCGATTTCAAAAAGGCTTTACAGCTAAAGCAAAACATTAGATTATGTCAGCAGAGTACCCAGCCAGAAATAATCAGACACCCATTTTTCAAGCTAGCATATAATGTCACAAAAAACAAAACCACAGCTAAATGCAGCACTAACCTTTGATGATCTTCATCAGATGACAACCCTAGGACATTATGTTATACAATGCATGCATGTTTTGTTCAATCAAGTTCATATTTATATCAAAAACCAGCTTTTTTACATTAGCATGTGACGTTCAGAACTAGCATACCCCCCGCAAACATCCGGTGAATTTACTAAATTACTCACGATAAACGTTCACAAAAAGCAGAACAATTATTTTAAGAATTATAGATACAGAACTCCTCTATGCACTCGATATGTCCGATTTTAAAATAGCTTTTCGGTGAAAGCACATTTTGCAATATTCTCAGTAGATAGCCCAGCCATCACGGCTAGCCATTTAGACACCGACCAAGTTTAGCCCTGATCAAACTCCGATTTACTATTACAAAAGTTTCATTACCTTTGTTGTCTTCGTCAGAATGCACTCCCAGGACTGCTACTTCAATAACAAATGTTGGTTTGGTCCAAAATAATCCATCGTTATATCCAAATTGCGGCGTTTTGTTCGTGCGTTCCAAGACACTATCCGAAATGGTAAATCAGGGTCGCGAGCATGGCGCAATTCGTGACAAAAGATTTCTAAATATTCCATTACCGTACTTCGAAGCATGTCAACCGCTGTTTAAAATCCATTTTTATGCCATTTTTCTCGTAAAAAAGCGATAATATTCCGACCGGGAATCTCCGTTTAGCTAAACAGAGGAAAGAAAACAAAGCTTTCGGTCGACGCGGGCACGAGCCTGAGTCTCACAGTACTGTAACCAGCCACTACCCAAACGCGCTACTTTGTTTCAGCCAGAGCCTGCAAAGCCACGATTCAGCATTTTGCCGCCTTCTGAGAGTCCATGTGAGCCGTAGAAAGTGTCACGTAAGAGCAGAGATCCCCTGTAATTGATAGAGATAATCAACAAGGCCAAGAAATGGTCAGACAGGGTACTTCCTGTACAGAATTTTCTCAGGTTTTGGCCTGCCAAATGAGTTCTGTTATACTCACAGACACCATTCAAACAGTTTTAGAAACTTTGGAGTGTTTTCTATCCAAAGCTAATAATTATATGCATATTCTAGTTTCTGGGCAGGAGTACTAATCAGATTAAATCAGGTACGTTTTTTATCCGTCCGTGAAAATACTGCCCCCTAGCCATAACAGGTTAAATTACGAGCCTTGTTGGTTAAGCCACAAAAAATAGAGCAACCTTCCCACTAGCCATGATTGGCTGAGATAATGAGTGGGCTGGACATGCCAAGAGAAAAGTTTGGATTGGTCTTCCATATAGAAGGCTTCTGTCTATTTGAGCTCGTCAGTCAGTCTGTGTTGGTAATCCTGTGTTGGTAATCCTGTCGAACGCGGCTTTTTTTATGTATTGTGTAGTGGAACTGCATATGTGTTGCTCTCCACTTTCTGGAGGATCAGTGGAATTAGAGTATGATAGCTAAAGAGATGGAGAAAACACCGGTCTCCGGATTACTTGTTCAAACTAAGGGCAACCGTGGTATGGCATTCCTGACAGGGAGACACGTCCATCATGCATGATGATGTACACAGGCAAGATAGTCTAGCGTTAGATAGCTACATTTTCAGATATTACACGTTTCTAATTTTGACAGAAAGTGGTTTCATTTCAAGCTAAAGTGTACTGTTAGCTAGCTAGCTAAACTTAGCTGGCTGGCTCCCTATCTGACGTTATTATTTGTTTCCCAGAGCCGTTTGCTTTTCTAGTTCGAGCCTAATGTTAGCTAGCTAACATTGAACCTGGTTGGTTAGCTCCCAGCACTGTGGCATTGTTAGCACTTTGTTAATTGTTGTTTAACTAGCTAACGTTAGCTGGCTGGCTCGTTAGCTAACGTTACATGACGTGTGTGATCTTAAACATTGCTTACCTAACTAGGTTCATTGTTTACCTATGTCTTAAACTAAAGTGTACTGTTAGCTAGCTAGCTAACGTTAGCTGGCTGGCTCCCTAGCTGATTCTGACGGGTGATGAACACACATCACGTGCTAGCTGGCTCATTAGCTAACATTACGTGACATGTGTACAACACCCATTGAATATGGCCAGTGTCAGTTAACGTCTGCAAAAAAGCATAATGAAATTGTTGCCAGCAAAGCTGGTTAGGCTGTTTTTCATGTTATCCAGAGGTAAACAAATCATCGGCCAGAGCATCAAGTGTGCGCTCCGAGAGCGAAATAATATGGGTGGGGCTAAAACTTAAAAGGGTGTGAACAATGCTGAGTGGGTGTAGACAAAGAAGAGCTCTTCACTAGATACCAAAACATTCAAAAGGCCAATTTTCTCAAAAGAGAGTTTACAAATTGATCAACTTTCAAATCAGAATTACTTTCCCATTGTTCCTCAAATGCAATGTATGATTTATCGTTTTGTAGCTCTGAGTCTCTACTTTTATCCAAAGTAAAAAACACAATTTCAAATGTTGCTACATGGGACCGAATCCAGGTGGTGAGTCACAAATATTCTTTACATCAACTACATAGGAATTTTCCTAGATATGGCTACTATATTGTGATCACAACATCCAATGGATTTGGATACTGCTTTAAAGCAAATTTCTGCAGCATTAGTAAAGATGTGCTCAAAACATATTGATGATTTCATTCCTGTGCTGTTTGTAACTACCCTGGAAGGTTGACAGATAATCTGAATCTGTTTGCAGGCACTGGTTACAGTTTGAAGCTTATTCTTGAGTGGGCAGCTTGACAAAAGTCAATATTTAAATCACTCAGAAAATATACCTCTGTATATATCACATACATTATCAAGCATTTCACACATGTTATCAAGATACTGACTGTTAGCACTTGGTGGTCTATTCCATCTTCTTACAAGAATGTACTTTAGATGAGGCAGATTAACCTGTAGCCATAATATTTCAACAGTATTTAAAACATGAGATCCTCTCTGAGCTTTACAGTAATGTGGTTCTGAATATAAAAAGCAACGTCTCCAGCATTTGCATTTCTGTCTTTTCGGTACATGTTATAACCATATATTGCTTCCAGACATTTTCAGAATATGAATGTCACCTGTTACTAGCAAATTATTGATTTCATTAACCTGTGTATTCAGGTACATATGTTAACGTGGGCTATTTTTAGCACTTTTCTGGGATGCTTGATTGTTTTCATTGCTTTACTGGGAAGCTTAGCAGAAATAGACATACTCATGTTATTTATGTTAGTGAAGGGTGAGCTGCACACAGTGGACTTCCTAGTACGGCAGTGCTACAGTGGATGCTCAACTAAAAGTTTAGAGATTATGCTGCGGGACTTATATGTAATTTGTGGTTTAGTACGGTACCCTGAGTCACTGCTTCATTGCTCCAGACCAGCGCAAGAGGGAGTTAGAGCACGGATTATGCTTTTGAGTCCCAAGGCACTAATGTGTCTCTAACTGACAATGAATGGGTTACATAAACCAAATAGAAACTGATAATTGTGCTCAACTTTAAAATTGAATTTCAATGAACTGAATGATGAGGATGAAGGTGATTGAATTTAGAACAATAGTGGAAGAATTGCTATTCCTCTGTCCTGCCCGCACACAAGGAAAATACATATATATTGAACTCCTGACCGGTCACGTTGTACAGCATCATTATGAGCAATTAGCAGGACTATAGACTCTTGTCAACACTTCTCAAGATTTTGATACTTTGTGCAAGGCAATTGATCAGCATTAAAAACTTTGTGGATGGGGCCTCCCGAGTGGCGCAGCGGTATAAGACAGTGTGTTGCTATAGAAGATGGTTCGATAACCGTGCCGGCCGTGACCGCGAGACCCATGACGCGACACACATTTGGCCCAGCGTCGTCCGGGTTAGGGGAGGGTTTGGCCGGCCGGGATGTCCTTAAATGAAATCATCTCAAAAATATTGTTATTTTTTAAACATACAATTAAGAATAGTTGGGAAGGGATGTTCGATGGCACATGGTTTATGAATTGGAATGCAATTTTTCGTTCCTCAACAATAGGGCTATTCCTCTGTCCTGCACGCACACCCCCAAAAAATATTCTTATTTTTTATTTCTACTTGATCAGAACAAGCTGTAACTGGACTATAGCATATTACTTGCTAAAAATTACATGAAAAGCGCACATTTGTCAATCCCAAACTCTAAAAGTAATTGGAAAGGTAGATACAAATTATTAAAATAAAGAATACACAAGATGTAAACAAGATGCTGTGTTTTTATTTACAGTTGTGATGAACAGCTGGAGGCATTTTGAAAACACTTGTTTTTCACTGTAGTACTGACGCAGGTGTAGCCCATCATACAAACAATGTTCCCTATTAGCTGGACAATAGACTTTTCACAGCCCGGCTACTGTAGGTATGAAAATTCCCCAATTTGCAATGTATTCAATGCTTAAGTACTATATAGTCTTACATTTCTAACTCAAAACTTCATGAAACTGCAAACAGAGAGCCATATAGATTGCAAAATAGTTGGGAAGACATTTCATGGCAGATGGTTTATGAATCGACACACAACTCCTCATAGCCAGGCCGCTGTTGGTGTGAAAATCCCCCAATTTGGCCCTAACAGTTCTTCATCAACATCTTTATGCTTTTATTAAGAAAATAACAAGATAAAAGACATTCAAAATGCAGATGTTTATTTAAACTACATTTTAGTTGCACTTCCCCCCAGCTCCACGACCACGGGTAAAACCTTTTATTTATTTTTATTTCACCTTTATTTAACCAGGTAGGCTAGTTGAGAACAAGTTCTCATTTTCAACTGCAACCTGGCCAAGATAAAGCAAAGCAGTGTGACACAGACAACAACACAGTTACACATGGAGTAAACAATAAACAAGCCAATAGCACAATAAACAAGTCAATGACTCTGTAGAAAAAAAGAAAGTCTATATACAGTCTGTGCAAAAGGCATGAGGAGGTAGGCAATAAATAGGCCATAGGAGCGAATAATTACAATTTAGCAGATGAACACTGGAGTGATAAATGAGCATATGATGATGTGCAAGTAGAAATACTGGTGTGCAAAACAGCAGAAAAGTAAATAAAATAAAAACAGTATGGGGATGAGGTACAGTGGGGGAAAAAAGTATTTGATCCCCTGCTGATTTTGTACGTTTGCCAACTTACAAAGAACTGATCAGTCTATAATTTTAATAGTAGGTTTTTTTGAACAGTGAGAGACAGAATAACAACTAAAAAATCCAGAAAAACGCATGTCAAAAATGTAATAAAATTATTAGCATTTTAATTAGGGAAATAAGTATTTGACCCCTCTGCAAAACATGACTTAGTACTTGGTGGCAAAACCCTTTTTGGCAATCACAGAGGTCAGACGTTTCTTGTAGTTGGCCACCAGGTTTGCACACATCTCAGGAGGGATTTTGTCCCACTGCTCTTTGCAGATCTTCTCCAAGTAAGTCATTAACCTGTTGGGGGTAGGGGGCAGTATTGACACGGCCGGATAAAAAATGTACCCGATTTAATCTGGTTACTACTCCTGCCCAGTAACTAGAATATGCATATAATTATTGGCTTTGGATAGAAAACACCCTAAAGTTTCTAAAACTGTTTGAATGGTGTCTGTGAGTATAACAGAACTCATATGGCAGGCAAAAACCTGAGAGGATTCTATATGGGAAGTGGCCTGTCTGACAAGTTGTTGTTCATCTGGGCTCTTTTTATTGAAGACTGAGGATCTTTGCTCTAATGTGACACTTCCTACGGCTCCCATAGGCACTCAGAGCCCGGGAAAAAGCTGAACGATATCGAGGCAGCCTCTGGCTGAAACACATTATCGCTTTTGGCAAGTGGCCGATCAGAGTACTATGGGCTTAGGCGCGTGCCCGAGTCGACCCCATGCTTTATTTTCTTTCGTCTGTTTACCTAAATGCAGATTCCCGGTCGGAGTATTATCGCTTTTTTACGAGAATAATGGCATAAAAATGGATTTTAAACAGCGGTTGACATGCTTCGAAGTACGGTAATGGAATATTTAGAATTTTTTTGTCACGAAATGCGCCATGCTCGTAACCCTTATTTACCCTTTCGGATAGTGTCTTGAACGCACGAACAAAACGCCGCTATTTGGATATAACGATGGATTATTTTGAACCAAACCAACATTTGTTATTGAAGTAGAAGTCCTGGGAGTGCATTCTGACGAAGAACACCAAAGGTAATAACATTTTTCTTATAGTAAATCTGACTTTGGGAGTGCTAAACTTGCTGGGTGTCTAAATAGCTAGCCCTGTGATGCCGGGCTATCTACTGAGAATATTGCAAAATGTGCTTTCACCGAAAAGCTATTTTAAAATCGGACATATCAAGTGCATAGAGGAGTTCTGTATCCATTATTCTTAAAATAATTGTTATGCTTTTTGTGAATGTTTATCGTGAGTAATTTAGTAAATTCACCGGAAGTTTGCGGGGGGTATGCTAGTTCTGAACGTCACATGCTAATGTAAAAAGCTGGTTTTTGATATAAATATGAACTTGATTGAACAAAACATGCATGTATTGCGTAACATAATGTCCTAGGTGTGTCATCTGATGAAGAGCATCAAAGGTTAGTGCTGCATTTAGCTGTGGTTTTGTTTTTTGTGACATTATATGCTAGCTTGAAAAATGGGTGTCTGATTATTTCTGGCTGGGTACTCTGCTGACATAATCTAATGTTTTGCTTTCGCTGCTTTTTACATTAGCATGTGACGTTCAGAACTAGCATACCCCCAGGCAAACTTCCGGGGAATTTGCTAACAATTTACTAAATTACTCACGATAAACGTTCACAAAAAGCATAACAATTATTTTAAGAATTATAGATACAGAACTCCTCTATGCACTCGATATGTCAGATTTTAAAATAGCTTTTTGGTGAAAGCACATTTTGCAATATTCTAAGTACATAGCCCAGCCATCACGGGCTAGCTATTTAGACACCCGGCAAGTTTAGCACTCACCAATATCAGATTTACTATTATAAAAGTTTGATTACCTTTTGTTGTCTTCGTCAGAATGCACTCCCAGGACTGCTACTTCAATAACAAATGTTGGTTTGGTCCAAAATAATCCATCGTTATATCCGAATAGCGGCGTTTTGTTCGTGCGTCCCAGACACTATCCGAAACGGTAAATCAGGGTCGCGCGCATGGCGCAATTCGTGACAAAAAAAATCGAAATATTCCATTACCGTACATGTCAACCGCTGCTTAAAATCCATTTTTATGCCATTTTTCTCGTAAAAAAGCGATAATATTCCGACCGGGAATGTCCATTTAGCTAAACAAAGGAAAGAAAACAAAGCTTTCGGTCGACGCGGGCACGAGCCTCAGTCTCACAGTACTGTAACCAGCCACTACCCAAACGCGCTACTTCTTTTCAGCCAGAGCCTGCAAAGCCACGATTCAGCATTTTGCCGCCTTCTGAGAGCCTATGGCAGCCGTTGGAAGTGTCACGGGACAGCTAAGATCCTCACTCTTCAATAAACAGAGACAAGAAGAACGACACCTTGTCAGACAGGCCACTTCCTGCATGAAATCTTCTCAGGTTTTTGCCTGCCATATGAGTTCTGTTATACTCACAGACACCATTCAAACAGTTTTAGAAACTTTAGGGTGTTTTCTAGCCAAAGCAAATAATGATATGCATATTCTAGTTACTGGGCAGGAGTAGTAACCAGATTAAATCGGGTACGTTTTTTATCCAGCCGTGAAAATACTGCCCCCTAGCCATAACAGGTTAATTATCTATGTTACCCAACTAATTCTGATTCGTCCACGACATTCCCCTCTCAAGGGACTCCGTCCCTTCTAGAGAATCAGAACAGTAACGTTACATGAGAACCAGTGTCTAAACACAGACATCACAACAGAAAAGACAGTCATGCCCTTTCAACTTTAAAGAAAATCACAAGATTTAAGAACATTCATTCACATAGAACATACATAAATTCTACATAAACCAAAAATCACAAAACAATAACTAATTTCATGGGGTTCCTGCACATAACATCCCAAGAAACTCAGCACTGTCTCTTATTACCATCCCCCAACATTTACTAAACACTCTAGCAATTTGTCTGGGAAGGCTATGATACACAGTCACCTGCACGAACCCATGAAGAAAAACAAAAAATGCATACAGTTTATGAGATTCAAAGCTATATTTTCCATAGACAGTGAAAAGCACATAATGAATGCATAATGCAGTGCATGCACCAATGGAGTTTAATAAACTAATCTTTAGTTTTCTATCACACTCCAATGGATCAGCATAGTATGTTGGAAATGACTATTTCCATCCCAGAAACTACGATTAGCATATCTTGTTGTACAAATCCAGGTAGTGACTCTTTGTTAAAATAAAATGTATCCCCTTGGTGCCTAATGAACATGACCCAAGACAAGCATCATGATTCCATTATTTATAAGGCAATGCCTATAGATCCAAATAGATTAGGATCATTTTCACTCTCCTGATCAGAATTCACCCATGTCATTCACACTGGCATGCTTATAATAACCTCAACATCCTTAGTTCATAACAACAATCAAAACAATCTATCTCTAATACATTAATTTCTTCACCCATTTAGATATTAACATATTCAACTCAAATCAATCCTTCAGTTTTAAAATTCATTCAATTTCCAAATAAAATCATAATTAGAACTCAGTTAATTATCCAACCAAAATTTCAAAATGACATTGCTCAGTGATTCAAATTGGTCTTATCACTCAAAGTAAAAACTCAATTTAAACAAACATCAATATTAGCAGAATGTCCATTCATTTTAACATCCAGTATAATTATCCCATAATTTCTACTATTAACAATTTTATCATGATTATTCTACAGATCACTATCTCTATGCATTCTTAATCTAAATTACTATAATTTTACGTGGTGTAGACCTCTACAATCAACCTGATACCCCAAAAGTCTAAACAGTTATGGGCACAGTTGACCAAACCCCTCTCTCCAGGCACTGATTCTTCTGGTGTCCTCTTCGTTCTTCTTCAGATAGCTTTAAAGTTCAAAGTGAATGGCCCATTATAATGTCCCAATGTCAATGTTTCACCTTAGATGCCCATTATGTTTTGTCCATTCGTCAACCAATATACCAGCAACATAAGATAAGTTTAGAACACCACCTTTCTGCATGCTCACTCCACGTGGACTCCTCTCACACTCCTGAGAGAAACATGAGAGAAAAGCAGTTGATAGCTTAGATCGGATACTGTACACCGGTTGCTGGCTTGGCCATTCCTCTCAGTAGAAATGGTTCGGACAGGGCCATATTCAACGCCTTCGTCACTCCTTCTTCAGCCAATTAGAGGGGGTTTGAGGTACACACATTTTTCGGTCCAATTATCTCTTCCATGCATTAAGATACCGTCTGATGTCACTTTTCATGATAACCTCGAAAGAACAGATCAGAACAACAGTTTAGTTCAGTTCATTCACTACATGATAAATTATTACTTTTACCAATTATTCTTAATACAAATGTCTAAACATTATTCAAAGAGAATAACAACACATTCTATTGAAATTATTCTTTCACATTGGTTAATACTTCCCATCACAATTTCAACTCCATCGCAGAGCCACAGAATCAGGAAGTTAGACCTATAACCCATCAAGAATAGAACAGAACAAACACCACAACAATACACTCCTTCACATATCACTCAAGGTGTGTAAACTTCAATCCAAATTTCAAAGAACTGAATCCAAAACCTCAAAGGACTGTATCCTCCCCCATTTTTTAACACATGACTCTCCATGAGAGTAATGTATAAAAAAAAAACACTACTACAAATCAAAAGATAAAACAAAATGTCAAATAACATAACCAAATGAAAATCACAACTCTGAAAACCTCCACAAAGAAAAAATAATTTACCCATATGGTCATAGGAAAACAGACTTCAAGCAGCCTACCCTTAGTGAAAGGCAATGCCCTATATCACATAGGTCCAAATTACAAATATGTCTAAGAACTTTAAATTCCATCATAATTATAAATTTCACGAATGACCTTGAAATCAGTATAACAAATGACCTAAAATGTATTATCCAAATGGCTTTCCCATGAGGCTGATCAGACCACACAGGAAAACCCAGACAATGGTCATAAGTCAAACCAACCCTTCACAGAAATGTTTCTTACTATCTTAGACAAAAAAAACATTAAAAACATCAAACATTTTCTACATGTTGTATCACAAGTTACCCAGAACATTTCATTATCAAAAGAATCCACATCTTTAATTCAACCTCAGGAAAAAATTTCAAAAAATTCCATGTGTATACCTCTTTAAGATATCTTAGCACTAAGTCAAATTTAAAACTCACCAATCCCACAGGAAAGAGAAAAACAAATCAAACATACTATTTTAAGAACACCAACAAATAGTACTAACAAATGTGTTGTGTATGGGTATTTGCAAACCCTAAAGTAAAAACAAACAAAACATTTCCAGGCCTTTTCCATTTTGATAGTTTACGGCCTCAATCTCACACACCCAAGATTATAGCCCCATGAAACATTCCAAAGAGAGACAATGAAATCCCCATTTTCCCAAAGAAAACACAAAACACTTCGTTAGCATTCATTATACAACTGATTCAGAAACCCAAAAGTTAACTACAAACAAAACCTAATGATAATTCCACTGTACTCCCTCATCATTAATCATTAGTTTTAATCTGCATCAATGTATATGCATGCTTAATTGACCCTTAGATACAATTATCCTGGTATCATTACTAGACCAATGTCCAATAAATATGTGATAGCTTTTTCACCTTTGGATTGTTCCTGTTACCCCACTAAATGAAAAAAAATTCTGTCGCAAACGTAGTACATTTCTCAGCGTAAGAATCAGCAATATTTAATCCAAGTCATTTAATAAAATGTAGTTTGAGACGTGTTCTCCCATGTCGCCTTTAACAAACATACTTTAGTTGACTTCCATCCGTCCTGGAGGAAAGAATCCTACTCAAACACATCAGATAATACAATGTTTAATTAAGTGAAAACAACACCAAAAATAAACAACAAACAGTAAACAATAAACAAACCCATAACCTCTTACCAGCAATCAAATCCTTTCAACCTGTAGCATAAATGTAGTAAAAACAATCCTTGTAATTTAATAAAACTAAAACCTTTCAAAAAATGTGTGCGTAAGAATCAAAACTAACGTTTTCCATTCATAATATACAATGTTTTCATTCCCCAAAGGTCAATACTGTTCAGCTCATACATGAATGATCTTCCTTCTGTCTGTACAGGGTCTGAAATTCCAATGTATGCAGATGATACAGTGATAAATGCATGCAATTAACAAACAACCTACACAAAAACTCACTTCTGTAATGGTTGAGATGACAAAGTTGCTGAGACTCATGTTTGCATCTCAATAAAATTTTAAATAAAACACAAAACACAGTCTGCATGTTCCTCACAAAGAAAACAACTGATGCCCCTGAGACAGATGTCTATGTATCAGGGGAAAAGTTCCACGTGATATCTGATTTTAAGTTCCACGGCATCATACTTGATTCCAATCTCTCTTTTAAAAGCAAATGAAAAAGGTAATTCAAATAACCAAATGCAACCTAGCTAATTTCCAAAACAAATGAAATTGTTTTACTACTTAAGTAACAAAACTATGCTTCAAGGTCTCAGAGCTAGTAACGTTACCGATTGAAACGCTTTTAGCGCGCACCACCTCGGTTACACTCACCCCCCTCACAAAGCTCGTCCTCGCGCTATCTTGCGACTCTACGTCTTACAGGAACGCGCACGCCGGCCAAGCACACACACAACTGTGATGAATTTGCACTGTCCCTGTAAAATAAAATTAACTCAACCTGCAATTCACTGTACTGTCCTGACATTGTTCCACGTAATGGAAACAGAGTATAATATTTAAATATATATACTTCCTTTTCTAATTCACTGGTGTTACCTAAACATTCAAACCAAGAATCAATAACCAGCATTCTATCACAAAATGTTTCCTTCTAGCCAAGCATAGCCCAGCGCACATAACCAATTCTCTTCTCATCTTTTGTTTTACCCGTAAGCAAAAATATAACCCACTACTCAACCAACGTTCTGCCTTACCTCTATAGTAAGATTAAAACCAAACTTTACAACTTCCTCTTCTCTTTCAGCTTCACACTTATGAAATATCCAAGACTTTAAAAGTAACATGTAAATCGCCATACTTATAAAAATAACTTCATTCAACTCTTTCTCTGTATGTCAGTTCCAGCAAAAGACATCGTATTATATCAAAATTCCCTCGCTATTATTTTCTAATGAATTAGTCTTTCAATTTAAACTAATCAAGCTATCAAAACGTTACGGTTGCTAGCGTTTGTTTAAGATATAAATGTATCTCTCCAGGCAAAACATTTCAATAGTTAAATTAACATTTAGTCCCCTGGTGCATGGGCTAGGATACCAACCCTGGCCTCCTACGTGGCAGGCGACAATTCTACCCCTGTACCACCAATGCTATTTAATTGAACAAGACTCCCAGCAAATAAACCCATTCACAATTGTCTGTAGTCGTAAAATCAGGCACGTATTACTGAGACAATTCCCAGAAAATAGCCCTCTTAAAAAAAATCCTAGATTTACACCAGCGATGATTCTCACATGCCAAATGAATAGATTAGCAGTCAAAGAGTAAAATCAACATTCATAGACTAGGAAACAGATCTTGCGCCTTTTAATAAAAGTAGATTATGTTTTCTCAACGTATTTCAATTACTTTACTTCATCATATTAAAATCAGCCAATGATAATTTGTTTGATGGATACCCTAGGCTTTGTCCGACTTTATCAATTACGTTGAGATTCCATCTTAATTTGCTCTAACTTTATGGAAAACGGTTTATTCAATAAATCCAACAACTCCTCTCATACTGGGAGGAAAAATAAAATAGTTTCAGACCTTAAGGGCATTTTTATTTCAACTGTTGTACCCAGACGGGGATAATACAATAAGCATTTATAGTTACATCGTTAGGGTAAGATAACCAAAAGTGGACACACTCCAATCAGTTTCTAGAGCACAATTTCTCAAACATTGTAGACAGTTTAATAACGCTTAAAACCTCATCTTTATTAAATTATCCATTAAAGATACCAACTCAAAACCTACGTACGTCTACGAATGGTTGGTTTCAGTTGTATCTAATTATATTCTCAGCATTACTTTATCAAATCTCTAGTAATCGATTATACACACATACAATTTATCATATTTTCACAGAATCCATATAAAACGTTAGAAACTTTTAGGTACTTACACAGAACTTTAAGGATCACCCACACAGGATTGGTCCGATGTTCACACAGGACATCAGAACATAATTGAAAGGTTACTCACACAGAGTAAACCTACTCACACTCCCACAGAACGCTCCTACAAAGATTACCTAGTGGTAACTTTAACAAAATACTCACACAGAGTAACCCAGGGCATACCTGGCTAGCACATTTAAAATAATTGGAATTCACCACCTCTGAGGGTCACTTAGACAGTCACACAGACATTTCTCAGAACTATGTCCTTATTCCAATAGGGCTGCACCAAGTACCATGTTTCACACAGAACACACAGTCACCCTGGCCCCTCACCCCCACAGACCACACCAATCCCCACTGTGATCAATTCAGTGTCAGGACGGCTCTAGGTCGCCCGCAACCGACCAGTGGCAGAGTATCATTGAGTCCGCAAACTCTCAGATTGCTCTCCTCTGACTCGGCCCTGTTTACGCCTCCAAGGTGCCCCCCTCACAAAGGAATACACACTCAGAGCTCACGTAACAGAGGCTTTTCTAAAAACTCGACTTCAAGTGTGTTTTGCTCACCTCTTTCTTTAACATCTATGGGCTAGGTGGGACGCTTGCCTACGTAACAGCCACTGCCAGCCTGTGGCGCGATTTTCAAAACCTTAAAAATCCTATTACTTCAATTTCTCAAACATATGACTATTTTACAGCCATTTAAAGACAAGACTCTCGTTAATCTAACCACACTGTCCGATTTCAAAAAGGCTTTACAACGAAAGCAAAACATTAGATTATGTCAGCAGAGTACCAAGCCAGAAATAATCAGACACCCATTTTTCAAGCCAGCATATAATGTCACCAAAACCCAGAAGACAGCTAAATGCAGCACTCACCTTTGATGATCTTCATCAGATGACAACCCTAGGACATTATGTTATACAATACATGCATGTTTTGTTCAATCAAGTTCATATTTATATCAAAAACCAGCTTTTTACATTAGCATGTGACGTTCAGAACTAGCATACCCCCCGCAAACTTCCGGGGAATTCGCTAACATTTTACTAAATTACTCACGATAAACGTTCACAAAAAGCATAACAATTATTTTAAGAATTATAGATACAGAACTCCTCTATGCACTCGATATGTCCGATTTTAAAATAGCTTTTTGGTGAAAGCACATTTTGCAATATTCTAAGTACATAGCCCAGGCATCACGGGCTCGCTATTTAGACACCCGGCAAGTTTAGCACTCACCATAATCATATTTACTATTATAAAAGTTTGATTACCTTTTGTTGTCTTCGTCAGAATGCACACCCAGGACTGCTACTTCAATAACAAATGTTGGTTTGGTCCAAAATAATCCATCGTTATATCCGAATAGCGACGTTTTGTTCGTGCGTTCCAGACACTATCCGAAATAGTAAAGAAGTGTCGCGCGCATGGCGCAATTCGTGACAATAAAATTCTAAATATTCCATTACCGTACTTCGAAGCATGTCAACCGCTGTTTAAAATCAATTTTTACAACATTTTTCTCGTAGTAAAGCGATAATATTCCGACAGGGAATCTCCTTTTCGGCAAACAGAGGAAAAAATCCCAAAGGCGGGGGCGGTCGGGGTCACGCGCATAAGCCCAGTGTCCCTTGATCGGCCACTTGAGAAAGGCGATAATGTGTTTCAGCCTGGGGCTGGGATGACGACATTCTGTTTTTTCCCGGGCTCTGAGCGCCTATGGACGACGTGGGAAGTGTCACGTTAGAGCAGAGATCCTTAGTAAATGATAGAGATGGAAAAGAAGTTCAAGAAATGGTCAGACAGGCCACTTCCTGTAAAGGAATCTCTCAGGTTTTGACCTGCCATTTGAGTTCTGTTATACTCACAGACACCATTCAAACAGTTTTAGAAAATTTAGGGTGTTTTCTATCCATATGTAATAAGTATATGCATATTCTAGTTACTGGGTAGGAGTGGTAACCAGATTAAATCGGGTATGTTTTTTATCCAGCCGTGTCAATACTGCCCCCTAGCCCTAACAGGTTAAAAAAAAACTAAGTTCGAAATGTGGTATCCACTCGGCTCGCTGCCTCTCAGATCAAAGGTGGGTCCATCTGCTTCGTTCCCGAAGTGTGGTTTCCCTGAGATCCCAAGTTTGAGGGATCCCTCGTGCACGATTTACCTAGGTCGTCAGGAGCAAAAGTATCTTAAGTATTAAAGATGTAGTTTAACTCGGACTGGTGTGTTTGTAACTCCTCATTTGGTAATGCGGAAATTAGCCACCACAATTGGCGACGAGGATGGGATGTGAATCTTCACTTGGTATCTTAAGTGAAGATGAAGATTCACATCCCATCCTCGTCGCCAATTGTGGTGGCTAATTTCCGCATTACCAAATGAGGAGTTACAAACACACCAGTCCGAGTTAAACTACATCTTTAATACTTAAGATACTTTTGCAAAAGTTCTTGACCCCCAATAATGCACTCTCTCGAATTAATCATTGAATGAGGTGATTACAGAATGGCTACAGGGATCTTTTATAGCAATGATACACCCCCTTCAACGTACATTGACAAACCACAGATACTTAGTAACAGTTCACTAAGGTTAAGTTTTGTATGACAGATATCAATAAAACACATCAGACAGTAACTGCTATGTCAACAGGGTTTATTATATAGACCAGTATCTGGTCCCCCTAGAACTGTCCCTCCCTGGTACGGTATTGAACAAAAACACCTTTTCATCCAATGGCATATATCAATTGTCAACTCTAGATACTCCCATCTCAAGCAAACCCCCTCTTGACCCTACTCCTGGACAGGCTCACTGGGGAGTGAGCCTCTAGGCCATATATTATCACAGGATAAGTGCGAGATCTAAGAGAGGACATACAAGGGTCCATTTACTGCCATAATCCTCCCCACAATAAAGAAAAGGAGGGAGTGATTTGCTCACAGACATTGTGGAGACAAGTCATTGGTTCTCCATTAATCACGCCATCCCTTCACATGGTTTAAGAAATAGGTAAAGACACATTCCCATGACGACAAGTCTGACCTCTCCCCTCTCTGGGCCCCAAGTGTCTGAGCCCCAGCTAAGGGAGACGTGCAACTGAAAAGACACCAGAGTCCAATGGACACTTTCTAATGACAAGTACCTCAAATAAGCATATTATACTAATAAAACATCTTAATTATCTATGTTACCCAACTAATTCTGATTCGTCCACGACATTCCTCACCGTTCTCATGATCATTGCAAATCCACGAGGTGAGATCTCGCATGGAGCCCCAGGGCGAAGGATATTGACAGTTCTTTTGTGTTTCTTCCATTTGCGAATAATCGCACCAAATGTTGTCACCTTCTCACCAAGCTGCTTGGCGATGGTCTTGTAGCCCATTCCAGCTTTGTGTAGGTCTACAATCTTGTCCCTGACATCCTTGGAGAGCTCTTTGGTCTTGGCCATGGTGGAGAGTTTGGAATCTGATTGATTGATTGCTTCTGTGGACAGGTGTCTTTTTTACAGGAAACAAGTTGTGGTTAGGAGCACTCCATTTAAGAGTGTGCTCCTAATCTCGGCTCGTTACCTGTATAAAAGACACCTGGGATCCAGAAATCTTTCTGATTGAGAGGGGGTCAAATACTTATTTCCCTCATTAAATGCAAATCAATTTGACATGCGTTTTTCTGGATATTTCTGTTGTTATTCTGTGTCTCACTGTTCAAATAAACCTACCATTATGGGCAAACGTACAAAACGTACTAAATCAGCAGGGGATCAAATACTTTTTTCCCCCACTGTAGGTAGATTGGGTGGGCAATTTACAGATGGACTATGTTCAGCTGCAGCGATCGGTTAACAGCTCACGTAGCTGATGTTTGAAGTTGGTGAGGGAAATAAAAGTCTCCAACTTCAGCGATTTTTGCAATTCGTTCCCGTCACTGGCAGCAGAGAACTGGAAGGAAAGGCGGCCAAATGAGGTGTTGGCTTTGGGGATGACCAGTGAGATATACCTGCTGGAAAGTGTGCTACGGGTGGGGGTTGTTATCATGACCAGTGAACTGAGATAAGGCAGAGCTTTTCCGAGCATAGGCTTATTGATGACCTGGAGCCAGTGGGTCTGGCAATGAATATGTAGCGAGGTCCAGCCGACTAGAGCATACAGGTCGCAGTGGTGGGTGGTATAAGGTGATTTGGTAACAAAGCGGATGGCCCTGTGATAGACTGCATCCAGTTTGCTGAGTAGAGTAATGGAAGCTATTTTGTAGATGACATCGCCGAAGTCAAGGATCGGTAGGATAGTCAGTTTTACTACGGTAAGTTTGGCGGCGTGAGTGAAGGAGGCTTTGTTGCAAAATAGAAAAACGATTCTAGTTTTGATTTTGGATTGGAGTTGTTTAATATGAGCCTGGAAGGGGAGTTTACAGTCTAACCAGACACCTTGGTATTTATAGTTGTCCACATATTCTAGGTCGGAACAGTCCTGGGTGGTGATGCAAGTCGGGCGGGCAGGTGCGGGCAGCGAATGGTTGAAAAGCATGCATTTGGTTTTACTAGCGTTTAAGAGCAGGTGGAGGCCACGGAAGGAGTTTTGTACGGCATTGAAGCTCGTTTGGAGGTTTGTTAGCACAGTGTAGGAAGGGCCAGAAGTATACAGAATGGTGTCGTCTGCGTAGAGGTGGATCAGGGATTCGCCCGCAGCAAGAGCGACATCATTGATATATACAAAGAAAAGAGTCGGCCTGAGCATTGGACCCTGTGGTACCCCATAGAGACTGCCAGAGGTCCGGACAACATGCCTTCCGATTTGATGCAAAGTAGTTGGTGAACCAGGCGAGGCAGTCATTAGAAAAACCAAGGCTATTGAGTCTGCCGATGAGAATACGGTGATTGACAGAGTCGAAAGCCTTGGCCAGGTTGATGAAGACGGCTGCACAGTACTGTCTTTTATCGATGGCGGTTATGATATCGTTTAGTACCTTGAGCGTGGCTGAGGTGCACCCGTGACTGGCTCGGAAACCGGATTGCACAGCGGAGAAGGTATGTTGGGATTTGAAATGGTCAGTGACCTGTTTATTAACTTGGCTTTTGAAGACTTTAGATAGGCAGGGCAGGATGGAAATAGGTCTGTAACAATTTGGGTCTAGGGTGCCACCCCCTTTGAAGATAGGGATGACCGCGGCAGCTTTCCAATCTTTAGGGATCATGGATGATACGAAAGAAAGGTTGAACAGGGGTTGCAACAATGGCGGCGGATAGTTTTAGGGTCCAGATTGTCTAGCCCAGCTGATTTGTATGGGTCCAGGTTTTGCAGCCCTTTTAGAACATCTGCTATCTGGATTTGGGTGAAGGAGAAGCTGGGGATCCTTGGGCGAGTAGCTGCGGGGGGGGGGAGCTGTTGGCCGGGGTTGGAGTAGCCAGGAGGAAGGCATGTCCAGCTGTTGAGAAATGCTTATTGAAACTTTCGATTATCATGGATTTATCGGTGGTGACCGTGTTACCGAGCCTCAGTGCAGTGGGCAGCTGGGAGGAGGTGCTCTTGTTCTCCATGGACTTTACAGTGTCCCAAAACTTTTTGGAGTTTGAGCTACAGGATGCAAATTTCTGCTTGAAAAAGCTAGACTTTGCTTTCCTGACTGACTGCGTGTATTGGTTCCTGACTTCCCTGAACAGTTGCATATCGCGGGGACTTTTCGATGCTATTGCAGTCCTCCAGAGGATGTTTTTGTGCTGGTCAAGGGCAGTCAGGCCTGGAGTGAACCAAGGACTATATCTGTTCTTAGTTCTGCATTTTTTTAACGGTGCATGCTTATCTAAGATGGTGAGGAAATTACTTTTAAAGAATGACCAGGCATCCTCGACTGACGGGATGAGGTCAATATCCTTCCAGGATACCCGGGCCAGGTCGATTAGAATGGCCTGCTCGCAGAAGTGTTTTAGGGAGCGTTTGACAGTGATGAGGGGTGGTCGTTTGACCGCAGACCCATAGCGGATACAGGCAAAGAGGCAGTGATTTCTGAGATCTTGATAGAAAACAGCGCCGGTGTATTTGGAGGGCAAGTTGGTCAGGATAATGTCTATGAGGGTGCCCATGTTTACGGATTTAGGGTTGTACCTGGTGGGTTCCTTGATGATTTGTGTGAGATTGAGGGCATCTAGTTTAGATTGTAGGACTGCTGGGGTGTTAAGCATATCCCAGTTTAGGTCACCTAACAGAACAAACTCTGAGGCTAGATGGGGGGCGATCAATTCACAAATGGAGTCCAGGGCACAGCTGGGAGCGGAGGGGGGGTCGATAGCAGGTGGCAACAGTGAGAGACTTATTTCTGGAGAGATTAATTTTAAAAATTAAAAGTTCTTACTGTTTAGGTATAAACCTGGAAAGTATGACAGAACTTTGCAACTCCTCCCCCTTTGGCAGTTCTATCTTGACGGTAAAAGTTGTAGTTGGGTATGGAAATCTCAGAATTATTTGGTGGCCTTCCTAAGCCAGGATTCAGACACGGCAAGGACATCAGGGTTGACGGAGTGTGCTAAAGCAGTGAGTAAAACAAACTTAGGGAGGAGGCTTCTGATGTTGACATGCATGAAACCAAGGCTTTTTCAATCACAGAAGTCAACAAATGAGGGTGCCTGGGGACACGCAGGGCCTAGGTTTACCTCCACATCACCCGAGGAACAGAGGAGGAGTAGGATGAGGGTACGGCTAAAGGCTATCAAAACTGGTCGCCTAGAGCGTTGGGGACAAAGAATAAAAGGAGCAGATTTCTGGGCGTGTTAGAATAGATTCAGGAAATAATGTGAAGACGGGTATGGTGGGGTGCGGGTACAGCGGAGGTACTGAGTGATGATAAGAGAGGTTGTATCTCTGGACATGCTGGTTATAATGGGTGAGGTCACCGCATGTGTGGGATTTGGGACAAAGGAGGTATCAGAGGTATGTTGAGTGGAACTAGAGGCTCCATTGTAAACTAAAACAATGATAACTAACCTAAACAACAGTATTCAAGGCATATTGACATTTGAGAGAGACATACGGCAAGGCATAAAGTAATCACAGGTGTTGATTGGGAGAGCTAGCTTGACAACAACAGCTGATCAGCTAAAACAACAACAGGTAAAATGGCGATGACTGGGCAGAGAGGGTCGGTTAACTACACACAGAGCCTGAGTTCGCAGCTGGGGCCGACAAATAAACAGAAAATAAACAGAATGGAGTACCATGATTAACCTGTTGGGGGTAGGGGGCAGTATTGACACGCCCGGATAAAAAATGTACCCGATTTAATCTGGTTACTACTCCTGCCCAGTAACTAGAATATGCATATACTTATTGGCTTTGGATAGAAAACACCCTAAAGTTTCTAAAACTGTTTGAATGGTGTCTGTGAGTATAACAGAACTCACATGGCAGGCAAAAACCTGAGAGATTCCTTTACAGGAAGTGGCCTGTCTGACCATTTCTTGAACTTCTTTGCCATCTCTATCTTTTACAAAGGATCTCTGCTCTAACGTGACACTTCCTACGTCTTCCATGGGCGCTCAGAGCCCGGGAAAAACCTGAATGTCGTCATCCCAGCCCCAGGCTGAAACACATTATCGCCTTTCTCAAGTGGCCGATCAAGGGACTGTGGGCTTAGGCGCGTGCCCTGGCCGCCCCCGTCTTTGTGATTTTTCCTCTGTTTGCCGAAAAGGAGATTCCCGGTCGGAATATTATCGCTTTTTTACGAGATAAATTGCATAAAAATGTATTTTAAACAGCGGTTGACATGCTTCGAAGTACGGTAATGGAATAATTAGAAATGTTTTGTCACGAATTGCGCCATGCGCACGACCCTGATTTACCATTTCGGATAGTGTCTGGGACGCCGCTATTCGGATATAACGATGGATTATTTTGGACCAAACCAACATTTGTTATTGAAGTAGCAGTCCTGGGAGTGCATTCTGATGAAGACAACAAAAGGTAATCAAACTTTTATAATAGTAAATCTGATTTTGGTGAAGGCTAAACTTGCCGGGTGTCTAAATAGCTAGCCCATGATGCCTGGGCTATGTACTTAGAATATACTCCCAGGACTGCTACTTCAATAACAAATGTTGGTTTGGTCCAAAATAATCCATCGTTATATCCGAATAGCGGCGTTTTGTTCGTGCGTCCCAGACACTATCTGAAATGGTAAATCAGGGTCGCGCGCATGGCGCAAATCGTGACAAAAAAAATCTAAATATTCCATTACCGTACTTCGAAGCATGTCAACCGCTGTTTAAAATCCATTTTTATGCAATTTTTCTCGTAAAAAAGCGATAATATTCCGACCGGGAATCTCCTTTTAGCTAAACAGAGGAAAGTAAACAAAGCTTTCGGTCGACGCGGGCACGAGCCTGAGTCTCACAGTACTGTAACCAGCCACTACCCAAACGCGCTACTTTTTTTCAGCCAGAGCCTGCAAAGCCACGATTCAGCTTTTTACCGCCTTCTGAGACCCTATGGCAGCCGTAGGAAGTGTCACGGGACAGCTAAGATCCTCACTCTTCAATAAACAGAGACAAGAAGAACGACACCTTGTCAGACAGGCCACTTCCTGCATGAAACCTTGTCAGGTTTTTGCCTGCCAAATGAGTTCTGTTATACTCACAGACACCATTCAAACAGTTTTAGAAACTTTAGGGTGTTTTCTATCCATATGTAATAAGTATATGCATATTCTAGTTACTGGGTAGGAGTGGTAACCAGATTAAATCGGGTACGTTTTTTATCCAGCCGTGAAAATACTGCCCCCTAGCCATAACAGGTTAAACTAATAATGTAAATGTAATTAACTAGAAAGTCGGGGCACTACGGAAGAATCTTTATAGAGCTGTTGTCTTCCCAATAAACTCTTAAAGACCTGGTAATGTTTTATCTCAATACCAGCAATTGTTAATCGTCACCTTATTCAGTCTCATCTTCACGAACCCTGGCTAACAAGTGAATCAGCAATACAACATTTGGTTTAATTATTTATTTACTAAATACATAAATAATTCAACAGAATTACATATACACAGGATGGATCATACATTGATTACTAATTATGTCATACAAGAAAACGTTCCTAGCGGACAGAACCGATATGACGGCTGGTTACTCAAAGAAAGGGGGTTGGGTTTGAATGAAAGCGCAGGAAGACTGAGGAACCTTATGAAGCTATGCTATCGTAAATACAGAATCTTATGCATTCTAAATAACCGCCCATCTGGAAAAGGAAAATGCAAGAAATATTTACCCTGAGCTGCACTTCGATAGATTGGTCGTAGATGGAAGCCTGGGTTGACCAGCAGCGATCTCTCTTATCCTTTGAAAAATATGTCTTGTGGTAGAATGGAAACATTGTAGTACCGTCGTCGTGTGGTAGAACGGACACGTTGTAGTACCCTGTCTTTCTGAAGAGATTGTCCGTCCTTTCCTAGCCCACGTTTACAGCTGCTGCTGCTGCTAACTCGACGTCTAGGATGTATCACTTCTTTAGTGTATAAGAGTTCAAAGTTCATACCAAGATGCCATACTATAAGCTCATGCTATATTCTGGCTGATATAGATGAAATTCATCCTTCCAGTGTGTCGATCGTCACCTCCACGTTGAAATTCGCCCTTTTAAACTTATGGATATCAGTCCTCACGTCACCAGGAACACAATGTTAATTTCATAATTTTTTTGATTTCACCTTTATTTAACCAGGTAAGCAAGTTGAGAACAAGTTCTCATTTACAATTGCGGCCTGGCCAAGATAAAGCAAAGCAGTTCGACAACATACAACAACACAGAGTTACACATGGAGTAAAACAAATATACAGTCAATAATACAGTAGAAAAATAAGTCTATGTATGATGTGAGCAAATGAGGTGAGATAAGGGAGGTAAAGGCAAAAAAGTCCATGGTGGCAAAGTAAATACAATATAGCAAGTAAAACACTGGAATGGTAGATTTGTAGTAGAAGAAAGTGCAAAGTAGAAATAGAGATAATGGGGTGCAAAGGAGCAAAATAAAATAAATAAAATAAATAAATACAGTAGGGGAAGAGGTAGTTGTTTGGGCTAAATTATAGATGGGCTATGTACAGGTGCAGTGATCTGTGAGCTGCTCTGACAGCTGGTGCATAAAGCTAGTGAGGGAGATAAGTGTTTCCAGTTTCAGAGATTTTTGCTGCTACCTGCTGGTGGGTGCTGCTATGGTGACCAGTGAGCGGAGATAAGGGGGACTTTACCTAGCAGGGTCTTGTAGATGACCTGGAGCCAGTGGGTTTGGCGACGATTATGAAGCGAAGGCCAGCCAACGAGAGCGTACAGGTCGCAGTGGTGGGTAGTATATGGGGCTTTGGTGACAAAACGGATGGCACTGTGATAGACTGCATCCAGTTTGGGTTGTAGTATTAGGTTGTAGTATTAGGTTGTAGTCGTTCAACCATTCGCAACCAGAGCTCACGCTGAGGTTGGCTTAGATCTGCTGATAATATTAGCCCTTTTAAATGTATGGACAGCAGTCCTCACGTCATCGGGAAACACAAGGTTGACTTTTCGTCAATGGGCTTTTGTAGTGGTGGAGAGAAGGGCGTGTTTCATAGTTCACAACCAATGTCTGTTCACTTGGGCGGGGCCACTGAGCGAGCAGAGTTTACTTTATGAAAACAATTCTCTCATTTAGAAGCTAAAATTACATTTCATCTTTTCACAAATAGTTTCATATTTAAACATTTAAATTGCACAACAATTCCATGTGAATCTGATAAACTGTATCTTGGAAAGTCTACACATTCTAGTTATGTCATCCTATCATCAGTAATAATGTCTCAGACAACAACTGATCTGACATATTCTTTAAGTACCAACGGATATTTTCAACTGGTTGGATTACCAAAATATGGTTCCGTTCCCCACCCTTTTGATGTTACCAGATTCTCTCTATGTTAACAAAGGGCTTTCCAAGAGTCAAATCTGTAGAGTAGAGAGAGGAAAGGGGGAAAGGTATTTATGGGAGTCATAAACCTCACCAATAGGGCAACGTCATGACACTTCCCAATTTTGGCCCATTCCTCTTGGCAGAGCTGGTGTAACTGAGTCAGGTTTGTAGGCCTCCTTGCTCGCACACACTTTTTCAGTTCTGCCAACACATTTTCTATTGAATTGAGGTCAGGGCTTTGTGATGGCCACTCCAATACCTTGACTTTGTTGTCAAGGTAAGCCATTTTGCCACAACTTTGGAAGTATGCTTGAGGTCATTGTTCATTTCGAAGACCCATTTGCAACCAAGCTTTAACATGTTGCTTCAATATATCCACATAATTGTCCTGCCTCATGATGCCATCTATTTTATAAGTCAAGGGGTATGAATACTTAAATACAATAAACACGGCTGCCTGCACCTCTGTCTGTGAGATGTTGGCAGGGGAAGGAAGTGTGGATCTCTACACGCTCTTCCTTCTCCCCATATCCCTTTCCTGTCTACTGTACTGTTGCTATGGGACTCATGCCTGCCTTCAATCAACAGGTCATTGACGGGTCAGGTAAATCCTTTACAGTGATAAGTTTTGCATCACGTTGCTCTGCTTGACTTTTTCGATGTGTTTGGTGTTTTTCTGAGGGCAGACATTCTCTGTGTGGTTGTTTAAAGAAGTGACTCTGTCAGAAAGCCCATCTGAATCTAACTCCTCTCTGTGAAAATCTGAAGATGGCTCACTCCTGCACACACACAACAGGGCTCCAAAGTCAGGTGCAGATGATTCTGCTACTATTGGGTTTATGCCTCTCATAACGCATCATTGCAGTAAACAAACGTGTCCTTTACAAGGACTTTGTCACTATTTTTAGAATTGCACAGATAGCAAAACAAGGAGCAGCTCCTGTAAATTGTTCTGGGTATTTTCTCTCTATGCATCAGAGACAGCTTGGAGTTCACAATGTAGAGAAATGTAATGCTGCTCTTGCAGAATGGAAGCTTAGCTGATTTGTAAAGCTCCATTCAATCAGGAGAAAGGCAAGAAAGTGACATCATGTCATGCTAAATATGACTGGTGCATTGCAGATTGAAAGTGAAAATGGGTGAACATGTGAAATTACATTTCCGGACCTACAATTCACAACCAGACTTCCGCAGAAAATATCACTGCCAAAAATGTAGGATTTAAGAATGCTTTTGCTGAAGGGGCTCACATGTTCTGTCTTCAATTTTCCTTTAAGAGTCGTGTCTTTTTTACTACTCAAAACTATCAGACCAAATACTAGGTTGGATAAATATTGTCATTTTCTCAGACATTCAGGTGGAACCTTTTCAATGTCACACTCAATATTAGCTGGTTTTCTTGTCATGATACTTTGATTTTCAGTTCAAATAAAAGCTTTTGCCTGTTGGGTCCCAGACAGTGACTCAAAAATGATTTGTGTGCAAGAGACATGGGATGACAGTTGTTGCAAGGATTCTGGTTTTGACTTTAGACAACCCACTGAAATTACACGTTTCTGTCACACTTGTGGATGAAACATGATTTTGTAAAACTTCTGGAATGGGAAGCCTGCATGTTGGCGGTGGGGGGTGTAGGTTACTTTATTAGATAAAATAACACATTTGGCCACTCCTACTGAAGCCCATAAAAAAACACATTAAATAACACATTCATAAATGGTGAAAAGAAAGAAAAAATGTATTGTAAAGGAATAAGGTTTTGAAGTGTCTGTCCTATATCTAGAATATATAAGAAATCTTGGTAAATATACATATATTTTTGGAAACATACAGTGCCTTCACACCCCTCGACTTTTTCCACATTTTGTTACAAAGCGGGATTACGTTTTTTGGGGGTCAACGATCTACACAAAATACTCTGTAATGTCAAAGTGGATGAAACATTTGAACATGTATTACAAATTAATACAAAATAAACCCAAGTATATCTTGATTAGATTAGCATTCACCTCCTGAGACAATATCTGTTACGAACATCTTTGGCAGAAATTACAGCTGTGAATCTTTTGGGGTAAATCTCTAAGAGATTTGCACACCTGGATTGTACAATATTTTCCTATTATTCTTTTCAAAATTCTTCAATCTCTGTCAAGTTTGATGTTGATCATTGCTAGAAAGCCATTTTCAAGTCTTGCTATAGATTTTCAAGCCGATTTCAGTCAGAACTACAATTAGGCTACTCCGGAACATTCAATGTCATCTTGGTAAGCAACTCCAGTGTAGATTTGGTCTTGTGTATTAGGTTATTGATTAAAAAAAAGTCATTGCCGATGACAAGCATACCCATAACATGATGCAGCCACCACCATGCTTGAAAATATGAAGAGTGGTACTCAGTGATGTGTTGTGTTGGATTTGCCCCAAATGTAACACTTTGTATTCAGGACAAAATGTTAATTTCTTTGCCACATTTTTTGCAGTATTACTGTATTACAGTATTATTGCCTTGATGCAAACAGGATGCATTTTTTTGAACTATTTATATTCTGTACAGGCTTCCTTCTTTCCATTCTGTCATTTAGGTTAGTACTGTGGAGTAACTACAATATTGTTGATCCATCCTCAGTTCTCATATCACAACCCTTAAACTCTTTAACTGTTTTAAAATCCCCATTGGCCTCATTGGGAAATCACTGAGCACTTTCCTTCCTCTCCAGCAACTGAGTTAGGAAGGACGAGTGTATCTTTGTAGTGACTGGTTGTATTGATACACCATCCAACATAAGCGGATGCGGTAGATTGAAACGCACCCCATGCAAAACAAACAGATATCTCTATTTGAAACAGACAGATTTTGATGGAGATTTTTGTATTATGGTGATTAGATTGACACTCCGGTAAGTCAATCGACTCTTAAGGATTAATTGTAGATTTATGGCAACAGGAATATTTTCCATTTTATATAGTGTATGCCACCATGATATATGATTGCAAAGGTATTTTTCTTAAGAGTTTCCCAGTGAACGCATGTGTGAGAGAATTGAATGATTTATACACTTAGCTGAGGATGAATGCTCCAGCTTTATCTGCTCCTTTCTTTCAAGATTTTTCTTTAATGACAGTAAAATCACTCTGGCACCTAAGTAGATTTTGACAGGCTTTTTTGGTCAGTCCCACTGAGCACACACTGCTTGAATCAACGTTGTTTCTACGCGATTTCAATGAAATTACGTTGAACCAACGTGGAATAGACATTCAATTGACATCTGTGCCCAGTGGGATGGCTCTCACAAGCAAAGTCATGGGAGAATAAAATGGTGGTTTAAATAAATTGTCTCGTTTGAGAATGGGTTTACTCTGGGTTTCTCATTAGCTTGATGCCCCTTTCATGTCACCTTCAAACTGTGCAAAGTCATTTTTGTTGTTAAAGGGAGAGAAATGTAAATGCACCCTCCCTCTTCAAACTTTTAATCATGGTAGAAAAATATTCCCCCGAAACAACTAATAAGAGCCTCTGTTGAAAGGAATGTCACGCTATGAAGAGGTAGTATGACGATGACAGGACAATGAATATTTCAAAATCCACAGTGGACTACTATGCTGCATTTTGGTGAAGGGAATATATCTAACACAATTAACTTCATGGGGAAGAGAGAGAGAGGCATTCACATACTCAAGTTTTGCTCTACTAAAATGCTACATACAGTACTTACAGTCAGATGCAGTTGCAAATGTAATCAAATTGGTGATGTTGTTAACCAGGTCAGGTAAGGTTATATCTATGTCCCAAATGGCACCCTATTCCCTACATAGTGTAATACTTTTGATGAAAGCCCGATGGGCCCTAGTCAAAAGTACAGCACTATGGGGAATAGAGTGCCATTTGGGACACAACCCATTCATCCAGTATGTGATAAAGGCGATGATCTTTAGGTTGAAGGTCTTTACTGATACATGCAGTATATTTTTTGTTTCTCTCCCCGGTAGATTTAATTTAAACTCAAAGGGCATGGAATGCATTATGAAACCTCAGAGTGTAACTTTTTCCCTTCTCTTCACAATACAAATCTATTAAAGATCTTCCTGAAGGACAACTCTCGCTATAGCTGAACTTATAGTATGTTTGAAAACTGTGAAAGTCACTGTCAGTTTGAATGGAACAATTTGCAAAAGTTGGCAATGTACCCGTCGAACGTCGACGTCGAACAATTTGAATGGAACAAGATGCAAAAGTAGGCCTACCTGTCGAACGTCGACATTAACACACCAGGAGCACTTTTATTAATTCAAAATGGGCTTTACCTGATGTCACCACCAATCAGAATTGATCTGGTGAACCACCCACATACATTATTTAGTCCCATCTATAGTATATTGTCCTTTCAAAACACTACATTGCAGCACTGTTTCTTTTTTTCCTGGAATAACGTTAGTATACAGCTGTCTGTCAGTGGTGAATGTCAGGGACGGGCTCTCACCGTTCCCTGATGACATTTGGCACAGGAGGATCTCCTATGAGATGGGCAGGCAGAGAACTCAAGCACTATTGCCATTTTCCTCAACAGCAGCTACAGTATGTTTAAAACAGCAGTTCCAATTGTAGGAATTGCTTTCTTTTAGAATAGACGTTCCATCATTAGCATGTAGAATACAACTCAATTGAAACTGCATACTGTCTAAACGTGTATAGCAAAAACTATTGTTGAAACTTTAAAAAAAAATCTCAATGGTAGATCCTTATGCAGATGTTATAATGCAACATTAGCAAAATTAAGCTTCAAATGACTGACTGTTTACATAGACCTGGAATTCCTAGTGAGAAGACTCACAGAATGTGGTCCATGGCTGTTCTGCTATCATACTAATTTATAGAGCTGCAGCAGCAGGTTCTGTTGGAGGGAGTTGGGGCTAGCTAGCTAATGACCAAGCCCATAAGAAAACCAGCCTCTGAACATGAGGTGCAAGCCAATTTACAGGCACACATACAAAGAGCCCTTCCCCACTGGGACACGGCTTGTCAGCAATAACAGCTTACCCATCTGAAGTCACCAGTTTTGAAGTAATGTGAGATGTTTTTCTCTTTCTATCTTTTTGTTGCTGTGTCCCTGGCAATCTATTGTTTCTGCCTGCTTCAGAGACAGAAATGGGTTATTTACAGAATTGGCTTGGAATCAGCTGTTGGCTAGCAAGGTTAATTATGTGCAGTCCATCATTTGTGTTTCATATCAATTAATACTGGTGTGGTGTCTTTTTCTGTCCTCATTAAAAACTATTAAACCAGGGAAGACGACAACACTTCTCCATGAATGTGTAACGCCGCAAGCACTATACGGTTTCACACATGCTTGCAATTAGCAATTGAGAAGGGAACCTTCTCTAGGAGATCTTTGTCTAGTTCCCTGTAAGTTCCCAGGATGCATAGAGGACCATGTCAGGACCATTTTAGGATGTTCTCAAGACGTTCATTTGACTAGTCCTCAGACCGTCGCGATGGTCACGAGGGAATGTTCTCTGGGGGCCTTTCTCTAGTTCTGTCATGTCTACTCCCGCTCCTCCCCTACGGCATTCATTGTCACCTGTTTACTAACGGTCCTGGAATTCATCATTACGTGCACCTGGCATTCGTCATCATGCATGCCTGCGCTTCATCATTAGGCACACCTGGACTCCATAACTTCCCTGATTACCTCCCCTATTTATGTCACCTCCTTAGTTCCAATCCCCCGGCAGTATTGACTGTGTTTCATGTCTATATGCTACTCATGTTTCAATTATTATTAAACTCATCACCTGCCCTTGCTTTCTGACTCCCAGCATATACGTTACAGAATATTGCCTTAACAAATGGAAGCAGCATGTAATCAGGACATCTCCCAGACGGTTGACGAACAGGGATACCTACTTTGTCAACACCATGACCAGCTGGCGCAACTGGGGAAGGCTATTGAAGAGGTTCTTCGCAATCCTCTCCATTTCTGGTCCAAGCCCTTGATAATCGACCGCTAGGTTCCGGAATCATCACACACATCACCATACCACTCCCCCTCACCATGGAGTCCATTCATCAGGAGAATATTCCCTTCCTCATCACGAGTGCACCAGATCATACTCGGTCTCCCATGGCTCCAAAACCATAACTCCATCTCATGGTCAAGGATGAAATTCACGGCCTGGTCACCCGAATGCCAGAGGACCTGCTTTCCTGTTCCATCTCGTGTTGCATCCCCTGTGGTCTGGATGTAAATGTGGACATTCGCCAGGCTCTGGAGAGCTAACATCCACCCATTACCTGTCCTCCTGAGCGCATCTACATTCCCACAGGGATAAGGGAGCGGCTGTTGACCTGGGCACACACAGCTGTCGTCACTGGACATCCTGGGATCACCCGTACTATTCAATCTCCCTCCAAGAAGTATTGGTGGCCCACCTTGGCGCAGGATGTCATTCGTTACATCAACTCCTGTTCTGTGTGATCAAACAAAGTCCCCCTGGGCACGCTCCAGCAGGGAAGCTCCTTCCCCTTCCTGTGGTCTCATCTGTCCATTAGTAACAAAGTCAATCTCCCCTCCACTGATGGTTTCACCTCCATTCTGGTGGTTGTGGACACATTTGTATAGGTTAGCTTTTCAGTGAATACCGTATCTCACCTACGTTTCATGACTCCATTCTCAGGCCAGTGGTTCCTGGTCCCCTGGCTGATGCTGTCTCCCATAACCCCCCCCCCACCCCCCACCCCAGGCAAACCCTGGACGTCGAGGGAGGTCCTGACTATGCCGTCAGATCCCAGAATGGTGGTGAAACTGACCTCAACCCAATTAAGATGGTTTAGAATGTGTTGGATCACAGAGTGAAGGAAAAGCACCCAACAAGTGCTCAGCATATGTGGGAACTCCTTCAAGACTGTTAGAAAAGCATTCCAGGTGAAGCTGGTTGAGAGAATGCCAAGAGTGTGCAAAGCTGTCATCAAAGCAAAGGGTGGCTATTTTGAAGAATCTCAAATATAAAATATATTTCAATTTTTTTTTTACTTTTTTGGGGGGGGTAGGTCATGATTCCATAGTTTTGATTTCTACAATGTAGAAAATAGTAAAACTAAAGAAAAACCCTTGAATTAGTAGGTGTGTCCATACTTTTGAATGGTACTGTATGCATATGATACATTTAGAAATCTAACTGCAGCATTTAATTAACTGCTCTATCTCAAACAAGCCTGGCTGCACTACTTGGAAGTTGAAAATCTAGCCATAAGCAAAAATTGTTGTGCTGCATTCTTAATGATGTCAGCCAGGTGTTTTCTTCCTTCATACACATAGCAGGAAGAAAATTGAAAACCCCTCCGGTCAGAAAACATTGGCTCTAAAATAGCAGTGTGTGTGCTACCTTAGTGAAGCAATTTCCTCTCCCTTTGCTAGAAAATGTGCAAGCTTAACTTTATTTTGCAAGTGAAAAGACAATGAAAGGGCTGCTGCATTGGCTTTTTTTGACATGCCTGAGTGAACTTGTGCCTGCAACTGAGCTAGCAAGTCAGCAAAATACAGGGTTCATTGCTGAATAACTTAGATATACTTATTTTGACTAATGACCTCCGCATGATAATCTTTTACTTGTCCAAAGACTGATTGCTCTGTAGTGTTCATTTTACATCACAGAACTAAAACCGTACAAAAAAGACATCAGGGAGATTGTCCCATGTAGTACAATAGAAGGTCATCTCAGACACAACACTGTTAGATAACACCCAAGTTCTGCCATTATGTGGTAAACATATTTCCAAATGGATCTCACAACACCTCTACTGCCATCCTCCAACCAAACTCATGTTTAAGCTCTCTTTAAACGGCATCGACCATAAACCTTCAGGGGCACATGTATCTTCATGGACAAAGGCCGGAGCAGCCTTTGACATCCATTAGATACAGCCTCAGTGTACCTCATAACCCAAAGGAGTCACACATGGATTTATCTGAGAATTCTCTCAGAAAGGTCAATCAAAGGCCTGAGAGGAAAATATAATAATTGTATTTTTGCACTCTCTATGCACGCTCACAGGGCCCTACAAACTCACACACACTGACACTCCAACACTTACAATTCATGGCCAAAAGTATGTAGACGCCCCTTCAAATTTGTAGTGGCTATTTCAGCCACACCTGTTGATGACAAATGTATAAAATTGAGCACACAGCCATGCAATCTCCATAGACAAACATTGTCAGGAGAATGGCCTGTACTGAAGAGCTCAGTGACTTTCTACATGGCACCGTCATAGGATGCCACCTTTCCAACAAGTCAGTTAATCATTTCTGCCCTGCTAGAGCTTCCCTCGTCAACTGTAAGTGCTGTTATTGTGAAGTAGAAACATCTAGGAGCAATAACGACTCAGCCGCGATGTAGTAAGCCACACAAGCTCACAGAACGGGACCGGCGAGTGCTAAAAATCGTGTAAAAATCGTCTGTCCTCGGTTGCAACACTCACTACCGAGTTCCAAACTGCCTCTGGAAGCAACGTCAGCACAATAACTATTCGACTGGAGCAGCTGCACACAATCCTAAGATCACCATGCACAATGCCAAGCGTCAGCTGGAGTTGTGTAAAGCTCGCCGCCATTGCACTCTGGAGTAGTGGAACCATGTTCTCTGGGGTGATGAATCACACTTTACCTTCTCGGAGTCCGATGGACAAATCTGGGTTTGCTGGATGCCGGGAGAATGGTACCTGCCCGAATGCATAGCGTAAACTATAAAGTTTGGTAGATTAGGAATAATGGTTTGGTGCTGTTTTTCGTGGTTCGGGCTAGGCCCCTTAGTTCCAGTGAAGGAAATTCTTAAAGCTACAGCATACAATGACATTCTACATGATTCTGTGCTTCCAACTTTGTGGCATCAGTTTGGGGAAGGCCTTTTTCTGTTTTAGAATGACAATGCCCCTGTGCACGAAGCGAAGTCCATAAAGAAATGGTTTGTCGAGATCGGTGTGGAAGAACTTGACTGGCCTGCACAGAGCCCTGACCTCAACCCCACCTTTGGGATGAATTGGAAAGCCGACTGTGAACCAGCCTTAATCACCCAACATCAGTGCCCAACCTCACTAATGCTCTTGTGGCTGAATGGAAGCAAGTCCGCACAGCAATGTTCCAACACCTAGTGAAAGCCTTCCCAGAAGAGTGGAGGCTGTTATAGCAGCAATTGGGGGACCAACTCCTTTTTAATGACAATGATTTTGGAATGAGATCTTCGAAAAGCAGGTGTCCACATACTTTTGGCCATGTAGTTTATTTCAGGATGTTGTGTGTCGTTGGAAATAATCAGCATTCATAGTTTTCCTAAACATGTTAAACTGCAATGCTGAAAAACTTGGTTTGCCTTTTAGGACTGAGGGAAGTGATATGTACCACATCATTACTGAAGATGGTGGATGTTGAGTGTGTCCTGTCTCACTCTTCCTCAGTGTCTGACATCACACAGAGCATGACTTTGATATACAGAAAATACTAAAAGACAAACTGGCCATATCACTTCAGGCAGTCATTTGACCACTCTGATGGAAATAATGCTTATATAATCACCCATTATTTATGACAAACTGAGTTCAGATACATGTAACAAAGCGGGTTGGGCAAACAAGATAAAGGACAAATATACATTTAGGGAGGAAATAGAGGCCAGTGTGAATCAAATTCTACCAATGACCCAAAATGCTCCTTATTATTTATAGAGGAAAACTGGAGAGGCATTTTGTAAAGGTTCAGTGGGGACAAGCGACACCATTAACATTCTCGCTTTTTCAGTGGAAAATGTGCCATAGTTGCAGAGAGCTTGTAAGCACTGAACTCAAATTGGATTAACTACATCCCAAAGTAATTGAATCCACTATGGGTTCCTATAAGGGCCTCCTGATTGATTTACTATAGACTTCGGGCAGAAACTATTTATTCAAGGTGTACGAGATTAGATTTTGCTTCTATTATTTGCAAAATGTTCTCTCTGCGATGGAAAAACGTATAAAGCCACAGTTGTACATGGTTAACTAAGAATTGAGAACAATGGCTGACGTGTGAACAAAGACTAACAAAAATTGTAAATGAACATTTCAAGCCTGTTGTATGGTGTCTGTTCTCTAAAAATACACTAGTCTTGATACCCATTGCCAGTGGAATCGTTTTTGATGCACATGATGCCAGCCTCCCTGCACCCAGCATTCCACCCCTGGCGACAGCTGTTCCCTCCCTGCCTGCTGCCTGGGCACACACACATACATACATACACACAAACACACAGATACACGCTCTCTTAGACACATAAGCACACTCACATAGACGCACGCACACACACACGAACATAGACACCATACAGACACAAACACTCTTTTACACAGACGCGCAGACTCACACACATGCTCAGCCTCACACACACACACACACACACACACACACACACACACACACACACACACACACACACACACACACACACACAGAGAGAGACACCACAGAGCAAGGCACACAGCAAGTGACCCAAGCACACAGAATGACTCAAACTTGAATAAACAGAGAGCAATTCAAATACAAAGTACAACTCAAACATTCACAACACACAGCAAGTGACTCAAGCAAGCGAACAGTGACTAACACTCACTTAGACAAAGGAACGTGCCTCAAACACAGAAACCAAATCAGTAAAAACACAGAGGGGAAAGCGAGACTCCGTGAACACACAAGGCAATTCAAACTCACAATGTGCCAGTGAGCCACACAAACACACCCGGAGCTCAGTGTCTGGTAGAACCAGGCGAATTTGCATCATGCATCCCTTACAGTGTCATTGCTTAAGCACCAGCACTTGTGGTGAGTGTTGACCATACTGGCCAGTCTCCTCGCTGCCTTTATCCGAGCGGATGACGAGAGCAGAGCAAAGCAGCCTGTAAGAAACTATCCATGCTAAGAAAGTTACTTCTTCTTCTGGACTGAGTGAAGGATGTAATTGACCCCCTGCTTTTCCTTCTCATAGATAATCTGTCAACCAAAAGATAAGGCTGTCCTGGCACTTGTCTGGTGTCATTGTAAAAGCATGCATGACCCGCAGTGCATTACTCATGTGGACATGCCATTGGGTTAGATTATTCAAAACATAGGCCTTTTCCTCCAGTATCCATAAGAGTTGTTTTATTCACACTTTTTTGCTGCTTTACAGTTTCACGTTTCCTTACCTACAAAATTACATTTTCAATGGAATGGCATGTAATTAAGCAACAGCCACTTTATATTTCAATAACCTGGAGTTCTGCCCTACTAGTTTTCATCTGCATTGCTCTCTCTACAGTAAGAAGTGGCCAGTGAGTGTGTGTGTGTGCCTGTGTGCTGTGAGTGGCTGCATAAAGATTAACTGGCAAGAGTCTTCACTGACATTTTCAACCTCTCCCTGTCTGAGTCTGTAATACCAACATGTTTCACGCAGACCACTATAGTCCTTGTGCCCAAGAACACTAAGGTAACCTGCCTAAATGACTACCGACCCGTAGCACTCGCGTCTGTAGCCATGAAATACTTTGAAAGGCTGGTCATGGCTCACATGAACACCATTATCCCAGAAACCCTAGACCCACTCCAATTTGCATAGTACACCAACAGATCCACAGATGATGCAATCTCTATTGCACTCCACACTATCCTTTCACACCTGGACAAATGGAACACCTACGTGAGAATGCTATTCATTGACTACAGCTCAGCGTTCAACATTATAGTGCCTTCAAAGCTCATCACTAAGCTAAGGACCCTGGAACTAAACACCTCCATCTGCAACTGGATCCTGGACTTCCTGACGGGACGCCCCAAGGTGGTAAAGGTAGTAACAACACATCCGCCATGCTGATCCTCAACACGGGGGCCCCTCAGGGGTGTGTGCTCAGTCCCTTCCTGTACTGCCTGTTCACTCATGACCAGGCACAACTCAAACACCATCATTAAGATTGCTGATGACACAACAGTGGTAGACCTGATCACCGACAATGATAAGACAGCCTATAGGGAGGAGGTCAGAGACCTGATCGTGTGGAGCAAGGACAACAACCTCTCCCTCAACGCGATCAAGACAAAGGAGATTAATGTGGACTACAGGAAAAGGAGAACCCGAGCACGCCCCCATTCTCATCGACGGGGCTGTTGTGGAGCAGGTTGAGAGCTAAAAGTTCCTTGGTGTCCACATCACCAACAAACTAACATGGTCCAAGTACACCAAGACAAAAAGAGGGCACGACAAAACCTATTCCCCCACAGGAGACTGAAAACATTTGGCATGGGTCATCAGATCCTCAAAATGTTTTACAGCTGCACAATCAAGAGCATCCTGATGGGTTGCATCACTGCCTGGTATGGCAACTGCTCGGCCTCCGACTGCAAGGCACTACAGCGGGTAGGGCGTACGGCCCAGTACATCACCGGGGCCAAGCTTCCTGCCATCCAGGACCTCTATACCAGGTGGTGTCAGAGGAAGGCTCTAAAATTGTCCAAGACTCAAGCCACCCTAGTCATAGACTGTTCTCTCTGCTACTGCACGGCAAGCGGTACCGGAGCGCCAAGTCTAAGGTCCTAGAGGCTCCTAAATAGCTTCTACCCCCAAGCCATAAGACTCCAGAACAGCTAATCAAAAGGCTACCCAGACTATTTGCATCAAGTACATGCACTTTAGTGTCAATTATATACATTCATCTCCAGTATGGAATATTATCCTGCTCCTCTAAATACATTCCATATTGTCTGCCTGACCCCAATACCAGTACATGGTACGAGTCAAAAGTTTGGACACACCTACTCATTCCAGGGTTTTTCTGTATTTTTGCTATTTTCCGCATTGTAGAATAATAGTGAAGACATGACACATATGGAATCATGTAGCAACCAAAAAAGTTTTAAACTAATAAAGTACGTATTTGAGATTCTTCAAAGTAGCAAACCTTTGTCTTGATGACAGCTTTGCACACTCTTGGCATTCTCTCAACCAGTTTTATGAGGTAGTCACTGGGAATGCATTTAAATTAACAGGTGTGCCATGTTAAAAGTTAATGTCACAGCATCCACAGAAGGTGGCGCGCCTCCCCGGTCGGCGGCGCTCGAGGGGAGGGGCGCCACAAGCTCCTACAAGCTGCCACCAATCTATGTTTCTGTGTTGTTTGGTTTTGTCTGTCTAGGTCTGCACCTGTTCCTTGTTTGTAATTAGTGTGGGGGTATTTAGTTTGTCTTTTTTGTTCAGGTATTCGTGCGGGATTGTTTTGTGTCTGTACGAAGGGCTGTTTGTATTTACGCTGCTTGTTTGTTCAGCATTTTGGTGGAGCTATCGATTTATCATTGCCGGGTTGCGCCCCGTTCACTTTATTGTTTTGGAGCTGTGCTCCTGTCGGGTGTTTAGGCGCACCCAGTATTACGACTGCCTATTTTTCCCATACGGTGTTAATAAACATCTGTGTTTTTGGACCTCCGTCTCCTGCCCTTGACTCTGACTCTTCCTGCTACACCGATAGCCGTGACAGTTAATTTGTGGAATTTTTTTCCATCTTAATGCGTTTGAGCCAATCAGTTGTGACAAGGTAGGGGTGGTATACAGAAGATAGCCCTATTTGGTAAAAAGCCAAGTCCATATTATGGCAAGAACAGCTCAAATAAGCAAAGAGAAATGACTGTCCGTCATTACTTTTAGACATGAAGGTCAGTCAAAAAAATAATAATAATCGAGCAATGGACATTAGACCGGTGGAAATGTGTCCTTTGGTCTGATGAGTCCAAATTTGAGATTTTATGTTGCAACTGCAGTGTCTTTGTGAGACGCAGAGTAGGTGAACAGATGTTGCCACCGTGAAGCATGGAGGAGGAGGTGTGATGGTGTGGGGATGCTTTGCTGGTGACACTGTCAGTGATTTATTTAGAATTCAAGGCACACTTAACCTTCATGGCTACCACAGTATAATGCAGCAATACACCATCCCATCTGGTTTGCGATTAGTGGGACTATCATTTGTTTTTCAACAGGAAAATGACCCAACACACCTCCAGGCTGACAACAAAATCACACAAAAATAATCAATGGAAATCCAATTTATCAACCCATGGAGGTCTGGATTTGGAGTCACACTCAAAATTAAAGTGGAAAACCACACTACAGGTTGATCCAACTTTGATGTAATGTCCTTAAAACAAGTCAAAATGAGGCTCAGTAGTGTGTGTGGCCTCCACGTGCCTGTATGACCTCCCTACAACACCTGGGCATGCTCCTGATGAGGTGGCGGATGGTCTCCTGAGGGATCTCCTCCCAGACCTGGACTAAAGCATCCGCCAACTCCTGGACAGTCTGTGGTGCAGCGTGGCGTTGGTAGATGGAGCGAGACATGATGTCCCAGATGTGCTCAATTGGATTCAGGTCTGGGGAATGGGCGGGTCAGTCCATAGCATCAATGCCTTCCTCTTGCAGGAACTGCTGACACACTCCAGCCACATGAGGTCTAGCATTGTCTTGCATTAGGAGGAACCCAGGGCCAACCGCACCAGCATATGGTCTCACAAGGGGTCTGAGGATCTCATCTCGGTACCTAATGGCAGTCAGGCTACCTCTGGCGAGCACATGGAGGGCTGTGCGGCCCCCCAAAGAAATGCCACCCCACACCATGACTGACCCACCGCCAAACCGGTCATGCTGGAGGATGTTGCAGGCAGCAGAACGTTCTCCACGGCGTCTCCAGACTCTGTCACGTCTGTCACATGTGCTCAGTGTGAACCTGCTTCCATCTGTGAAGAGCACAGGGCGCCAGTGGCGAATTTGCCAATCTTGGTGTTCTCTGGCAAATGCCAAACGTCCTGCACGGTGTTCGGCTGTAAGCACATCCCCCACCTGTGGACGTCGGGCCCTCATACCACCCTCATGGAGTCTGTTTCTGACCGTTTGAGCAGACACATGCACATTTGTTGCCTGCTGGAGGTCATTTTGCAGGGCTCTGGCAGTGCTCCTCCTGCTCCTCCTTGCACAAAGGCAGAGGTAGCGGTCCTGCTGCTGGGTTGTTGCCCTCCTACGGCCTCCTCCACGTCTCCTGATGTACTGGCCTGTCTCCTGGTAGTGCCTCCATGCTCTGGACACTACGCTGACAGACACAGCAAACCGTCTTGCCACAGCTCGCATTGATGTGCCATCCTGGATGAGCTGCACTACCTGAGCCACTTGTGTGGGTTGTAGACTCCGTCTCATTCTACCACTAGAGTGAAAGCACTGCCAGCATTCAAATGTGACCAAAACATCAGCCAGGAAGCATAGGAACTGAGAAGTGGTCTGTGGTCACCACCTGCAGAACCACTCCTTTATTGGGGGTGTCTTGCTAATTGCCTATAATTTCCACCTGTTGTCTATTCCATTTGCACAACAGCATGAGAAATGTATTGTCAATCAGTGTTGCTTCCTAAGTGGACAGTTTGATTTCACAGAAGTGTGATTGACTTGGATTTACATTGTGTTGTTTAAGTGTTCCCTTTATTTTTTTGAGCAGTGTATATACTTTAGAGAATGAATCCTTTATTTCCTAAGATCCTTATTCCGTCCCATCTGAATATAGTGTTTGACTTGGTGGACATGAAACCCAATGAGTCAAAGCCATAAATACTGACTGACTCTCTGGTTAAGAATTATCATTCCATTATCCATGGACCCGAAACAATTATATTTTCAGTGTAATTTTATTAAACTGCCATCATATTTAAGATTGCTTTTGTGTTACGCATCATTACAAAATGAACATTGATAATGTTATAAAAGCTAGTGACATAAATCAGTTCCGAATTCTTCTCTCACAGTAACTCAAATTCACCAGCCGTATGTTTAGAAATACAGAAAATGTCTCATAGGGTGAGAATACCTTATTTGTTAATGTATTCAACATTATGCCCTCAGAACGTTGAACCCATTCAACCATACAATGTGCTTCAGCTGGAGATATGAGCATGTCTTATTAAGTCCACTCACACTAAGAGCTTGAATGATGCTTGAAAGGATCTGCAAAACATATTATTTGGGGAGTCTCTTATTTGCCGTTAAGCTGTCATGAGTGCTGAGGGCTTGAGAGAGCAGACAGACCTCTCAGCAGACAGAGTAGCTAGCGATCCAGTGGCTTTGTTTGACTGTTCTCTCCATGTCTTATGGGCCTGTGACAGGATTCACACCAAGAAGCTCACCTTGACTTCTCTCACACTTTAAACAACACACTGACACAGGTATTACATAATCAGACAAGACAGTGCTGCTTATTGCATCCCACAATGCGTAGTCACCCATCATCTCTGACAGACAAATACTTTGGAGATGTATGGCAACCTAAAAATACATCTATTTCCTTTTTCATTTGGCCACCCGGTTTCAGATGCTTTGATAGCATATTTAAAGTAGTCCCCAGGCCCTTGATCAAACTGAAATTATCTGAGTATCTGTAGTCTGAAATGGCAAGTGTACCGCAACTAACACAAAGTTCAAATGACCCTGTCTGAATTGAGCAATAACAGAATGTTCTCAAAGTGGCAAATAACACCAATCTACTTCTGTATTTTAAACACTTATTAAATCAGCAGCGGGGGACATTAAAAATCTATAATGGATTTGTGATTGACATTTTTTGGATTACTGTTTGCTCAAGAAATCATTAAATAATTATATTTGACATATCCCCAAATGCATTTGTATTCTGCTAGTAGATAGATTTTGGTATATTTTGATACTTTAGCAATGGCATGATGCATACGCCCAGAGGCAATGTGTTCAGCAAAATCTCAAATTCAGTTTTCTGCCTCCTCCTCGCCGGGGTTTGAGAAGCAAAATGGTTAGAAAAATGACAGCTGCATGACAATGAAGAATCACCAGTCACGACTGTCGGGAGATTTTCTTGGCTGTCAAAAGGCTTAAAATACGCAAACATTTTTAACATTTACATTTTAGTCATTTAGCAGACACTCTTATCCAGAGCGACTTACAGTAGTGAATTCATCCATTTCATTTGATGCATTTTGTTTTGTACTGGCCCCCCGTGGGAATCGAACCCACAACCCGGGCTTTGCACACACCATGCTGGCATTGTAAACACCATGCTCTACCAACTGAGCCACCTGGCCAGACAAGTAACTAAAGGCCAGAATTTTGTCAGTACCTCAGCATAACATTTCCTACAGGTTTTTATCATTGTTCTACTTAAAGTCATATTCTGAAATTGCTCCAAGAACGTTAACAAACAACATTCTTCTTTGGGAATTTCGGTACTTGAGCATAATGTTTCCTACGGGTTTTATCATGGTGTTATTTAAAGTCATGTTCTCAAATTGTTCCAAGAATGTCATAAAACAACGTTCTTCTGTGGGAATTACAGTACTTCAGCATAACGTTTCCTACAAGTTCCCTATATAGTTTCATGTTTCATATTGTTCTGAGAATGTTAAGAAAACATATTATTAAAAACCACAAGAGAACTTTAGTAACATTCAGAGATTATATTTAAAAACATATACATTCCTTTCTCAGCATTAACATGGATCTATCCTCTATCTGTGTGTTCAGGTTTGTTGGCCGCGTCCACAATTTGGCCACACCTGATCTTAATGAGTCCTTGTTTTCTTTGACATGGGGTCTGTTTGAATGGACAAACATTAACAGCTTTGTATGCATAAAAAACATGGCATGCTAGCTCTATCCTGGTGGCGCAGTGGACTAATTATACAGATAGAGAACAGAAGAATGTGTTTTCATAATTAATGCCTAAGGAAATGAATTTACATGTGTCCTATCTGTGCTTGGAGTTAACCCAAAATAAGCTAGTAGTGTGATTAACAATCTTTTTGAAGCATTCAGTGAAAGTGTTAAGGAAGTTATTCAAAAACCTCTAAATGACCTATCATTTCCATTCTCAATGCATTAATAAAACCTTCCAGGATACCATAGTAAAACATTCTCAGAATTTTGACTTCAGCTCTCAGAACGTTTAAAACCCTTTCAGTTTTAACAGTCAGGAAACATATGGCTTCGTTCCCAGAACCAATGGGAAACCAAATACTTACGTTACCACAAATTCCTAGGAACCAAATGTGCTAGCTGGGCTCTTGTTGGGGCAAGGATAAGAGATCAAGATAATTGTGGATATGTTGTTGTTTGATGGTTTTGTGGTTCTGCCTGTTATAGGGTCAGAGACAGTGCAAAATGTATGCGAGCCACAACAGAGGACACAGACAGCTAACTTGAATTCAGATTAGCCCTTTTCGATTCTATGTTAAACACAATCTCCAAAATGCAATCTATGCTGACAATGGAATTTCAGCACCATGGACAGCACCAGGGCCGTTCATTGAAGTAAGGAGCTCTTAAACTTAGCTAGCCTTTACAAACTCAAACTCTGCAGCAGCACAAGTCAAACTCTATTTGCAATGACAGTCATAGAATTACATAATTTGAACAGTCAGTGCTTGTACAATTTACTTTTCCAATAATGATTTCAAATTTTTTTTCTCACAGGTGCAAGCTCTTGTCTGATCTTTATGTGATCCATACCCACTATGCTCAACTCTGTCTTTATTGTAGTATAATTTATGAATAGGAGAATTGAGGAGAGCTGACATTATTCTTATTACTTCTGTGCAGTGCCTTCGGAAAGTATTCAGATCTCTTGACTTTTTCCACATTTTGTTACGTTACACCCTTATTCAACAATCTACACACAATACCCCATAATGACAAAGCTGCATACCATATTTACATAAGTATTCAGACCCTTTGCTATGAGACTCTAAATTGAGCTCAGGTGCATCCTGTTTCCATTGATCAATTCAATTGATTGGACATGATTAGGGAAAGGCACACACCTGTCTATATAAGGTCCCACAGTTGTCAGTGCATGTCAGAGCAAAAACCAATCCATGAGGTCAAAGGAATTGTCTGTAGAGCTCAGAGACAGGATTGTGTCTAAACACATATCTGGGGAAGGGTACCAAAACATTTATCCAGCATTGAAGATACCCAAGACCAAAGTGGCCAACGTCATTCTTAAATGGAAGAAGTTTGGAACCACCAATAATTCTCCGCCGAGCAATTGGGGGAGAAGGGCCTTGGTCAGGGAGGTGACCAAGAAAGCGATGGTCACTTTTACAGTGCTCTAGAGTTCCTCTGTAGAGATGGGAGAACCTTCCAGAAGGACAACCATCTCTGCAGCATTCCACCAATCAGGCCTTTATGTTGGAGTGGTCAGACGGAAGCCACTCCTCAGTAAATGGCATATGACAGCCTGCTTGGAGTTTGCAGAAAACGCACCTTAAGACTCTCAGAGTATGATAAACAAGATTCTCTGGTCTGATGAAACCAAGATTGAACTCTTTGGCCTGAAAGCCAAGCATCACGTCTGGAGGAAACCTGGCACCATCCCTACGGTGAAGCATGGTGGTGTCAGCATCATGCTGTGGGGATGTTTTTCAGAGGCAGGGACTGGGAGACTAGTCAGGATCGAGGAAAGATGAATGGAGCAAAGTACAGAAAGATCCTTGATGAAAACCTGCTCCAGAGCGCTCAGACTGGGGTGAAGGTTCACCTTTCAACAGGACAACAACCCTAAGCGCACAGCCAAGACAAAGCTGGAGTTGCCTCTGGACATGTCTCTGAATGTCCTTGAGTGGCCCAGCCAGAACCAAATTAAACATCTCTGGAGAGACCTGAAAATAGCTGTGCAGCAACGCTCCCCATCTAACCTGACAGAGCTTGAGAGGATCTGCAGAGAAGAATGGGAAAAACTCCCCAAATAAAGATGTGCCAAGCTTGTAGCGTCATACCCAATGTCACGTCCTGACCCTTGTAAGAGGTAATTTTCCTTAGTAGAGTGGTCAGGGCGTGACAGGGGGTGTTTTGGGTGTGTTTTTGGGTTTCTGTTTCATTGTGGGGTTTCTAGATTTCTATGTTTTCCTTTTCTATGCGTTGGCCAGGTATGGTTTCCAATCAGAGGCAGCTGTCTATCATTGTCTATGATTGGAAGCTATACTTAGGTAGCCTGTTTTCCATGTGTGGGTGTGGGTTGTTCATTTTTGAGTAGTGTTTTCCTGCTCTGCGTTACGGCTTTTGTTGTTTTGTTATTTAAAGTGGTTGGTGTATTGCATTTAGTTTCACGATTAATAAAAAGATGTGGAACTACGAACACGCTGCGTTTTGGTCCGATCCTTCAGAAAGCTGTGACACCCAGGTAGACTCGAGGCTGTAATCGCTGCCAAAGGTGCTTCCACAAAGTACTGAGTAAAATGTCTGAATACTTTTGTGTCTGGGGGGGTTTCTTCATAAATTAGCAAACATTTCTAAAATCCTTTTTTTTATTTGTCATTATGTGGTATTGTGTGTAGATTGTTTTTCCCCACATCAATCTAATCAATTTTAGAATAAGGCTGTAACGTAACAAAATGTGGAAAAAGTCAAGGGGTCTGAAAACTTTCCGAAGGCATTGTATATCTATCAGATATCCATTCACCAGTCTATATGTTTCAGGCTGCATAGAACATCTTAGTTGTTATTCTAGTATCAGTATAATATTCACAAGAGGGTTATTCTAAATTGCGTATTCAGCTTTGAGAATTACATTATATTCCTACCATCAGGAAAATGTATAATATACATTTTTATGTTTTTCCTTCAATGTAATTTTATATATATTTATTCTTGGATAAGCCTTTTCCAGTTTTAAGCAGTTCCATTTCAGCCAAATGCATATTACTGTAATGTCTAGCAGGAGCATTATTTTCCCTCCATTTTCTCCCTCCATTCTGGAGACCCCACCAGGTTAGAATGGGAGAAAGGATTCCTGCCCATAATTAATCAAATCAAATGGTGTCTGTCAGGCCCGTATGAACAGAGCAGAGGAGAACATGCCAGGTTTTTGCTCATTCGCTCCTGTGATCCCCAAATACTTAGGATGATTTAACTTTAGAACCAGCCAGTCCTTCTCCTCTCATTCTAAAGGCGGCTCGGCTGTATAATGGCAAATTATTTACTCTCTGCGCTGCTGCTGTTAAAAAGCTGCATGTTGTTTTATTCATCAGTGCGGCCCGTTCCGTTCACAATCACACTGCAGCTAATGGGAGACAAGTCTTTCCTCACTGTCAGTTTTACCAAACGACAGAGCAGCCTCCACAAAAATGGTTGTCTTGTTTAAATCACCTGAGCGATGAGTTCAGTGCCTCTACACGTACAGTGTACACCAACGATTACCACTTGACTCATGGCTGATTTCTGACCAGTTATAAATTCACAATAGTACAGGGCAGTCTCGACCAGCAGGGCTGGACCTTCATCCATGTTTCTCAAACGTCAAATTTTGAAGTTGTTCAAAACGTTAAATTTCAAAGTGTTTAAGAATAAGTTTAGGGTTAAGTGTAGGCATTAACTTTGAAATCTTAAGGTTAATATAACAATAATATTGTGTAAATATCACTAAACTAACTTGCTAACAACCTGTTGGCATATTTGCCGAAAACAGGGTATGCTATCATTTGACTTTTCAAAGTTTTTTTTAACTTCATTACTCAAAATGACAGCACCGAACCAGACATGACTTGTCACTGTGGAAGAGGCTTTATCTATGTTGGTTGTTGATACGTCCTTGCACTTTGAAAAGCGATTATGTCAAGGTGAGTGAAATAACTAAACAGCAGATATATGTTTGATGTTGTCGATGTTTGATGCCATAAAACATGGGGAATAATCATGTCATAACTTGGTTAGTACAGGCGAGCACATCAGCGGTGGGGCGTAAATGATTGCTCTCTGTCTCATAGAAGTAGTTGCTGTATTTAGTCAGGTAACTAGTTGGTTGTTTTGTCTTGTTTCTATCAATGTAATTCATATGGAAATGGCCCAAGCTGCTTACTACAGTATAGCAAGCTAGCTAGGTAACTAGCTAGTTAGTCTGTCAGGCCAGACAAATGTGTTTATAGCGGTAAATTTGGGCAGCGCTCACGAAGAATCAACCTCAGCTGTCACTTTCACTAGCTAGCCATACAGGCTAACAGCTATCTAGCCACCGAAATGAAGGCTAGAGAAATGTGTGTTTATCTGTTACGCTTAGGTTGTGGTTTGTCATGTTTGCGAGTTGCAAAGTTTCCTAGGCTATACTTTGCCTCGTTTTCCTATTACTTGACAGCTTAGCAGTCTTGTTAGGGTAGTAGATGCCCATGCAGTGGAGCTCGTGTGTGTGTCTGTGTGTGTTTGTGGAATGGGAGGCGTGTAACTGTTACACAATTTATTATGGAAACCCCTTATTAGGAAGAGAGTAAGTGTATTGTTGAGAAAGAGAGAGAGATTATGTTCCTGACTACAATTGTATCCTATTTGTTGCTCCTCTCCTCTCCTTCTGCAACTCTGTTCCTCTAGGTCATTGAAGGTGAAGGAAGTGATGTGGAGAGTCAAGGCTCAGCAGCAAAAGGCAGGGAGGAATAGGAGTTAGAGATGATTGGAGGGGTAGAGATGTGGAGGGAGGAGTAGATTAAGAGGAGAGTGGAGGGAGAGAGGAAGATGAGAGAAGGAATGGAGGGAGCGAGGAAGAGGAGAGTGAAGAGGAGGGAGAAAAGAGTGGAGGGAGAGGAACATGAGGAGGAAGAAGGAGAGGATGAAGCAGAGGGAGAGAACGAAGAAGAGGGAGAGGGAGAGCACACCCGAGAGGGGAGCCTACATTTCCATGTCGTGTCTGCTCTAAGTCCCACCATTCACCCTTATACTGAACAGCCTGGGCCTTAAGTGAAATTAGCAAGGGTTTTGGAGTTGCTTTTAAAAGTGGTAGGAACTTATACAGTTGAAGTCGGAACTTTACATAAACCTTAGCCAAATACATTTAAACTCAGTTTTTCACAATGTTTTGACATTTAATCCGAGTAAAAATTCCCTGTCTTAGGTCAGTTAGGATCACCACTTTGTTTTAAGAACGTGAAATGTCAGAATAATAGCAGAGAGAATGATTAATTTCAGCTTTTATTTCTTACATCACATTCCAAGTGGGTAAGAAGTTTACATACACTTAATTAGTATTTGGTAGCATTGCCTTTAAAATTGTGTAACTTGGGTCAAATGTTTCAGGTAGCCTTCCACAAGCTTCCCACAATAAGTTGGGTGAATTTTGGCCCATTCCTCCTGACAGAGCTGGTGTAACTGAGTCAGGTTTGTAGGCCTCCTTGCTCGCACACGCTTCTCCAGGTCTGCCCACAGATGTTCTATAGGATTGAGGTCAGGGCTTTGTGATGGCCACTCCAATACCTTGACTTTGTTGTCCTTAAGCCATTTTACCACAACTTTGGAAGTATGCTTGGGGTCACTGTCCATTTGGAAGACCTATTTGCGACCAAGCTTTAACTTCCTGACTGATGTCTTGAAATGTTGCTTCGATATATCCACATAATTGTCCTACCTCATGATGCCATCTATTTTGTGAAGTGCACCAGACTCTCCTGCAGCAAAGCACCCCCACAACATGATGCTGCCACCCCCATGCTTCACGGTTGGGATGGTGTTCTTTGGCTTGCAAGCCTCCCCCTTTTTCCTCCAAACATAACAATGGTCATTATGGCCAAACAGTTCTATTTTTGTTTCATCAGACCAGAGGACATTCCTCCAAAAAGTATGGTCTTTGTCCCCATGTGCAGTTGCAAACCGTATTCTGGCTTTTTTATGGTGGTTTTGGAGCAATGTCTTTTTCCTTGCTGAGCGGCCTTTCAGGTTATGTCGATATAGGACTCGTTTTACTCTGGATATAGATACTTTTGTACGTGTTTCCCCCAGCATCTTCAAGGTCCTTTGCTGTTGTTCTGGAATTGATTTGCATTTTTCGCCCCAAAGTACGTTAATCTCTAGGAGACAGAACGCGTCTCCTTCCTGAGCGGTATGACGGCTGCGTGGTCCCATGGTGTTTATACTTGCGTACTATTGTTTGTACAGATGAACGTGGTACCTTCAGGCATTTGGAAATTGCTCCCAAGGATGAACCAGACTTGTGGAGGTCTAAAAAAAAAAAAACTGACGTCTTGGATGATTTCTTTTGATTTTCCCATGATGTCAAGCAAAGAGGTACTGAGTTTGAAGGTAGGCTTTGAAATACATCCACAGGTACACCTCTACATTTGAGTCAATTATGTCAATTAGCCTATCAGAAGCTTCTAAAGCCATGACATAATTTTCTGGAATTTTCCAAGCTGTTTGAAGGCATGGTCAACGTAGTGTTTGTAAACTTATAAACTTCTGACCCACTGGAATTGTGATACAGCTGAAATAATCTGTCTGTAAACAATTGTTGGAAAAATGACTTGTGTCATGCACAAAGTAGATGTCCTAACCGACTTGCCAAAACTATAGTTTGTTAACAAGAAATTTGTGGAGTGGTTAAAAAACAAGTTTTAATGACTCCAACCTAAGTGTATGTAAACTTCTGACTTCAACTGTACATGTTCCAGAGCTTATAATGGATTACATCACAAATGGGTGGGGTTGACCATCTTGACCAACTGAAGAACTATTACAATGTTGGACGCACAGGTAGAAAATGGTGGAAGTGTGTGTTTTGATGGATGTTCGACATTTCCATCATACATGCGTACGTTGTGTGGTGGAGCCTACAAAGGCCCCTTCCCAGAAACTACAGGCACTGGTCCCAGAAGGCATTCAAAATGCAGCTTGTGCATTCACTTTGTGAAATGACTACAGTGGCAGGAAGAAGGGAGACAAGAATGTGGCACCAGGGCATGTTGACCGAGTTGTAACTCATTTCAAAGCAGGTGAAGTTTGAAGGGCACAAAAGAAGGTGTGTGGTGTGCATCCGGAGTAGACATAGGGCAACGAGTGGGAGATGTGTAGAAACCTCCTTTGTGTGCTCTACGTGTTCTGTGCCACTTTGCAGGATGGGGCCGTGCTTCCAGAAGTTCCATGACATGTTGTAGGCTAAATGAAAATACTAAAGTGACAGTGTGAAATATGATTTTGTCCTACAAATTTTTGTCTCTGAACAGTTGTGTTTTGCATCTTCTCTCTTTATCTGTCTCTATCTAATACTTCTTGCATTCACTGAATTGTTGTCAAAGTAGGCTACTATTTCTACGTTTTGTGTCAGGCCTGGTCTGTACTAAATCTTATTGAGTGAGATTACCTACATTTTTAAATAGTCTCTGAATAGATGTTTGCATTTTTACATTGTTACAGAAGTAAGAATCGTTGTCAATCAAATAGTCTACTCTGTGTGGCTTTTCAAATACTTTCAGAATATTGTCCTCTGGTCATATATTGGATAATTGTTTTATTTATATGTAAATAATATCTATAAGTATAATAAGTAAGTGAGTAACTTAGTCAAATTTAAATAATCTAGGTTGTTGTGTTGAGTGTTAATCGTTTTTTGATAGTGAGTGTCTTTACACAATGGAAGACTAAATCAGTGTTATTCCTATTGACATGAATGTGTCATATTAAAGATGTTGGGTTCTTCAAAACTTAGTTAACTTCTTAATTGTAATTTGTTCTTTAACTATGTCTGTTTGTTTGAAATGTGAGAAAATTAGCTTTATCTTGAAAATTCTCAGTAATCTACAGCAGCATTCTAGAATTTTATTGGGGTCTAAAGGGTTAATTCAGAATGGTTATGTAAGGTTTGGGATAGGCTTACATTTTTTTATTAAAAACATTCTATCACTGGATTCAAACTTGTAATCTTTGGAATCAGAGGCAGATCCTTACATCATATTTCGAAGTTGTTCCAAATGTCACATTTTGAAGTGTTTAAGGTTACGTTTGGGCATTAACTCAGAATGGTTAAGGTAAGGATTATGGTTTGGGATAGTATTTGCAACCTATGTTAGGCATTAACTCTGAATGGTTAGGATAGGGGTTTAAGGTAAGGGTTAATGTTTGGGATAGTCTTAAAGCAAAAATATAAAAAACAACTTTCTGTCACTGGATTCAAACTTGCAACCTTTGGAATCATCAGAACAGTGCTCACTGTTGCCCCTAGTGGCCAGTTTCCACTTCATCTCCCGATCTCCTCAGATATGGATGGATGTTGAATACTGACTTGTATCACGGTGACCTGGTTACTTTTCTAATACCACACAAATGACTGAAATGAGTGGCTACTCTGACACCGACAAACTGAGATCAATCGGGTCTTGAATTCAAATTAACAATAGCCCAGGCCAATGAAGCTACACACAGATTGTACAATATTAGGAGGCAATATATATTATATTTATATATATTATATTTATTATATTTATATATATAATATATATTATATATGTGTAATATATATATATATATATATATATATATATATATATATATATATATATATATATACACTGCTCAAAGCAATAAAGGGAACACTAAAATAACACATCCTAGATCTGAATGAATTAAATAATCTTATTAAATACTTTTTTCTTTACATAGTTGAATGTGCTGACAACAAAATCACACAAAAATAATCAATGGAAATCCAATTTATCAACCCATGGAGGCCTGGATTTGGAGTCACACTCAAAATGAAAGTGGAAAACCACACTACAGGCTGATCCAACTTTGATGTAATGTCCTTAAAACAAGTCAAAATGAGGCTCAGTAGTGTGTGTGGCCTCCACGTGCCTGTATGACCTCCCTACAACGCCTGGGCATGCTCCTGATGAGGTGGCAGATGGTCTCCTGAGGGATCTCTTCCCAGACCTGGACTGAAGCATCCGCCAACTCCTGAACAGTCTGTGGTGCAACGTGGTGTTGGTGGATGGAGCGAGACATGATGTCCCAGATGTGCTCAATTGGATTCAGGTCTGGGGAACGGGCGGGCCAGTCCATAGCATCAATGCCTTCCTCTTGCAGGAACTGCTGACACACTCCAGCCACATGAGGTCTAGCATTGTCTTGCATTAGGAGGAACCCAGGGCCAACCGCACCAGCATATGGTCTCACAAGGGGTCTGAGGATCTCATCTCGGTACCTAATGGCAGTCAGGCTACCTCTGGCGAGCACATGGAGGGCTGTGCGGCCCCCCAAAGAAATGCCACCCCACACCATGACTGACCCACCGCCAAACCGGTCATTCTGGAGGATGTTGCAGGCAGCAGAACGTTCTCCACGGCATCTCCAGACTCTGTCACGTCTGTCACATGCTCAGTGTGAACCTGCTTTCATCTGTGAAGAGCACAGGGCGCCAGTGGCGAATTTGCCAATCTTGGTGTTCTCTGGCAAATGCCAAACGTCCTGCACGGTGTTGGGCTGTAAGCACAACCCCCACCTGTGGACGTCGGGCCCTCATACCACCCTCATGGAGTCTGTTTCTGACCGTTTGAGCAGACACATGCACATTTGTGGCCTGCTGGAGGTCATTTTGCAGGGCTCTGGCAGTGCTCCTCCTGCTCCTCCTTGCACAAAGGCGGAGGTAGCGGTCCTGCTGCTGGGTTGTTGCCCTCCTACGGCCTCCTCCACGTCTCCTGATGTACTGGCCTGTCTCCTGGTAGCGCCTCCATGCTCTGGACACTACGCTGACAGACACAGCAAACCTTTCTGCCACAGCTCGCATGGATGTGCCATCCTGGATGAGCTGCACTACCTGAGCCACTTGTGTGGGTTGTAGACTCCGTCTCATGCTACCACAAGAGTGAGAGCACCGCCAGCATTCAGAAGTGACCAAAACATCAGCCAGGAAGCATAGGAACTGAGAAGTGGTCTGTGGTTACCACCTGCAGAACCACTCTTTTATTGGGGGTGTCTTGCTAATTGCCTATAATTTCCACCTGTTGTCTATTCCATTTGCACAACAGCATGTGAAATGTATTGTCAATCAGTGTTGCTTCCTAAGTGGACAGTTTGATTTCACAGAAGTGTGATTGACTTGGAGTTACATTGTGTTGTTTAAGTGTTCCCTTTATTTTTTTGAGCAGTATATATAGGCTACAGTAAGCTACTAAATCAGATTTCCAGTGGCACACTGACTCACCTAATGATGAAGATGAAGCCATAGGCTGCTCAATGTGATGGTAGTGGCAATAGCCTTTATCAAGCTGAGCAACTTTGAAAAACAGTGCTGCTGTTAGCTATCAACTGGGAGCTGTTGAGACAAAATGTATAATATTGATTCTACAGAGAGATTAGTCCTCTCTATTCAGCAGTAGGCATTTTCTTTCAAACGATTTGTTTCACAGTTGTGTTTTCAAATATGCAAAAGGCAAACAGACAGCTGCAACCAACCATATAAATATAATCCATATATTGCAATTCCCATTCAAGCCAGGACTAGCATCCATTGCTAGTGTACCCATGAGTTCAACAGTCAAATTGCCAGGGTAAGATGTTACAAAACCCTTCTATGGATTATACAATGTCTTTGGAAAGTATTCAGACCCCTTGACTTTTTCCATGTTTTGTTATGTTACGGCCTTATTCTTAGAAATAAAATACAGAAATACATTATTTACATAAGTATTCAGACCCTTTGATATGAGACTCGAAATTGACCTCAGGTGCATTCTGTTTCCATTGATCATCCTTGAGATGTTTCTACAACTTGATTGGAGTCCACCTGTGGTAAATTCAATTGATTGTGCAAATGATCCCACAGTTGACAGTGCATGTCAAAGCAACAACCAATCCATGAGGCCAAAGGAATTGTCCGTAGAGCACAGAGACAGGATTGTGTCGTGACAAAGATCTGGGGAAGGGTACCAATACATTTCTGCCAGATTGAAAGTCCCCAAGAACACAGTGTCCTCCATCATTCTTAAATAAAATGCGTTTGGAACCACCAAGACTCTTCCTAGACCTGGCCACCCAACCAAACTGAGCAATTGGAGGAGAAGGGCCTTGGTCAGGGAGGTGACCAAGAACCCGATGGTCACTCTGGTAGAGCTCCTTGGTTTGATGAAACCAAGATTGAATGCTAAGTGTCACGTCTGGAGGAAACATGGCACCATCGCTACAGTGAAGCATGGGAGACTAGTCAGGATCGACGGAAAGAGGAACAGAGCAAAGTGCAGTGGGCTCTCGAGCGGCGCAGCGGTCTAAGGCACTGCATATCAGTGCAAGAGGTGTCACTACAGTCCCTGGTTCGAATCCAGGCTGTATCACATTTGACCGTGATTGTGAGTCCCATAGGGCGGTGCACAATTGGCCCAGCATCATCTGGATTTAGCCAGGGTAGGCTGTCATTGTAAATAACATTTGTTCTTAACTGACTTGCCTAGTTAAAGATTACATAAAATGTTTTATCCTTGATGAAAATATGCTCCAGAGCGCTCAGGACCTCAGACTGGGCCAAGGTTCACCTTCCAACAGGAAAACAACCCTACGCCCACAGCCAGTGGCTTCGGGACAAGTGTCTGAATGTCCTTGATTGGCCCAGCCAGAGCCTGGACTTGAACCTGATTGAAAATATCTGTGCAGCGACGCTCCCCATCCAAACTGACAGAGCTTGAGAGGATCTGCAGAGTGTGCCAAGCTGGAAGTGTCATACCCAAGAAGACTCACGGCTATAATCACTGCCAAAAGTACTGAGTAAATGATCTAAATACTTATGTAAATGTGATATTATTTTTATAAATTAGCTTTGTCATTATGAGGTATTGTGTGTAGATTGATGAGTAAAAAAACGATTTAATACATTTTAGAATAAGGCTGTAACGTAACAAAATGTGGAAAAAGTCAAGTGGTTTGAATACTTTCCGAATGCATTGTATATACTATATAGTTTGTTAATCATTTTATATTAGTAATTACTTTGTTTGCCTCTTGGGCCCCCTCACGGACCTGGGCCCAGGGGCTTCAGCCCTGGTAAGTCTCTGCATTAATCCGGACCTGTCGAGCAGCATTCATTCACAAAACAATGCATACTGTATGTTTCTATACAATTTCAACATGTGTGCAAATCCATTGTGTAACATAAGACCAGTTCCTGACATGGTTTCCATTATGTGGTATTTATCATAAGCCTACCTTAGAGGACCTTAGAGGCCTTTTGTCCCACGAAGAGTGGTCTAGCTACCGAGTGTAACTTTGTAATTTCCTCAAAGTTACCTCAAACGCCTTCCCATAACGATTGCTTGATCTAAACCTGGCACTGGGCCACACCGCTACACACAGCCTGACCAGGGGATTTAACTGGCTCTGTATTGTCGGGGTTAAGTGCATAAAAGCAGAATATGATAAACAAGTTTTTTGGTTTAGACAGATTTCTTTCTTCTGATGCTGAGGAGGAAAATATTACCTTACCACTACAATTACGGTCAGACATTAATTTAAAATGTGTGTGAAGGATAGAGGTTTAGGAGACATATCCCCTGAATGCTGATTCTGGGCTTGTTCAGACGCTCCCACGAGGAGTGGTGTTCGGCTAGCTAGGCCACGTGCCATGTTTGACGAAAAAAAAAAATCATGCTCTGTGGGTCTCTGAGGGGCTGGGCAGCTACATGCACAAGTGTACACACTGGAAAGACCAGGGGGAGCTAAGGGGGAGGCTATGGTCCGAGACAGACAATTTGCTGGCTCACATTCTCATGAAGAAGCAGAAAAATACATCCAAGGATACAAGGAAAGCCAAGTGAATTACAATTTAGATCATTTCAGTTATTTTCAACACCAAGCTGTTCAAAGGCAATGAAAGGAACAAGTCTTTGACAATCACCAAGTGGATAGAACTCATTTGAAGTATGAATGTGTCTTTGTTCACGGTGCGACACTGGAATACAATGCTGTGCATTTGAACAGCCCACAGAGCAAAGTGCTGGAGTCATCTGTGATCTCTTTAGAGAGCTCAATGATGTTAAGGTGGCTATTACAGTTTGTATTCCAGTGTATGAATAGATCATCAGTCATAAATTAACCACAGTATCTGAATGGGAATGATTCAGAATTGGAAGAAGAATATGCCCATAATCATTTTGTCTATATATTATTAGAGCACTGCAGTGGGTATGAATAAACGGACAAAGCCCATGTGAAGAATCCAATTCCAACTGACATGGGGGCAAGTTGTCAGATACAACCAAAGTGTTCTATTGGGAACGGACTGAGAAAGTTTGCAATGTTGATAAAGCAAAGAAAGTAAAGGGAACCTCCCAGCTAGCACTTAACGTTCTGAGAACAATATGTTTCTAAGAGCTTGGAGAGAGCGTGGTTGTCCTATGGTTATTTTGCATACAACCTTCCCACAACTTTCTAGGAATGGTGCAGGATAGTTGCTTGGCTTTGGAAAATTCTCAGCACATTTAAGGAACTTGATAACAAATAATGTTGGTATTTCATTACTTTAACAGAACATTTCCTAAAAGTTCAAACATGGTTACATTACATTTTTGTAATATTTTATGAACATCCTCCAACTGGTTTGACATTGAGAGTGTTCTCAAATAGCTCTGAGGATGTTAACAACATTCTTCTATGGGAATTTCAGTACTTCAGAATAACGTTTCCTACAGGTTTACTCATGATTCTATGTAAAGTAATATTCTGAAATTGTTACAAGAATGTTAAGCAACAACCCACTGGGCAAAAACTGGTTGAATCAACATTGTTTCTATGTCATTTCAACCAAACATTCTATGTGATGATGTTGAATCAACATGGAAAACTGATTGGATTTGAAAAACAACGTCAACGTCAGGGAATTTTGTATTTAACCTAAATCCAATGACATGGTGCCATTTTTTGTTGTTGATTTCAGGTTGAATTCCCATTAGTTGACGACTCGACCAAATGTAAATCAAAACTAGACATTGAACAGACGTCTGTGCCAAGTGGGAACATTCTTCTGTGGGAATGTCATTGTTTCAGCAGAAGGTTTCCTACAGGTTTCCTCATGGTTCTATTTAAATTCATGTTTTTCAAATTGTTCTGAGAATGTTAACAAACAACATTCCTCTGTGGGAATTTGAGTATTTCCACAGAACATTCCACATAAGTTCTGATCAGGTTCTATTTAATGTCATATATTTACTACATTCTGGGAATGTTCTCAAAAATGATGTGATTTCTAAGCCCGTTCAGAGAATATATGGTTATCTTTTATGTCAGTTCTTGGCAATATTCTGAGAATGTTCTAAAAAAAAATGTAATTCCACAGATTAACATTAATTAGCGTCACCAGTTGAATGATAGGGTAACATTTTTATTTCTGCATAAATAGACATATCCAAACAATTATTTTTCATAAGAAGGCCATAAATAATAACTGGTAGTTTTAGAAAGTTACTGAACTCACCTTTCTGGCAAAAATAGTTATACATTGCTGAGGTGTACTCACTTTTGAGGGCACAAGCTCAAGTACTGTCACGACTTCTGCCGAAGTCGATGCCCCTCCTTGTTCGAGTGGTGCTCGGCGGTTGACGTCACCGGTCTTCTAGCTATCACTGATCCATTTTTCATTATCCATTGGTTTTGTCTTGTTTTCACACACACCTGGTTCCAATCCCATTCATTACCTGTTGTGTATTTAACCCTCTGTTTCCCCTCATGTCCTTGTCCGAGATTGTTTGTATGTTATTTTGTGTTGTGTATTTTGTAGGAGTGTGCTACGGGTATTGTTGACCATGTTATTTTATGTACGTTTTGGTTTTGGAGTTTGTTGTTTGTTTATTATTTCATTAAAACAACTCCAGTGATACCAAGTTGGTTTCTCCTGCGCCTGACTTCCCTGCCACCTACACACACGGCGATGACAAGTACATAGTACAAATATTATGAAAAATATAATTATACTACTACTACTACTATAAGATTTCACATATCTTATAACTGTAAAATAAATATCATACTTTGTGATATTGCCATTATTTCATAGAACTGCCAACAGATAACTTTCTCATAAATGTCCATTAGGCATGCAGAGACACCATTCAAATGTGTGCAGACTCGATACAATTTAAGCTTTAAGTACGAAGTGATTAGTCCACCTGTGACCAAAGGAAAGTGGTCTTGAATTCTATAAAATTATTTCATATTTTTTTGCTGTTGAGAGCTCTATATTTGGCAGAGAAGATCAAAGTGAGGTGAAATTAGTATTGTTGCATCCACTAGATTCTCTTATTTCATATGCACTACTGCTAGCACAGGGTTGAGTTTCACAAACAGAGAAAATTGTTTGTTTGTCTGGATAGGCTAGAAAATGTGACACATCACTCCCTATGCAAATGTGAGGTCTGAAACATGACACTTCAAGTCAGCTCCGCTGGACGAGTGGTAGCGGAGAACACAGAGATGGGTCTTTCTTGCACTATACAATGTTCACAGAGTGCTTTGAACACCAAAATGTAAGTCGGAACCACTCAAACTTGCCAAATAAGGAACTTAATATCTAAGAGGTTCAAATTCCATTATCAGATTGTGAAGAAAGTTTTCCATTAAAATCACTAGAAAACTTTAGTAGCATTCAGAAAACATACTAAAAATGTTATTTTAAAAACATTTACATTCTGTTTTAAGAACATGAAGAAAACGTTCCATAAAAACACAAGAAAAAAGTGCTTGTTTCCTTCGAAATGGGGTCTGTTTGAATGGACTAAAATTAACAGCTTTATATGCGTCAAATAACATGGCATGCTAGCTACGTCCTGGTGGCGCAGTGGACTAATTCCAGCGATAGGAAACAGAAGATCATAGTTTTGAATCTCACTAATTCACATCACAATAAAATAAAAACTGCTTGCATGATTAATCCCTAAGCAAATTAATTTCTATGTGGTGTACTGTAACTGTGCTTGGAGTTCAAAACAGTTAACCACAAATAAACAAACTTTGAATAATAACCATAACAAAACTTTCACAACATTTAGAGAATGTTCTCAGAATGTTGTTTTATTACCTTCAAAAACCTATCATTTCCATTCTCAGAGTAATAATAAAACCTCCCAGGAAAACTTTCAGGGAACCAGAGTAAAACGTTCTCAAAACCTCCCTGCAACCAAAAAAAGTATGTTCCCAGAACAGGCAAAATGTTTGCAGAAAATCCCCCAAAAAGTTCAGGAAACGTATGGCCTCGTTCCCACAACCAATGTGAAACCAAAATCATATGGCCCCACAACTTCCAAGGAACAAACTGTGCTAGCTGGGCTGAGTTTGAAGCGTTCGAGGTAATGTGTGAAGTAGTCTGTCAATTCACCGTATATCATTGTACTCAACAAAACAGTTTACCTATATTTGGTAGGGCATTCTTGCTGCTCTCCTGTGAGTTTAAAATGACAGCGACAAATTAGCTAAACGACAGCTATAGATCCTGAGATTGACAGAAAATAGTACCTTTTCAGAACCAACTAAACCCATAAATTCACCCTCAGGTGAAACATTAGGGCTTATCACAATGTCATTTCGCATTCACCAAATTACAAATGACATGCAAGCCTCTCTCCCTAGAGCTCCCAACACACAACAAATTATGCAAGTCACTTAATAGCACTTCTCTAAGTGTAAAAGAAGCTTAAGGGACAACTTTATGCAGCCCCTATCACACTTCCAGGGAAATCCTTGAAGGTCATACATTATAACAGAATTTATTGTGCACTGCAACGGCTCCTCAGATTTTTCTCTGCCAGTTGGGGGAAGAGGAATGTGGGAACATATTAAGTAAACCATGAAGTTTAGAAAAATCTAGCAACATAGTGGCGTAAAGAAGGTCTGTGGCCAGGGACACAACGAGAATGCTGGCAGTGGCAACATCTTTGGCCCCATGCCGGTGGATCAATACCATCCAAATAATTAAACAAGGGAACCCGTTACATCATTACTCCCTCTCAAACCTCTCCACCTCACCTGCCATTGCCATCAGTTTCTTTCCATGAGAGGCAGAGAAGATGACCCTAAGAGTGGTGGTATGTAGCATTAAACATAATCTGCGGTGAAGTGGAATTAATGAGCCAATCAAAGAGAGAAACAGAGCTTAAGACTCCACCAGTGAGGCCTGCTGGAGAGAAAGAGGTGCAATGACTGAAAACTATTCTTTTCCATTAGTGGGAATGTCATTACACGTTTGGTTTATGTACACACGTGGACTGTAGTTTTTTATTATGGTATTTAAAAATGCATTGTGGTGAGAAGCAGTGGATGATGTGTTAAATACTAAACCAACTCGCTTTTATTGCCAAAAGGGAAATTGTTATTTCTGTATGGTACTAAAAAGAATATGTCTTGTGCGGAAAGTATATCTGAGATAGACCCATTAGTGTAAAGAAAACTACTGCTTTAGTGTGTCATCTTTAATTGTTATGGTTATTAATGCAGTTACATCAGGGGTGGACTGGGACAAAAATTCAGCCCTGGCATTTCAGCCACAGAGTGTCTGTCTGTCTGTCGTCTCTGTCTTTGCTTCTCCTTGTGCTCCTCTGTTATGTCTGTCGTCTCTGTCTTTGCTTCTCCTTGTGCTCCTCTGTTATCACTGTCTGTCAGTGTCTGTCACTCCTAAGTATTAATTGCTATTACACATAGAGCCAACATATTAACCTCTCTGGGCTAGTAGGACGTCACCATCCCGCTCTATTCAACTGCCAGTGGAACAGCGTGGCGCGAAATACAAAAACCTCAAAAATGCAATAATTTCAATTTTTCAAACATACGACTATTTTACACCATTTAAAAGATAAGACTCTCGTTAATGTAACCACATTGTCCGATTTCAAAAAGGCTTTACAGCGAAAGCAAAACATTAAATTATGTTAGGAGAGTACATAGACACAAATAATCACACAGACATTTTCCAAGCAAGCATATATGTCACAGAAACCAAAAACACAGCTAAATGCAGCACTAACCTTTGATGATCTTCATCAGATGACACTCCTAGGACATTATGTTATACAATACATGCATGTTTTGTTCAATCAAGTTCATATTTATATAAAAAAACAGCTTTTTACATTGGCGTGTGATGTTCAGAAAATGTATCCCCACCGAAAACTTCCGGTGAATTTACTAAATTACTCATCATAAATGTTGACAAAATACATAACAATTATTTTAAGAATTATAGATACAGAACTCCTTTATATGCAATCGCTATGTCAAATTTTAAAATACTTTTCGGCGAAAGCACATTTTGCAATATTCTGAGTACATAGCTCAGCCATCACGGCTAGCTATTTTGACACCCGCCAACTTCGAGGCACACTAAACTCAGAATTAGTATTAGGAAAATTGTATTACCTTTGCTGATCTTCGTCAGAATGCATTCCCAGGACTGCTACTTCCACAACAAATGTTGTTTTTGTTCCAAATAATCCATAGTTATGTCCAAATACCTCCGTTTTGTTCGTGCGTTCAGGTCACTATCCGAAGGGTGACGCGCGAGCGCATTTCGTGACAAAAAATGTCAAAATATTCCATTACCGTACTTCGAAGCATGTCAAACGCTGTTTAAAATCAATTTGTATGCTATTTTTCTCGCAAAATAGCGATAATATTCCAACCGGGCGACGTTGTATTCATTCAAAGGCTGAAAGAAAAAAATTGAGAATTCTCATGAATGCGCATCTCCAGTGTCACTGTTCCCAGGCTGACCACTAACAAAATCTCCTGCTGTTCTTCGCCCAGAGACAGCAGACACCTCATTCCACTTTCTGGCGCCTTCTGAGAGCCAATGGAAGCCTTAGAAAATGTCACGTTACAGCACAGATGCTGTATTTTCGATAGTGATGCAACAGAAGGAAAACAAATTGTCAGACGGGGCACTTCCTGAATGGAATCTTCTCAGGATTTGGCCTGCCATATGAGTTCTGTTATACTCACAGACACCATTCAAACAGTTTTAGAAACTTTAGAGTGTTTTCTATCCAAATCTACTAATTCTGTGCATATTCTAGTTTCTGGGCAGGAGTAGTAACCAGATTAACCTCTATGGGCTAGGTGGGACGATTTCGTCCCACCTACTCAACAGCCAGTGTAATCCCGTGGCACGTTATTCAAATTCCTCAAAAATGCAAAAACTTCAATTTTTCAAACATATGACTATTTTACACCATTTTAAAGACAAGACGCTCATTAATCTAACCACACTGTCCGATTTCAAAAAGGCTTTGCAACGAAAGCAAAACATTAGATTACGTCAGCAGAGTACCCAGCCAGAAATAATCAGACACCCATTTTTCATGCTAGCATATAATGTCACATAAACCCAAACCACAGCTAAATGTAGCACTATCCTTTGATGATCTTCATCAGATGACAACCCTAGGACATTATGTTATACAATACATGCATGTTTTGTTCAATCAAGTTCATATTTATATCAAAAACCAGCTTTTTACATTAGCATGTGACTAGCATGTGACTAGCATTCCCACCGAACACTGCCGGTGAATTTACTAAATTGCTCACGATAAACGTTCACAAAAAGCATAACAATTATTTTAAGAATCGCGGTGTCCGATTTTAAAATAGCTTTTCGGTGAAAGCACATTTTGCAATATTCTGAGTAGATAGCCCGGCCATCACAGGCTAGCTATTTTGACACCCACCAAGTTTGGCACTCACCAAACTCAGATTTACTATAAGAAAAATTGGATTACTTTTGCTGTTCTTCGTCAGAATGCACTCCCAGGACTTCTACTTCAACAAAAAATGTTGGTTTGGTTACAAATAATGCATAGTTATATCCAAACAGCGGCGTTTTGTTTGTGCGTTCAAGACACTATCCGAAGTGTAACGAAGGGTGACGCGCCCGGGGCGTATCGTGACAAAAAATGTCAAAATATTCCATTACCGTACTTCGAAGCATGTCAAACGCTGTTTAAAATTAATTTTTATGCGATTTTTCTCGTAAAATAGCGATAATATTCCGACTGGGAAACCCTGTTTTCGTTCAAAGACTCAAAGTTGAAAATGGAGTCGTCTCATGCACACGTGCCCCCGTCTCATTGTTCTCAGATCGAGCACGATCCAAATGCGCTACTGTTTTTCAGCCTGGGACAGCAGAGTCATCATTCAACGTTCTGGCGGCTTCTGAGAGCCTATGGGAGCCTTAGAAAGTGTCATGTTACAGCAGAGATCCTCAGTTTTGGATAGAGATGACAAAGAAGGCCAAGAAATTGTCAGACACGGTACTTCCTGTACAGAATCTTCTCAGGTTTTGGCCTGCCATTTGAGTTCTGTTATACTCACAGACACCATTCAAACAGTTTTAGAAACGTTGGTGTGTTTTGTATCCAAAGCTACTAATTATATGCATATTCTAGTTTCTGGGCAGGAGTAATAACCAGATTAAATCGGGTACATTTTTTATCCGGCCGTGAAAATACTGCCCCCTATCCATAACAAGTTAACGTCCTTGCTAAGGGTGTTAATTTCAGTGGACCTGTTGTCCGGCAATTCCACATCTAGTCATAGTTACTTATCCCTTTCTCAAAATGTTCTGACTTTAGTACATGTATTAGAAAGTCTAGAGAGGATCGGTCTACGTTTTGATTGTCATTGAACCCTTTGTTACCCTTGTGCTCTGACACTTTGTGTGGCTTGGGTGCAGGAACGTAGCGATCAGGTCGATTGTAGCAGTAATCGTTTCGATTGCAATGTACCTTACAGTTATTTTGACCGTGGTGGGTATTGGTCTCGTTCAAGAAATCATTGTTGTGCATCATCTCTCAATGCTCCAATACCTGATAATGCACCCTCTAACTGGAGTGAGTGCTGCAAGCCCTGACATAGAGCCCAAGTAGGTAATGAAGTTGGGATACATGTTCGACAGAAACATTTGTTTGAATGGTAACACCTCTTCCATTCCTGTTTCAGTGAGTAGGCCAAAGTAAGCTGAACGAAGCCTATGATAGTAAGCTTGTGGGTGTTCATTCCAAGCCTGTTTGACAGTGTTAGCCAGTGACCTGTCATGTTTGCAAGTCGCAGAACCACTGAAATCTATTTTCAAAGCCATGGCAAGTTTAGCGTATTCGTTTTGCATGTGTTGCTGTTGTACACCAATGAACCTTGTCGTGCATATTCGACATTCGCTTCAATAGGTAAAGTGTTACAGAACCCGTAGCTTTCGTGTAGCCATCCAAGGTATCCTATATGTCTGCTAGGAATGTCTGTGTCGTTTGGCTGACCTGGAACAGGGTCAAAGTTGCAGAAGGTGGGGGTTGGCTCCATCCTGTGGGGAAATTGGGTCCGAAAGGCCAAGAGGAGAAGCCAAGGTTTGGCTTTGTTGGCGAGGAGGCACCATATTTCTCGGTGCCAAATGGTCAAGAGGAGAAGACTGAGGGAGGCAAAGTCTGAAACCTTCTTTCATCTTCACTCTTTTGAGTTCCGAGCTCCGTTGCGTGGTTGGGTAGTCACGCTGTAGCACGTGACTGTTCTGGATTTCATCCAGATGGGACCTAAGGGTGGTATTGCTACATAGAAGAGTCCACTTGGGCGCTTAGAGTACTTATTTCAGACACATGAGTGTCGCACTTGCTTCGTTCGGCCTCATACTTATCAGTCATGCTTTGCAGGTAGAGGTCTTGAATACGGAGTGAGAGATTCAGTGATGAAATTTCCTCCGCTTTCTTAGAAATCAATATTTCCATCTTTACCACCCGAGTTCTCTCATAATTTATTTGGTCAGCGACTTCAATGAGTTCCGCTGATCTGTCATCCAACTTCGTCATGGTGTTCATTAACTGATCGTCTTTGGTCTGCAGCATTTGAACTAGAACATTATTGCTTTGAGTAACGTTCATCAAACCTGCATGCATGGTATCAAGTTGCGCGCTCCTGTTTGTAGATAACTCAACATATTTATCTAGTTTGGTGTGGACTTCATCGTATTTAGTTTTGGCTAAATCAAGTTGTTCCTGTAGAAAACGATTTTGTTGAAGAGTTTGTGCTCGTTCATCATCATAAGGTTTTTCAATTGCTATTAATTGTTTCATTTTCAAACGCAGTTCTTTGGCTAGCAGAATGTTTACATTTCCTGCTTTTGTCAATAGTTGCTCGGTTCTCTTCACCTGTCCCTTCATATCACCCATTTATTGCTCGTGCTTCAGCTGTGCACTGCGTTACTGGATGGATGCCAATCTCCGATGGTGATACATCAGGGCTAAACTGGAGAGAACCTATACCAGTCCTGCGCCCGATGGTTGATTTTGGAGAGCGTTTGTCGCAATTTCTGCTGTTTTTCCGCTAATGGCATAATTAGGCTTGGTTTCGCTGCTGAGGTCAGATCAATCCTTTTACGGGTGAGGGTTCACTAATTAGCGGGAGAATGGGAACCACCCCCTCTGATAGCTTGCACATTATAAAAAAAATCAATGTATTATCATTTTTTTCTTCAACGTTTGGGTTGAGTCGTTGGAAGCTGCAAAAACTATTTTAATCTATTTAAAGACATTAATGAACCATCAATACTGGATCAGTAATGTGGCCGTTGGATGTGAATGAAATTGCAAAATCAATAATGTTAAAATTTCTTCAGGCTAGGGTCCTTTTTTCTCAATTTCTGCCTGACTGATGTGCCCAAAGTAAACTGCCTTTTGCTCAGGCCCTGAAGCCAGGATATGCATATAATTGGTACCATTGGAAAGAAAACACTCTGAAGTTTGTAGGAATCTTACAATTATGTATGAGACTATAAACACAATAGATATGGTAGGAGAAAATCCAAAGAAAAACCAAACAGATTTTTTTTTGAGAGCCAATGCTCTTACAATGGAAGGTACAGGGAAATCATTAAATCGAGCTCCAAATATGCACTTCCTATGGCTTCCACTGGGTGTCAGTAGTCTTTGTTCAAGGTTTTAGGCTTGTTTCTTTCAAAACGAGTAAGAATAATACGTTTTAGTACAAGGACACCTCCCTCGAAATTCGTGTGTGCGCGCACCATAAAGACAACGCGCACCTGCTAATATTAAAGTTTGATTACATTTTAGGGTATCTGATGATTAAATAGAAATGTATTTTGACTTGTTGAAACAAAGATTAGGGGTAGATTTTCAGATTCCTATCTTGGCATGTTGAATGAGTGTATTACTCAAATCGATGGTGCCAACTAAACTGACTTTTTGGGATATAAAGAAGGATTTTATCTAACAAAACGACCCTGCATGTTGTAGCTGGGACCCTTTAGATAACAAATCAGAGGCAGATTTTCAAAAAGTAAGTGAATATTTAATCGCTATTTGTGAATTTATGAAACCTGTGCCGGTGGAAAAATATATTGATGTGGGGCGCCGTCCTCAAACTATTGCATGGCATGCTTTCGCTGTAAAGCCTACTGTAAATCGGACAGTGTAATTAGATTAACAAGAATTTAAGCTTTCAACTGATATAAGACACTTGTATGTACCTAAATGTTTAATATCCATAATTTGTATGATTATTTATTTGAATTGCGCGCCCTCCAGTTTCACAGGAAGTTGCCCTGCTAGCGGGATGCCTCTGAGTAATCCTACCTGTATAGGCTTTCTGGGAATTAAACTTTAATTAACTTAAGTGTTGCTGTATTTAGGTTAATGTGGAAAAGTTTAAAATGTCTCATTGGTTGGAACAAATCAATTTGGATTTTATCCAAATGATCACCTGAAAAGGTATGTCTGGCAATTTTAACTTCCTTGTTAAATTGAATGAGACAACGATATCCAATCAGTTGAGATTGGCTGGATGTCATGAGTGTACCCCATTGTTACCGACATGAGCATACAGTTGCTGTCACATGTGAAATCAAACGGGAGTCCAACGAGGCAGAACTTCCTTTCCCACGGCACAGGGTGTCGCCCTGTCAACAAAGGAAAAATGGCTGCTTTCCCTTTGTCAGCTTAGCATCTATTGCAAAGCTAACCCTCCTTTTATCAGAAACTCACAAGTAAAATGGGGTCCCCTCCAACAAGGGAATGGGTTTACTAATGAGGTCTCACGTTCAAACCCATTCGGCATTATTTTTCGCGACGTTTACCGGAATGCACGGTAACAATGAAATACATAGTTTTTCTACCCGTGCTACTGAAACGCGAGAGATGGAGAGATAATTATTCGCTTTGGTTAAAACCTCTTGAGGATACCCTAGGATAGGGGGCGCCACAGCGCATTTTGAAAAAAAATCGTTCCCATTTTCAACGGCCTACTAATCAAACTCAGAAGATAGGGCATGCATATACTTATTATATATGGATAGAAAACACTCTAAAGTTTCTAAAACTGTTTGAATGGTGTCTGTGAGTATAACAGAACTCATTTGGCAGGCAAAACCCTGAGACATTTTCTGACAGGAAGTGGATACCTGATGTGTTGTATTGACTTTAAACCTATCCCATTGAAAAACACAGGGGTTTAGGAATATTTTGGCACTTCCTATTGCTTCCACTAGATGTCGCCAGTCCTTTCACAGTGGTTTGAGCCTTATAGAGTCAAAACTCAGTGAATGACAGGAGTTTGAAATTGGTCACAGGGGATGGGCCATCACCATTATGACGCCGGCGGCCATGTCTGCCCCCACCTTTGGAAACGGTTTTAAAGGCCATGACATCATCCCCCTCGAATCTTATTGGCTCTCTTGGTGTTAGAGGCCCTGAACATTTATTTTATACAACGTTTGACATGTTTGAACGAACCTACATGCGCGAGGATTGCTTTCATTATGAACTGCAGAGCTGCGTTTGGAGAGAGCCATAGGACGCGCTACCAACATCAGGCTAATGGAACGTGAAGTATGGACTTTTTGACCGAAAATACATCTGTTGTGGACCTGGGATGCTTTCTGATGAAGACAACTAAAGGTAGGCGATTATTGACAATATTATAGAAGATGAGATGGTTCATACTGTTGCTTCCAAGATGGCGCCGAGCACTGTATATTAGCTGATTTTCTGAGTATCGCATCTCCTTTTATCGCAAAGTGTGATTACCCAGTAAAGTTAATTTAAAATCTGGTATGACGGGTGTTCTCAAGAGATATTCATCTATAAATGTTAGATTGACAATATACATTTAAAAAATCGTTATAGTATAGCAATTTATTGAAACGTAGCATTGTTTACCGGGACGCTTTTGAGGGGAAATTAGGTAGTCAACGTCAGACAGAGATGTAAAATGCTGTTTTTATATATAAATATGACCTTTATTGAACAAAAGAATGCATGCATTGTATAACATGATGTCCTAGGGGTGCCATCTGATGAAGTTTGTAAAAGGTTAGTGCTACATTTAGCTGTTTATTGATAATATGTGATGGAAGTGGTTGGTCGGAAAATGGCTATGAAGCTGCTTTTTACGATGGACTCATCTAATATAATCTAATGATTTGCTTTTCCTGTAAAACCTTTTTGAAATCGGACGACGTGGGTCGATTCAGGAAAGGTGTATCTATAAAAAAAAAAAATATATATTTTTTATTTTTGTAAAAAATTATGATAATTTTTTAATGCTAATTGGCGATATGATTTTTCGCTGGATTTTGATCCCGCTAACGGGATCAGATGCTCAAGAGTTAAGCTAATGAGATGGCGCCAACAGAGATTATTTTATTTTACTAGGCAAGTCAGTTAAGAACAAATTCTTATTTTCAATGATGGCCTAGGAACATTGGGTTAACTGCCTTGTTCAGGGGCAGAACGACAGATTTTTACCTTGTCAGCTCGGGGATTCAATCTTGCAACCTTTCGGTTATTAGTCCAATGCTCTAACCACTAGGCTACCTGTCGCCTCACTTCAGGTCCTTAGAAAACTATGCAGTTCTTTGTTTTTTTATGTACTATTTCTTACATTGCTAGCCCAGAAAATCTCAAGTGTTATTACATACAGCTGGGAAGAACTATTGGATATAAAAGCGCTGTCAACTTACCATCATTACGACCAGGAATACGTCTTTCCCGATGCGGATCCTTTCTTTGGACCTCCACCCTGTACATGCAATCTTATCCCAGAGGCCAACCCAAAACAACGTGGTTGCCGCAGGAGAGGCAGACGGAGCGGCCTACTGGTCAGACTCAGAAGGCGAGCACACCATCCACCGCTTCCTAGCATATTACTCACCAATGTCCAAACTCTAGATAACAAGGTGGACAAAATTAGGGCACGAGTTGACTTCCAGAGAGAAATCATACATTCCAACATTCTCTGTTTCACGGAAACATTGCTCACTCGGAATGCATTGTCAGAGTCGGTACAGCCACCCAGTTTCTTCATGTATCGCTCCGACAGAAAAAAAACATCTCTCTGGTAAGAAGAAGGGCAGTGTAATCACAACAACATACAGGAACTCAAGTCCTTTTGTTCACCTGACCTAAAATTCCTTACAATCAAATGCCAACCGCATTATAGTCACAGCCGTGTATATCCCCCCCAAACAGATACCTCTTCGGCCCTGAAAGAACTTCACTGGACTCTATGTAAACTGGAAACCATACATCCTGAGGCTGCAATTATTGTAGCTGGGGATTTTATCAAAGATCAATACTCCCTAAATTCTATCAGCATGTCGAATGCGCGACACGAGCTTCCACGATGCATACAAAGCCCTCCCGAGCCCTGCCTTTGGAAAATCTGACCATGAATCCATTTGTTGCTCCCAGCCTATAGACAGAAACAAAAACAGGAAACACCCGTGCTCAGGTCAATACAACGCTGGTCTGACCAATCGGAGTCCACGCTTCAAGATTGCGTCGATGATGTGGACATGTTCCGGACAGCCTCAGACAACAACATTGACGTATACGCTGACTTGGTGAGCAAGTTCATTAGCCAGTGCATCAGAGATGTCATACCCGCTGTGACTATTAAAACCTTCCCTAACCAGAAACCGTGGATTAATGGCAGCATTCGCGCAAAACTGAAAGCTCGAACCACCGCTTTTAATCATGGCAAGACGACCGGAAACATGACTGAATACAAACAGTGCAGCTATTCCCTCCGCAAGACAATCAAAGAAGCAAAGCATCCATATAGAAATAAAGTAGAGTCACAATTCAACGGCTCAAACACGAGACATATGTGGCAGGGTCTATAGTCAATCACGGATTACAAAAAGAAAACCAGCCCTGTTGCGGACATCAACGTCTTGCTCCTAGACATATTAAACAACTTCTTTGCTCGACTTGAGGACAGTACAGTGCCACTGACACGGCCCCCTACCAAAGCCTGTGGGTTCTCCTTCTCCGTGGCCAATGTGAGTAAAACATTTAAACGTGTTAACCCTCACAAGGCTGCCAGCCCAGACGGCATCCCTAGCTGCGTCCCCAGAGCATGCGCAGACCAGCTGGCTGGTGTGTTTACGGACATATTCAACCAATCCCTAGCCCAGTCTGTTGTCCCCACATGCTTCAAGATGGCCACCATTGTTCCTGTTCCCCAAACAGCTAAGGTAACTGAACTAAATGACTATCACCCCATTGCACTCACTTCTGTCATCATGAAGTGCTTTGAGAGACTAGTCAAGGATCATATCACCTCCACCCTACCTTATACCCTAGACCCACTCCAATTTGCTTACCGCCCCAGTAGGTCCACTGACGATGCAATCACCATCACACTGCACACTGCCCTATCCCATCTGGACAAGAGGAATACCTATCTAAGAATGCTGTTCATTCACTACAGCTCAGCATTTAACACCATAGTACCCGCCAAACCCTGGGTCTCGACCCCACCCTGTGCAACTGGGTCCTGGACTTTGACGGGCTGCCCCCAGGTGGTGAAGGTTGGAAACAACATCTCCCCCCCACTGATCCTCAACACTGGGGCCACACAAGGGTGCGTTCTCAGCCGTCTCCTGTACTCCCTGTTCACCCATGACTGTGTGGCCATGCACGCTTCCAACTCAATCATCAAGTTTGCAGACGACACTACCAACAACAACGAGACAGCCTACAGGGAGGAGGTGAGGGCCCTCGGAGTGTAGTATCAGGAAAATAACCTCTCACTCAACATCAACAAAACAAAGATGATCGTGGACTACAGGAAACAGCAGAGGGAGCACCCCCCCCATCCACATCAACGGGATTGTAGTGGAGAAGGTGGAAAGTTTTAAGTTCATCGGCGTACACATCACAGACAAACTGAAATGGTCCACCCGCACAGACAGCGTGGTGAAGAAGGCGCAACAGCGCCTCTTCAACCTCAGGAGGCTGAAGAAACTTGTCTTGTCATCTAAAACACACACAAACTTTTAGAGATGCACAATCAAAAGCATCCTGTCGGGCTGTATCACCGCCTGGTACGCCAACTGCAATGCCCTCAACCGCAAAGCTCTCCAGAGGGTAGTGCGGTCTGCACAACGCATTCCCGGGGGCAAACTACCTGCCCTCCAGAACACCTACAGCACCCGATGTCTCAGGAAGGCCAAAAAGATCATCAAGTACAACAACCACCCGAGCCACTGTCTGTTCAGCCCGCTATCATCCAGAAGGCAAGGTCAGTAAAGGTGCATCAAAGCTGGGACAGAGAGACTGAAAAACAGCTTCTACCTCAAGGCCATCAGGCTGTTAAACAGCCAACATACAGACTCAAATCTCTGGCCACTTAAATAAATGGATTTATGGATCCATAACGAATTAAATATCACTGAATTACAGAAATATTGGAACAAAGTTGTCTAATGAAGGTAAACAAATTGTTGCTTACTGGAAAATACTCTTTCAAACACACGTGGTCACCTTGTGCAGCACAATTATGGCTGTTAGGGGGAGAATTCTATCGTCAAATGTATTTCCTAGTTAGGTTGGCCGTGATTGGTTGCAATTTCAGTTTAATCCACCAGAAAATACAGAACTGTCACGACTTCCGCCGAAGTCGGTTCCTCTCCTTGTTCGTTCGGCGTCACCGGTCTTCTAGCCATCGCCGATCCACCTTTAATTTTCCATTTGTCTTGTTTTCCCACACACCTGGTTTACATTCCCTCATTACTTGACGTGCATTTAACCCTCTGTTCCCCCCATGTCTGTGTGTGGAATTGTTTGTTGTAAAGTGTATGTGCACCTCAGACTGGTTTGCAACGGGTTATTTCAACCCCTATTTTGTTGTTCTGGGTGCAGTTTGTTTTGCGTCACTAAAGTGCTCCGGTTGTTACCCATTTCTGCTCTCCTGCACCTGACTTCCCTGCAGCCAGTTACGCACCTCTTACAAGAACAAATAATACAACAAAAGTATTGTTAATATTATTATCTACAGTGGCTTGCGAAAGTATTAACTTCCCTTGGCATTTTTCCTATTTTGTTGCCTTACAACCTGGAATTAAAATGGATTTTTGGAATGAAATAACCTCCAAAATATCATTATATATTATCAGTCATATAGCCCGGCAGCTACATAAAGCTGAGTGACTCACTCATTCATGGCATTGACTCAAAATAAATAAGTACCAACATTCTTTCTGATAGTCTTTAATAAAGAAATGTTTTGGTTATGCTGACCTGGACACCATTATGGGCTATTAGCAGGACAAGATACCTTTACCAACACCTCTCTGTATTTTGATCATTTGTGGTTGGGGCCTCCCGGCACGGGTATCAAAACTTCATGAGGCGGCTTTTGGTTTCAATTTAGAATCCTCCAATCCTCTATATGTAATTATTGGTGGAGAGTCACGTCATATTTTTCAATATACTGTAGACCTACCGTACTCGTCATGAGTCTCACTAGTGTTGAGTAATGTGCTGTTAAACGTGGTGTAGGTCTTATTTATTTAAGGAGCATATTAAAGTTAGAAGCAACAGGATTTTAAGCAATAGCCTACACCTATTTTAGCACCGTTTCGCACTGCTCTGAGGAAAAGCATGGGGACTGGTCTTGATAAATCAATGAGATTGTTATTTTCACTGAATCTGTGTTTGGGTATTGCTTAGACTACAATTAGGGTGTAGAAATGTTATGTTCTTAGTGTAACCTTTATTTAACAAGGCAAGTCAATTAAGAACAAATTCTTATTTACAAGGACAGCCTATTTCTTCCTCCCTGTCAGGGAATTGAACCCCAGTCTCCCGCGTGCCCACACAACACGGGGATTCTTTAGCTAAACAACAAAAATAGAACTGTTTGGTCATTATGACCATCGTTATGTTTGAAGGAAAAAGGGGGACGCTTGCAAGCCGAAGAACACCATCCCAACAGTGAAGCACGGGGGTGGCAGCATCATGTTGTTGGGGTGCTTTGCTGCAGGAGGGACTGGTGCACTTCACAAAATAGATGGCATCATGAGGTAGGACAATTATGTGGATATATTGAAGCAACATCTCAAGACATCAGTCAGGAAGTTAAAGCTTGGTCGCAAATGGGACTTCCAAATTTACAATGACCCCATGCATACTTCCAAAGTTGTGGCAAAATGGCTTTAGGACAACAAAGTCAAGGTATTGGAGTGGCCATCACAAAGCCCTGACCTCAATCCTATAGAAAATGTGTGGGCAGAACTGAAAAAGCGTGTGCAAGCAAGGAGGCCTACAAACCTGACTCAGTTACACCAACTCTGTCAGGAGTAATGGGCCAAAATTCACCCAACCTATTGTGGGAAGGTTGTGGAAGGCTACCCTAAACGTTTGACCCAAGTTCAACAATTGAAAGGCAATGCTACCAAATACTAATTGAGTCGATGTAAACTTCCGATCCACTGGGAATGTGATGAAATAAATAAAAGCTGAAGTACATAATTCTTTAATATTATTCTGACATTTCAAATTAAAAAAATTAAGTGGTGATCCCAACTGACCTAAAACAGGGAAGTTTTACTAGGATTAAATGTCAGGAATTGAGAAAAACTGAGTTTAAATGTATTTGGCTAAGGTGTATGTAAACTTCCAACTTCAACTGTGTATGTATGTATGTATGTATGTATGTATGTATGTATGTATGTATGTATGTATGTGTGTGTGTGTGTGTGTGTGTGTGTGTGTGTGTGTGTGTGTGTGTGTGTGTGTGTGTGTGTGTGTGTGTGTGTGTGTGTGTGTGTGTGTGTGTGTATGTATGTATATGTGTGTGTGTGTATTAAAAGGAAATGTGTTTGTTTGTACTGCTCTTGTACTGTTTTGTAGTTTCGACCCGATAATTCATCTGACAAACAAATAACTTTGTGTCCTGCAGGCCCAAGCATGGATCAAAGCAGGTGAGACATTAAATGATGTCATCTTCACAGACAAATCAACCGTGGCCCGTGTGCAATTTGCTCAAAATTGCTACAGAAATAAAGGAAGAAGGTCAAGCAAGCCGAGTCCCAAGCATCCCCTCAAACTCCATGTGTGGGGGACAATTTCTTGCCAGGGACCAAGCCCATATTTGATTTTTGATGGTAAGTGTGGCTATTTACAAATCAAAAGGTACATAAAATATTGTAGCCTACACCGCACGGACTGCTATGTGTTCCACAATAATTCACTGTTGCCTCCTTTTCAGGTATGATGGCTAAAGATTTCTTTGAGGAAGAAATCATCAAGAGATATGCTGGACTCTGTCAGAGAGGTGTTTCTGGGACCACATTTCTTTCAAGGTAGGATTATAGCAATATTTTGTTATGTTTAGGCCTATGTACATGTATATTTCTAGTATTGTACCTGATGTTGGCTGTTAGGCTAAATGTATTTTTTTCTTCTCCAAATGCAATGAATTACAACACACTGCCGCCCGGATTTGCATTGCAAATGAGGGCGTAAATTGTCTCAAGACACCAGCAGAGTAAGTAGACCTTTATGAAGTAAAATAAAGGTTAAATAAATAAAATAAAATAACTAAAACACCTACGGTATACCTACAGTATATCTAAAAATGTGTTTTAAATCTCTACATGTAGGTCTCCTGATTTAAACCCGATCAAACTTGTTTGGCATCAACTGAAAACATTCATCCGGATCTCTGCCAGGCCTATAAGCAAAGATGAACTGGTCAAGGCCATCAAGACGTTTTGGCTAGAGAAATTGATGATACTATAATGCAACAAATACATTTATTTAAATTGTAAAGAATTGCACATCAAACTACCTAATTTCAAAAGCTTGAATCTCCGGAAAGTCCTCCTCCCCTGCCCTCTAGCCCAAGAGCGCACTCAACTGGCTACGGCTCCAGAAAACTACTGCTTTGGTGTGTCGTATCTTGAATTGTAATCGTTATTAATGCAGTTACATAAACGAAAAAAACAAAAAACAGAAAAGGGTTATGTATCTTTTATGACATTTGTATAAATGTTAAAATAACTTATAATGAGTTTGGTTTAGAGTTACTTGGAGGATAAACGCTAACCACCCACTGGGCACAGACATCAGTTCAACATTTTATATGTATTTATTTAACCTTTATTTAACAGGGCAAGTCAGTTAAGAACAAATTCTTATTTATAGTGACGGCCTACCCCAGCCAATCCCTAAGCCGGACGACGCTGGGCCAATTGTGCACCACCATATGGGACTCCCAATCATGGCCGGTTGTGATACAGTCTGGAATCAAACCAGGGTCTGTAGTGACGCCTCTAGCACTGAGATGCAGTCCCTTAGACTGCTGGGCGACTCGGGAGCCCAATTTGGTTGAGTTGTCAACTAATGTGAATTCAACAAGAAATCAACAACTATAGCAAATCAAATCAAATTGTATTTTCACATGCGCCGAATACAACAGGTATTTTGTACCCCCTCATGCCATACCATTTGCAATTCTCTGAAATATGCACATTTCAATATATTTTACTGGTCCTATGCAATCTTAAAGTCTCTGCCATAACAACATTAGGATAGATTCAAGCAGTATCTGGACGAAAGCATTCATATTCAGCTACTAAAGGCCGACTTTAAATGCAGAGCCCCTCTCTTTTCTTTGTAAAAAGGGAACATGCAGTCCTGGCTGAATTATGAATGACAGATGGGCTCCATTTTACCTGTCACCTCAGCCACAGCCTTTCTGGAGTTTAAAAAAGAAGAGAGACTCACAGTAAATCGTGCCTTGCCAAAGAATCACAAATCATACACATTGACTACCTCTCTGAATGTGCAGTTATTCATTAGACACAGACAAATAAGGATGTTGTATGATTTTGCCCAGCAGGACCTAAAGGTGAAGCTGGAAGAATGCATGATATTCTGAGTTGATGGTTCGATTCACACCTGATTTGATGGTTTTGTATCAATACAAGTGTGAGAATTGCGACAGTCACTCAATCCCTCAGTCACCCTCTCTACCTTCATTATAGTGTAGTGTGAGCTCTCTCCATCATTCCTTTCCTGTCACACACACAGCCAAAACATGGCTTTATAGTTTCTCTGCATTTGCACATGGCTGCTCTCTGTTGCTATCCACAGCCTGGGAAAGGGATGAGTGAATCTGTGAAGCGCAGGGGGGGCTCTGCTGTGAGGCAAGGTTTTAGCACCGGCCATTTTAGACCAGTAGCACTGTCAGAAGCGATGGAAATTAGAGACATGATTCACCCCTTATTTCCTTATGCTACCTCCTCCCCCTTGCAGTACTGAGGAGCCTGAGAGGCTGGTCCCAATTACGTAACCTCCACTTATGCAGACAGATATAGAAATTCGAAGACAGAACTACCATTCAATGACTGGGGAATTCAAAAACAATCCAGAATAATTGTACAGGACATCCAGAATGAATGTACATTTGGTTATTATGTAAGCACATTGAAAGAAAAGTTTGAATATCCTTGAAGGTCCTCATGGTGCAACCCTAAACACGAAATGACAGACTAGGACAAGAATGGCCTGAATACTTGATGCGGTGCCATGAAACGTCCCCCTGCTGCAGTATTCTTGGGCAGCTCTGGCAACTCAAGGAGCTAAGCACTCCCTACAACCATTAATCCATGGGCAGATCTGACATCCCATGGAACGAGTGAACTTCCCACTCTAGTGTCTTCCTTCTAAGGTTGCAATCTTTCTTCCTTTCATTTGATTCTCTCCAGGCACACCATTAACATTTTCTAATAATGTATAATAGATGTGTGAACTTAATCTCCATTGAGTGTCACTCCAGCGGCTAGATGAAACTCCAGAGGAGTAAGCTATGTAAGGCGGTGCCACTGAGGTACAGACAAGTACATTAAGCACTACAGAGTGATTTGAATAATCAAAAATTCATTTGATAGAAACATCTATATCCATTTCTCTCACCTATTTTTATTATCGTCACATACTGTATTACTTTCACATACAGTGGGGAGAACAAGTATTTGCTACACTGCCGATTTTGCAGGTTTTCCTACTTACAAAGCATGTAGAGGTCTGTAATTTTTATCATAGGTACACTTCAACTGTGAGAGACAGAATCTAAAAATCCAGAAAATCACATTGTATGATTTCTAAGTAATTAATTTGCATTTTATTGCATGACATAGGTATTTGATCACCTACTAACCAGTAAGAATTCCGTCTCTCACAAACCTGTTAGTTTTTCTTTAAGAAGCCCTCCTGTTCTCCACTCATTACCTGTATTAACTGCACCTGTTTGAACTCGTTACCTGTATAAAAGACACCTGTCCACACACTCAATCAAACAGACTCCAACCTCTCCACAATGGCCAAGACCCATCTTGGCCATTGTGGACCAGAGAGCTGTGCAAGGACATCAGGGATAAAATTGTTGACCTGCACAAGGCTGGGATGGACTACAGGACAATAGGCAAGCAGCTTGGTGAGAAGGCAACAACTGTTGGTGCAATTATTAGAAAATGGAAGAAGTTCAAGATGACTGTCAATCACCCTCGGTCTGGGGCTCCATGCAAGATCTCACCTCGTGGGGCATCAATGATCATGAGGAAGGTGAGGGATCAGCCCAGAACTACACGGCAGGACCTGGTCAATGACCCGAAGAGAGCTGGGACCACAGTCTCAAAGAAAACCATTAGTAACACACTACACCGTCATGGATTAAAATCCTGCAGCGCACGCAAGGTCCCCCTGCTCAAGCCAGCGCATGTCCAGGCCCGTCTGAAGTTTGCCAATGACCATCTGGATGATCCAGAGGAGGAATGGGAGAAGGTCATGTTGTCTGATGAGACAAAAATATAGCTTTTTGGTCTAAACTCCACTCGCCGTGTTTGGAGGAAGAAGAAGGATGAGTACAACCCCAAGAACACCATGCCAACCATGAAGCATGGAGGTGGAAACATCATTCTTTGGGGATGCTTTTCTGCAAAGGGGACAGGACGACTGCACCGTATTGAGGGGAGGATGGATGGGGCCATGTATCGCGAGATCTTGGCCAACAACCTCCTTCCCTCAGTAAGGGCATTGAAGATGGGTCGTGGCTGTAATAATAACCCGAAACACACAGCCAGGGCAAATAAGGATTGGCTCCGTAAGAAGCATCTCAAGGTCTTTGGAGGGAGCTGAAAGTCCGTATTGCCCAGCGACAGCCCCAAAACCTGAAGGATCTGGAGAAGGTCTGTATGGAGGAATGGGCCAAAATCCCTGCTGCAGTGTGTGCAAACCTGGTCAAGAACTACAGGAAACGTATGATCTCTGTAATTGTAAACAAAGGTTTCTGTACCAAATATTAAGTTCTGCTTTTCTGATGTATCAAATACTTATGTCATGCAATAAAATGCAAATTAATTGCTTAAAAATCATACAATGTGATTTTCTGAATTTTTGTTGTAGATTCCGTCTCTCACAGTTGAAGTGTACCTATGATAAAAAATTACAGACCTCTACATGCTTTGTAAGTAGGAAAACCTGCAAAATCGGCAGTGTATCAAATACTTGTTCTACCCACTGTATATGATACTTTTTGATGTATAGTAACTCAAGTAGGCTGATTACTAAAATGTATTTTAATGACACTGAGGGGCAGTGTTTTTACAGCTAATGCCGGTTTGCCTGAGGCTGATGCCATGCAGGTGTTTGTACACATGCATGTACACACACTCATTCAAATTAACGCATACAAGAACACACACATACATGTAATAGTGCCAGACATACACACAAACATATACAGTTGGCATTGCTGTTATGATTTTAGTTGTCCTTGAAGTCCTTTGTTTTTTGGGGGGTTTTTTGCATTGTTGTTTGCTGTTTTCTTCTGTCTTTCTTTTTTCTCTTTAGTTCATTTTCTTGGTGCATTGGGGGGTTCTTGGGGGTGGGGAATGCAATTAATTGTATTTTTTATTCATTTTCTTCTGGGGGGGACTGTGGGAGGGGTCTCGAATGGTTGAGGGACAGCTATTGGGGAACTGTGGGGAGATCTTGGAGGGTTCCGGTTCACATTTTTTGTCCTGGTGGGAGATCTGTCAACGTGCCCTTGAGCCGGGCATTAACCCTGGATGCTTCTGTGTGTCGCTCTGAATGGGAGTCTGTTGGATGACTGGTGTGGTGTAGTTGTTGAACGGCTTCACTGCAATTATATTGTATGTTTCAGACATTCAATAAAAAATAAAATAAAATAAAAATATTATTTGAAGATCAATTTCCTATGTTTCTTCATTGAGACAATCATGGGGCTTGAATTTTCAAAAATATAACATTTCCTCCATTGAGCGACATTAGCTCCTTTGGGAGCGAGCAGGAAAAGAGAGAGCACATGTGAGTTAAAATACAACAATGGGAGAAGTTTCGGTCTTAAAACAGAGAAAGCAGGGCCCAAAAAATATAAACACGTTGTAAAGTGTTGGTAACATGTTTAATGAACTGAAATAAATGATCCCAGAAATGTTCCATATGCACAAAAAGCTTATTTCTCAGAAAAGTTTGGCACAAATTTGTTTACATCCCTATTAGTGAGCATTTATCTTTTGTCAAGATAATCCATCCACCTGACATGTGTGGCATATCAAGGAGTGGATTCAACAGCATGATCATTACACAGGTGCACCTTGTGCTGGGGACAATAAAAGGCCACTCTAAAATGGGCAGTTTTGTCACACAACACAGATGTCTCAAGTTTTGAGGGAACGTGCAATTGGCATGCTGACTACAGGAACGTCCACCAGAGCTGTTGCCATTGAATTTGATGATCATTTCTCTACCATAAGCCGCCTCCAACGTCGTTTTAGAGAATTTGGCATTACGTCCAACCGGCCTCACAACCACAGACCACATGTCACCACGCCAGTCCAGGACTTCCACATCTGGCTCCTTCACCTGCAAGATCGTCTGAGACCAGCCACCCGGTCAGCTGATGAAACTGGGGGTTTGTACAGCCAAAGAATTTCTGCAAAAATGTCAGACACCGTCTCAGGGAAGCTCATCTTTATGCTTGTCGTCCTCACCAGGGTCTTGACCTGACTGCAGTTCGATGTTGAAACTGAGGTCAGTGGGCAAATGCTCACCTTCGATGGATCACACAAAAGTGTGCTCTTCACGGATGAACCCCGGTTTCAAATGTACCGGGCAGTATGGCGTTGTGTTGGCAAGCGGTTTGCTAATGTCAACGTTGTGAACAGAGTGCCCTATGGTGGCAGTGGGGTTATGGGATGAGCAGGCATAAACTACGGACAATGAACACAATTGCATTTTATTGATGGGAATTTGAATGCACAGAGATACCGTGATGAGATCCTGAGGCCGATTGTTGTGACATTCGTCCGCCGCCATCAGCTCATGTTTCAGCATGATTAATGCACGACCCCATGTTGCATGGATCTGTACACAATTCCTGGAAGCTGAAAATGTCCCAGTTCTTCCATGGCCTGCATACTCACCAGACCTGTTTGGGATGCTCTGGATCAACATGTATGACAGCGTGTTCCAGTTCCTGCCAATATCCAGCAACTTCACACACACATTTCACAGTCTTTTTAAACAGCTTTTACACTAAAAAGGCATTATCAGTGTTATTCCAACTTCATAGTGTGGAAATATCATGTTTTTGACAGCTGTTGTACAAAAACCCCTAGAGTCGTTTGACGCACCTGTGCGTCAAATCTAAATAACGTTCGATGCATCTCAATCCACCACATCCACCAATGTCACACTTCTGCATCTGCGGTGAAAGGTGGCAGAGCTAGACAGATGTTTGTCCACACGTTGAGACATCCCAAAAATCGGTCTTCTCACGAAAACATCTTTAGCATCGGTTTGACCTACCATTCTATGGAAAGGGTGGGAGTCTCAAGAACACGATGGCTGCCTCCGTTTTGCTCTATGGACCCCGCAAGTGTCAGGGGACTCACCTGAATTTGGTACGGTCGATGTGGCAACTTCTGTTTGTAGCGTCTGAACCATTTTGGGATACAAACTAATGTGACCCCACAGTGGAAAGGGACATTCTGACAAACACGATAATGGTCTCCGTTTTGCTCTATGACCCCCACAAGTGTCACTGGACTTATCTGAAGGTAACATTTTTTCTGGAAGTATGAAGGTAGTTTTGTGCCTACCTCAAAAAGTGGTTAATGTGTTATTCAATGCGTTTCTCTGGGCTGTAGAAGTAAAGACCAAATTCAATTTTATCAAATATTTTTTATATCTAAAGGGGACCTACAATTCTAAATCAGTTAGCCAAATGATGGATAGTATGACCATCGTAAAACAATTCCATATGTCTACCCCCACCCCAATGGCTTAGACTTTAAAGAGTTCATGGTTGAATTATATGCCTTATGCTGAACCCCCAGATTAATGTGTATTACGAAGTTGGCTAAATCAATCCACAAGTCGCTCATCCATTCTACTGATACGCAGTTTTAGATCTGAAATATTTAAGTAACAAATGACAGCTATCGATTCTTTGAACTGTAACTTGAAACAAGGAAAACTTGAAATAGTTTGACATTTTTCATGAGTCACATTGTGACAGACTGGATGAGTGCAATGGTGCACCCTTTGGTCTCTCAACCCAATTGAGCCCCTTAAATCCTGGGCAGGTAGTGAGGTGGAGTGGGGGAAATTGGACGCAGCTTTGAGCAGTGGCACACAGTCCCTTTGATGCATTACCCAGCCAAGCTCTGAATGATGAAGCTGCCAGTCACTCCCCCCATCCCTGCTGTACCCCCTCTCCCTGCCCCCTCTGTGGAAAATGAATTACAGTGCACTCCCAGGTGCTGTTGCATAATGTCCCATCCCAGCTGCCACCTAGCTGTGTCCTGTACGTTCCCACATGGAAAAGAGCAGATATCGAGACGACATCGGAGCAGCAATTGAGAGAATCCCTCTGGAGGACCCCATCTCAGATAGAAGAACACGTGTGTGTGTGTGACAATATTTATGACTATCCATACAGTAGGTGTTACTTCCTCTCAGAGGGTGTGTGTGTGAATATGCTGAAAGTACTGATACAGTGCAGCACCATTAGGTCTTAACCATTCATGGTTCTTACTGTACTGTATGTATGGAATGCTAATACAAATATGCAGATTCATATTCTTCAACCTCAAGGGAGAAATTAATCAAAATCCAGGTTTGACTCTACAGAAACAGCCACAAAGGGAGGACAAGAAGGATTTCTGCTTTTCCTGCAAATGGCGTCACATGAAGGTGATCTGAATAATACCCTGGCTGGGGAAACAGCTTGGGAAAAAGTCTGCAAGGCTGTTTGTTTTGTAACACTGCCTCTCGCTTATCTTTAATTGGCTATGTCAATGACGAACACAACACAAACGGTGGAATCTGATTAAATTGAAGATGTAGCTTCAGGTATTATGCTTCTGTATTCCTCAGACTTCAATGCAACTCGACCAAATCAATGGAAATGCCATGGAAACACGTGGGGTAAAGATGCCGTGAGGGAAATATCCTGAATCTCCACACTGCCCCCAAGGGGTGCTGTGGTGAGTCAGAGCAGCAGGGAGCTTCTACATATATGCACGGCAGCGATGCTTTAATAAAAGCCTAGTGAGGAGACAGGCCCTTCTCCCTGAGGGGCTTCTCTGGCTCTGAATCATATGTAACACGAAGAGAGAGAGAGAGAGAGGACCCTTGCATTCAACAACTTACTGCATCATCCCCCTGCCAACCACCACCCAGCTCCCCTGCATGTGAATCTCTCACAAGACAATATTCCCAGACTGAGTAAGATGTATTTTTATTCAATACGGTGCAGTTCGCTGCCAAATCACTCACCAGAACCAAGACGTTTAGCCACTATTTGGGTCATTTTCTCCTAGAGGAAAGGGAAATCATCACAGCAGCTGCCAATAGAGGAAGATAACATGCTGATTACTATCTGCTCAGAAGAAACCTTTCCTCCCCCCAACATATTTATTGGGCTACATGGGAGAGTAACAGAGGTGGTTCGGTGAACCAAGCTCACGTGTTGTGTAACCTTGCCTGAGACCTGAAAACTTAGCTGCGAGAGCTAATGGCTACCCACTGGGCACAAACTGGTTGAATCAATGTTGTTTCAACATAATTTATCAAGTTATTGTAACTTGGATTACATTTTACATGAAATGTTCATTCGATTTGAAAAAAGTTGTTTTGAGGGTGAATTTTCTAACACAGGATTATGTCATCATTGTAACTAATTATCAACATAGACACACCTTGTTTAAAATATGTTGAATTTGTACCTTTGAAACAATGTCAGATGTTCAATGTCATATCCACTATCAGAATATATATATATATATATATAGGCAGCACCTACTTCTGGATAGTTGATCTATCTACAGCTATTCATTTGGCCTCCCATACAGGGTTTTAACCAAGCTCAGACGTGCTTAGCTTTGATATTTGTTACTGACAACAACCAATGTGCTATCATGAGAAAGAATATTGAGATATCTATTAATAACTACATATATTCACTATTGCTACTGAAGTCATTCAAAAGGGTAGGTTTAGCCACTTTGGGCTAGGTGGGATGCGTCCCACCTCACTAACATCCGGTGAAATTGCAGAGCGCGAAATTCAAAATACAAAATTCGTAGTATTAAACATTCATGAACATACAAGTGTCCTACATCATTTAAAAGCTTAACTTCTTGTTAATCCAGCCGCTTTGTCAGCTTTCAAAAAGGCTTTACGGCGAAAGCATACCATGCGATTATCTGAGGGCAGAGGCGTCACGAAAGTCAGAAATAGCGATAAAATAAATGACTTACCTTTGAAAATCTTCCTCTGTTAACAATCCCAAGAGTCCCAGCTATATCACAAATGGTCGTTTTGTTCGATAAAGTCCTTCTTTATATCCCCAAAAAGTCAGTTTAGTTGGCGTGCTTGATTCAGTAATCCACCTGTTTCCCTCGTTCAAAATGCATACAATGGAATCCCAAAAGTTACCAATAAACTTTGTCCAAACAAGTCAAACAACGTTTCTAATCAATCCTCATGTACCCTAATATGTAAATAAATTATAAAATTCAAGACAGAGAATAGTATGTTCATTACCGGAGATAAATAACGGAGTGTGCGCCCTCATCAATGAGCGCCACAATACTACAGTCAAAAAACAAGCCTGAAACTCTTTCTAAAGACTGTTGACATCTAGTGGAAGCCCTAGGAACTGCAATCTGGGATGTATTCCTTTGATTTTCCCATAGACAGCCATTATAATGAGTGGTGAGCTCAAACAAAATAATTCCGGATGGATTCTCCTCGGGTTTTTGCCTGCCATATCAGTTCTGTTATACTCACAGACATTATTTTACAGTTTTAGAAAGTTTAGAGTGTTTTCTATCCAATACTACCAATTATATGCATATCCTAGATTCTGGGCCTGAGTAACAGGCAGTTTACTTTGGGCACCTCAGTCATCCAAACTTCCGAATACTGCCCTCTAGCCTTAATAAGATCTAACAGAGCAAATTAAATGTAACCTTACTTTATAAGTCATATATCAACAATGATACTATTTAGGCCTATGTAACATTTGCAAAGGCATCATTGTTTCAAATCAACCCAGGGTTTAATTAGGGCTAGGCATCCCGTCAGCGGGACACCTGTCAACAATTTCCGGTGAAGTTGGAGGATGCGCAATTCAAATAAATAATCTAGCTACATACAAGTGTTTTATATCGGATAACCTGTTATGGCTAGGGGGCAGTATTTTCACGGCTGGATAAAAAACGTACCCGATTTAATCTGGTTACCACTCCTACCCAGTAACTAGAATATGCATATACTTATTACATATGGATAGAAAACACCCTAATGTTTCTAAAACTGTTTGAATGGTGTCTGTGAGTATAACAGAACTCATATGGCAGGGCAAAATCTGAGAAGGTTTCATTCAGGAAGTGGCCTGTCTGACAAGGTGTCGTTCTTGTCTCTGTTTATTGAAGAGTGAGGATCTTAGCTGTCCCGTGACACTTCCTACGGCTGCCATAGGGTCTCAGAAGGCGGTAAAAAGCTGAATCGTGGCTTTGCAGGCTCTGGCTGAAACAAAGTAGCGCGTTTGGGTAGTGGCTGGTTACAGTACTGTGAGACTCAGGCTCGTGCCCGCGTCGACCGAAAGCTTTGTTTACTTTCCTCTGTTTAGCTAAATGGACATTCCCGGTCGGAATATTATCGCTTTTTTACGAGAAAAATGGCATAAAAATGGATTTTAAACAGCGGTTGACATGCTTCGAAGTACGGTAATGGAATATTTAGATTTTTTTGTCACGAATTGCGCCATGCGCACGACCCTTATTTACCCTTTCAGATAGTGTCTGGAACGCACGAACAAAACGCCGCAATTTGGATATAACGATGGATTATTTTGGACCAAACCAACATTTGTTGTTGAAGTAGCAGTCCTGGGAGTGCATTCTGACGAAGACAACAAAAGGTAATCAAACTTTTATAATAGTAAATCTGATTTTGGTGAAGGCTAAACCTGCCGGGTGTCTAAATAGCTAGCCCGTGATGCCTGGGCTATGTACTTAGAATATTGCAAAATGTGCTTTCACCAAAAAGCTATTTTAAAATCGGACATATCGAGTGCATAGAGGAGTTCTGTATCTATAATTCTTAAAATAATTGTTATGCTTTTTGTGAACGTTTATCGTGAGTAATTTAGTAAATTCTTAGCAAATTCCTCCGGAAGTTTGCGGGGGGTATGCTAGTTCTGAACGTCACATGCTAATGTAAAAAGCTGTTTTTTGATATAAATGTGAACTTGATTGAACAAAACATGCATGTATTGTATAACATAATGTCCTAGGTGTGTCATCTGATGAAGATCATCAAAGGTTAGTGCTGCATTTAGCTGTCTTCTGGGTTTTTGTGACATTATATGCTAGCTTGAAAAATGGGTGTCTGATTATTTCTGGCTTGGTACTCTGCTGACATAATCTAATGTTTTGCTTTCGCTGTAAAGCCTTTTTGAAATCGGACAGTGTGGTTAGATAAAGGAGAGTCTTGTCTTTAAAATGCTGTGAAATAGTCATATGTTTGAAAAATGGAAGTGTTTGTATTTTTGAGGAATTTGTAATTCGTGCCACGCCTATCATTGGATATTGGAGCAGGTGTTCCGCTAGCGGAACGTCTAGATGTAAGAGGTTAAAAGCTTAAATTCTTGTTAATCTAGCGGCATTGTCCAATTTACAATAGGCTTTACAGCAAAAAGCATGCCATGCGATTGTTTGAGGATGGCGCTCCACATCAACATATTTTTGAACCAGCACAGGCTTCAAAAAATCACAAATAGCGATTAAATAATCACGTACTTTTTGAAAATCTTCATCTGATTTGCAATCCAAAGGGTCCCACCTACAACATGCATGGTTGTTTTGTTTATATCCTAAGAAGGCAGTTTAGTTGGCGCCATCGATTTGAGTTCAACATGCAGACAAAGGAATCCAAAATGCTACTGCTAAACTTTGTTAAAACAAGTCAAACTACGTTTCTATTTAATCCTCAGGTACCCTAAAATGTAATTAAACTATCATATTTAATACGGAAAGACGTATGTTCAATAGAAAAGTAAAATTAGCAAGTGCGCATTGTCTTCGTCGCGCACCAACAGACTGATATCCAACTGTGACTCCCAGTACCAAAACTCAAAATTCTTCCTCGTTTTGGAAGAAACAAGCCTGAACCTTGAACAAAGACTGTTGACATCTAGTGGAAGCGCAAAGGACCCATAGCTTTCCATTGTAAGAGCATGGGATCTCAAAAAAAAAATAATCCGGTTGGTTTTTCTTTGGATTTTCTCCTACCATATCAAGTGTGTTATACTCATACAATATTTTCTATCCAATGGTACCAATTATATGCATATCATGGCTTTTGGGCCTGATTAACAGGCTATGCTTTCAAGCATTGGTTGATTTCAAGTGTAATCTTCAAGTTAATCATTAATATGTTAGATTCACGTCTCCATCAAAAATCCAAGTGAAATAATAGGACTAAATCAAATCAAACTTTATTTAAAGTGCATTTTAAGTTAGATTAAGTCCTATTCTTCACCTTAGCTTTTTGGTTGAAATGGAGAAGTTAATCCAACATATTCATTATTAATTTGTAGACATACTGGAATTAAAAACTAAGTCAGTGGCACAAGAGACACATCTCCTTCAAATTAATTATTCATATGTTGGATTTACGTCTCCAACTTAAACAAAAATGAAAGTCAAAGAATTGGATTAAGACAGTGGCTCAGATAAAACTTTCCAAGCATTAAATATCCTTTAAATGTTGATATTTGGTTGCATGGTCAACTAAACAGAATTCAATATTACTTTTGTAATACAAATCAAATCAAAGTTCATTTGTCACGTGTGCGGAATATAACAGGTACCTTGTAAAAACAAATGTAAAAAAAGTTATTAGGTGAACAAAATGAGTACAGAAATAAAAACAACAGTAAAAAATAACATTGGCGAGGCTATATACAGTAGCGAGGCTACAGTATGTGGTGAAGATGAAGCACTAAATAACTTATGTTAGTAAATTGTGACCTTCTTGTCTTGATGTTTATCAACTTAAATGTTCTAATATAAAAGATTGTAAAGTAGAGATATGAAGATAAAAGTGTACCATAGAAAATATAATATTTTGACTCTATTTTCAAGGGCGTAATATGTCAAAATGTATTTCTCACTTTGATATAAAATGCACTTTTATAATGGAACATCACTTCTCTTTTGACAGCTATGAACCTGGCAGTTTGAAAATGTCAAAGTATAATTTTGAGTGCACAAAATCACACGCAGAAGATGTATCCATCTTAGCCATCATACTGTGTTGATTTTGACCCCAGAGGCATAGTTATGATCATCGATCAAAGGTGGTTTATTAAATTCTTCATATGTATCAACGACATCTAAATTACTGTTTAGTGTTTCTATATCAATATATTGTGCACTTAAAAAAATATATACTAATCATTAGCGATAATTTGACCCAAGCCAGAAACACCTACTTCCACATATAGTAATTTAACAAATAGGACATTTATTTGAATCAAGGTTTCTATGGAGACATAATAACAAGTTATCCATACCATTAGAGGGTGGAGGGGGACCTGTATAAGTGATTTTTAACAGATACAGTGTCACGGCTGTCGAAAGGAGCGGACCAAAGTGCAGCGTGGTTGTAGTTCCACATTTTTATTAAATCCGTCAAACTTTGCAATACACAAATAACTGAAAAGGACACAACAAACCGTGACGCAGAGAGAAACAAACACTACTTAAAATATAATAACCCACAAAACCCAGGAAGAAAAACCCCTACTTAAATATGATCTCCAATTAGAGACAACGAGGACCAGCTGCCTCCAATTGGAGATCAACCCGGCAAAAAAACATAGAAATTGAAAACTAGAACTAAACATAGATATAGAAAACATAGAACAAAACACCCCCTGTCACGCCCTGACCTACTCTACCATAGAAAATAACCTCTTACTAGGGTCAGGACGTGACAGTCCCCCCCCCCCCCCTGAAAGGTGCAGACTCCGAATGCAACATAAAACAACAAAAGAAACCACAAAACAAAAGGGAGGGCAGGGAGGGTGATAATTGTCTATGGCGGCTCAAAAGCAGTCCACATAAGCAGAGGAGGAGGCGGCTCCGGTTCGGGGCGTAATCCCCGCTCCACCCGCTGATCCCTCTGCTTTAGTACCACCGGACTGTAGATCATCGCTGGAGGTTCCGGGCTGCAGGCCGCCGCTGGAGGCTCCGGGCTGCAGGCCGCCGCTGGAAGCTCCGGGCTGCAGGCCGCCGCTGGAGGCTCCGGGCTGCAGGCCGTCTCAGGAGGCTCCGGGCTGCAGGCCGTCTCAGGAGGTTCCGGACAGTGGACCGTCACTGCAGGCTCCGTGCCATGGATCGTCACTGCAGGTTCCGTGCCATGGATCATCACTGAAGGCTTCGTGCCATGGATCATCTCTACAGGCTCCGGGGCATGGATCATCCCTACAGGCTTCTTGCCATGAATTATCCCTACAGGCTCTGGGCCATGGATAATCCCTACAGGCTTCTTGCCATGGATCAACCCTACAGGCTTCGGACCATAGATCATCACTGGAGGCTTCATTCGTGGAGCTGGAATAGGTCTCACCGAATTAGGGAACGTCGCTGGGAGTTCTGGACTAGGGAACGTCTCTGGAGGCTTCCTTCGTGGAGCTGGAATAGGTCTCACTGGACTAGGGAATGTCGCTGGGAGTTCTGGACAAGGGAATGTCGCTGGAGGCTCTGGACTGGAGTGCATCGCCAGAGGCCAGGTGCGCAGAGCAGGCACAGGGTATACTGGGTCGTGGAGGCGCACTAGAGATCTGGACTTTATGGCTGGCACAATCCATCCTGGCTGGATACCCCCGTAGCCCGACAAGCGCGAGAAGTTGTGACAGGTCACACAGGTTTGTGTTGGTGAACTGGGGTACCGTGCGTAGAGCTGGCGCAGGATAACCTGGGCCGAGAAGACGCACCGGAGACCAGGAACGCTGAGCAGGCATACTCCTTCCTGGCTGAATGCCAACTCTAGCACGGCACCTGTGAGGAGCTTGCACCGAGCGCACCGGGCTGTAGCTGCGCACTGGCGACACAGTGCGTATCTCAGCAAAACATGGTGCTTGCTCGATCACTCGCCCCCCACAGTAAGCACGGGGAGTTGGCACAGGTCTCCAACCTGACTCTGCCAATCTCCCCGTGTGCCCCCCCAAAATACATTTTTGGGGCTGCCTCTTGCACTTGCCTCGCCGTTGGTATCGTGTCTCCACCTGCTTCCCGGGCAGGCTGTTGCATCTCTCCAATACCTGCTCCCAAGTCCAGTCTATCCTTTCCTCCAACTCCTCCAGCGACCAGGATACCATCTCCTCCCGGGCACGCTGCTTAATCCAGTCCTCCTGCCCACGCTGCTTGGTCCTTTGATGGTGGGTTATTCCGTCACGGTTGTCAAAAGGAGCGGATCAAAGTGCAGCGTGTGTTTCGTTCCACATATTTATCTAACCTCTATGGGCTAGGTGGGACGCTTGCGTCCCACCTACTCAACAGCCAGTGTAATCCCGTGGCGTGATATTCAAATACCTTAGAAATGCTATTACTTCAATTTCTCAAACATATGACTATTTTACACCATTTTAAAGACAAGACTCTCGTTAATCTAACCACACTGTCCGGTTTCAAAAAGGCTTTACAACGAAAGCAAAACATTAGATTATGTCAGCAGAGTCCCCAGCCAGAAATAATCAGACACCCATTTTTCAAGCTAGCATATAATGTCACATAAACCAAAACCACAGCTAAATGCAGCACTAACCTTTGATGATCTTCATCAGATGACAATCCTAGGACATTATGTTATCCTCTTGACGTTACCCTAGGATAGGGGGCGCCAAAGCGCATTTTGGAAAAAATTCGTGCCCATTTTCAACAGCCTACTAATCAAACTCAGAAGCTAGGATATGCATATAATTAATACCTGTGGATAGAAAACACCCTAAAGTTTCTAAAACTGTTTGAATGGTGTCTGTGAGTATAACAGAACTCATATGGCAGTCAAAACCCCGAGACCGATTGAAACAGGAAGTGGAATTCTGAATTGTGGACTCAACTTTACGTCGTTGCCTATTAATCACACCGTGAGCTATCGTTCATTGAGCACTTCCTATTGCTTCCACAAGATGTCGCCAGTCTTTACAAAGTATTTTGAGCCTTCTACTGTCGAAACTCAGTGAATGACACGCATTGGAAATTGGTCACAGGGGGAGGGCCATCACCATTATGACGCCGGCGGCCCTGTCTACCCCCACATTTGGAAACGTTTTGAAACACAATACAATCGTCCCCCTTCGAATCTTATTGGCTCTCTTGTTGAAACAGGCCCTGAAGATTTATGTTATACAACGTTTGACATGTTTGAACGAACCTAAATGGGAAAAAAATGTTTTATTTCAAAACGGCTGTCCCGCGATCGGCAGAGCATTTGGATACAGCATTCAGGTGCGCTAACAACAGCAAACTAATGGAACATAAAGGATGGACTTTTTCGACCGAAAATACATCTGTTGTGGACCTGGGATACCTGGAAGTGCTTTCTGATGAAGACAACTAAAGGTAAGCGATTATTGACAATATTATACAAGATTAGATGCGATTGTTCCAAGATGGCGCCGAGCTCGGTTTACTAGCTAATTTTCTGAGTATCGCATCCCCTTTTATCGCTAAGTGTGATTACCCAGTAAAGTTATTTTTAAATCTGGTATGACAGGTGCTTTCAAGAGATATTCATCTATAAATCTTAGAATGACAATATTACATTTTAAAAATGTTTTCGAATAGTAATTCAGTAAATTGTAGCACTGTTTCCCTGGATGCATTTGACGGGAAAATAGTTAGTCAACGTCAGACGCCGATGTAAAATGCTGTTTTCATATATAAATATGAACTTTATTGAACAAAAGAATGCATGCATTGTGTAACATGATGTCCTAGGTGTGTCATCTGATGAAGTTTGTAAAAGGTTAGTGCTGCATTTAGCTGTTTTTTGGTTATTTGTGATGCATGTGGTTGGTCGGAAAATGGCTATGTTGCTGCTTTTACGATGGACTCCTCTAACATAATCTAATGATTTGCTTTTCCTGTAAAACCTTTTTGAAATCGGACGACGTGGGTCGATTCAGGAGAGGTGTATCTATAAAACAATATGAGACAGTCCTATATTTGAATTTTTTTTAAATTAAATTTCATTATGCTAATGTCGCTAGGAGTTTTCCCTGGATTTTGATCCCGCATACGGGACGGGACGCTGGAGAGGTTATACAATACATGCATGTTTTGTTCAATTAAGTTCATATTTATATCAAAAACCAGCTTTTTACATTAGCATGTGACTAGCATGTGACTAGCATTCCCACTGAACACTTCCGGTGAATTTACTAAATTACTCACGATAAACGTTCACAAAAAACATAACAATTATTTTAAGAATTATAGATACAGAACTCCTTTATGCACTCGCTATGTCCGATTTTAAAATAGCTTTTCGGTGAAAGCACATTTTGCAATATTCTGAGTAGATAGCCCGGCCATCACAGGCTAGCTATTTTGACACCCACCAAGTGTGGTACTCACCAAACTCCGATTTACTATTAGAAAAGTTTGATTACCTTTGCTGTTCTTTGTCAGAATGCACTCCCAGGACTTCTACTTCAATAACAAATGTTGGTTTGGTTCCAAATAATCCATAGTTATATCCAAATAGCGGCGTTTTGTTTGTGCGTTCAAGACACTATCCGAAGGGTAAAGAAGGGTGACGGGAGTTGGGAGTTGTTGTTTTCGTTCAAAGAGAGAGAATGTAAACATGGTGTCGGCTCGTGCACGCGCCTCCAGTCTCATTGTCCTCTGATCGACCACTATCCAAATGCGCTAATGTTTTTCAGCCAGGGCCTGCAAAATCACCATTCATCATTCTGGCGCCTTCTGAGAGCCTATGGGAGCGTTAGAAAATGTCACGTTATGCCAGAGATCCCCTGTTTTGGTTAGAGATGATCAAGAAGGCCAAGAAATAGTCAGAGAGAGCGCTTTCTGTTTGGAATCTTCTCAGGTTTGGGCCTGCCAAATGAGTTCTGTTATACTCACAGACACCATTCAAACAGTTTTAGAAACTTTAGGGTGTTTTCTATCCAAATCAAACAATTATATGCATATTCTAGTTACTGGGCGGAGTAGTAACCAGATTAAATCGGGTACGTTTTTTAATTTTTTTTGTCACGAAACGCTCCGGGCGTGTCACCCTTCTTTACCCTTCGGATAGTGTCTTGAACGCACAACAAAACGCCGCTATTTGGATATAACTATGGATTATTTGGAACCAAACCAACATTTGTTGTTGAAGTAGAAGTCCTGGGAGTTCATTCTGACGAAGAACAGCAAAGGTAATCCAATTTTTCTTATAGTAAATGTGAGTTTGGTAAGTACCAAACTTGGTGGGTGTCAAAATAGCTAGCCATGATGGCCGGGCTATCTACTCAGAATATTGCAAAATGTGCTTTCACTGAAAAGCTATTTTAAAATCGGACACCGCGATTGCATAAAGGAGTTCTGTATCTATAATTCTTTAAATAATTGTTATGTTTTTTGTGAATGTTTATCGTGAGTAATTTAGTAAATTCACCGGAAGTGTTCGGTGGGAATGCTAGTTCTGAACGTCACATGCTAAGGTAAAAAGCTGTTTTTCGATATAAATATGAACTTGATTGAACAAAACATGCATGTATTGTATAACATAATGTCCTAGGAGTGTCATCTGATGAAGATCATCAAAGATTAGTGCTGCATTTAGCTGTGGTTTTGGTTTTTGTGACATTATATGCTAGCTTGAAAAATGGGTGTCTGATTATTTCTGGCTTGGTACTCTGCTGACATAATCTAATGTTTTGCTTTCTCTGTAAAGCCTTTTTGAAAGCGGACAGTGTGGTTAGATAAAGTAGAGTCTTGTCTTTAAAATGCTGTGAAATAGTCATATGTTTGAAAAATTGAAGTTTTTGTATTTTTGAGGAATTTGTAATTCGCGCCATGCCTATCATTGGATATTGGAGCAGGTGTTCCGCTAGCGGAACATCTAGATGTAAGAGGTTAAAAGCTTAACTTCTATATGCTAGATGGGATGCTAGCGTCCCACCTGCGGGACACAGCCAGTGAAATATCAGGGCGGAAAATTCAAAAACAACAAAATGTCATAATTCAACTTTCTCAAACATATGACTATTTTACACCATTTTAAAGATACAATTCTCGTTAACCTGTTAGGGCTAGGGGGCAGTATTGACACGGCTGGATAAAAAACATACCCGATTTAATCTGGTTACCACTCCTACCCAGTAACTAGAATATGCATATACTTATTACATATGGATAGAAAACACCCTACATTTTCTAAAACTGTTTGAATGTTGTCTGTGAGTATAACAGAACTCAAATGGCAGGTCAAAACCTGAGAGATTCCTTTACAGGAAGTGGCCTGTCTGACCATTTCTTGAACTTCTTTTCCATCTCTATCATTTACTAAGGATCTCTGCTCTAACGTGACACTTCCCACGTCGTCCATAGGCGCTCAGAGCCCGGGAAAAAACAGAATGTCGTCATTCCAGCCCCAGGCTGAAACACATTATCGCCTTTCTCAAGTGGCCGATCAAGGGACACTGGGCTTATGCGCGTGACCCCGACCGCCCCCGCCTTTGGGATTTTTTCCTCTGTTTGCCGAAAAGGAGATTCCCTGTCGGAATATTATCGCTTTTCTACGAGAAAAATGTCGTAAAAATTGATTTTAAACAGCGGTTGACATGCTTCGAAGTACGGTAATGGAATATTTAGAATTTTATTGTCACGAATTGCGCCATGCGCGCGACACTTCTTTACTATTTCGGATAGTGTCTGGAACGCACAAACAAAACGCCGCTATTCGGATATAACGATGGATTATTTTGGACCAAACCAACATTTGTTATTGAAGTAGCAGTCCTGGGTGTGCATTCTGACGAAGACAACAAAAGGTAATCAAACTTTTATAATAGTAAATATGATTATGGTGAGTGCTAAACTTGCCGGGTGTCTAAATAGCGAGCCCGTGATGCCTGGGCTATGTACTTATAATATTGCAAAATGTGCTTTCACCAAAAAGCTATTTTAAAATCGGACATATCGAGTGCATAGAGGAGGTCTGTATCTATAATTCTTAAAATAATTGTTATGCTTTTTGTGAACGTTTATCGTGAGTAATTTAGTAAAATGTTAGCGAATTCCCCGGAAGTTTGCGGGGGGTATGCTAGTTCTGAACGTCACATGCTAATGTAAAAAGCTGTTTTTTGATATAAATATGAACTTGATTGAACAAAACATGCATGTATTGTATAACATAATGTCCTAGGGTTGTCATCTGATGAAGATCATCAAAGGTGAGTGCTGCATTTAGCTGTCTTCTGGGTTTTTGTGACATTATATGCTAGCTTGAAAAATGGGTGTCTGATTATTTCTGGCTTGGTACTCTGCTGACATAATCTAATGTTTTGCTTTCGTTGTAAAGCCTTTTTGAAATCGGACAGTGTGGTTAGATTAACGAGAGTCTTGTCTTTAAATGGCTGTAAAATAGTCATATGTTTGAGAAATTGAAGTAATAGGATTTGTAAGGTTTTGAAAATCGCGCCACAGGCTGGCAGTGGCTGTTACGCAAGCGTCCCACCTAGCCCATAGAGGTTAATATAACCACATTGTCCGATTTCAAAAAGGCTTTACAGCGAAAGCAAAACATTAGATTATGTTTCGAGAGTACATAGACAAAAATAATCGCAAGGACATGTGTCAATAAAACCCAAAACACAGCGAAATGAAGCACTAACCTCTGACGAGCTTCATCAGATGACACTCCTAGGACATTATGTTACACAATACATGTATGTTTTGTTCGATAAAGTTCATATTTATATCCAAAAACAGCATTTTACATTGACGTGTGATATTCAGAAAATGTATTACCACCAAAACCCCCGGTGAATGTGCACATCAATTTACAAAAATACTCATGATAAACGTTGACAAAATACATAACAATTATTTTAATAATTATAGATAGACTACTCCTTTATGCAACCGCTGTGTCAGATTTTAAAATAGCTTTACGGAGAAAGCACATTTTTCAATATTCTGAGTACATAGCTCAGCCATCACGGTGAGCTATTCAGACACCCGCCAAATTTGGGGCAACCTAAACTCAGAATTAGTATTAGAAATATTGTATTACCTTTGCTGATCTTCGTCAGAATGCACTCCCAGGACTGCTACTTCCACAAGAAATGTTGTTTTTGTTCCAAATAATCCATATTTATGTCCAAATATCCAAAATACGTTTTGTTCGTGCGTACAGATCACTTATCCAAAGGCATAACGCGCGAGCATGGAACGAGAGACGAAAAGTAAAAATGTTCCATTACCGTACTTAGAAGCATGTCAAACGTTGTTTAAAATCAATCTTTATTGTATTTTTAATGTAAAATTGCGTTAATATTCCAACCAGACTATAGCATATTCATTCAAGAAGTAAAAGAAGGAGGGGCGCGCTCGCGGGACCAAGCATATCCAATCCCTTTGTTGCCAGGCAGACCACTCAGTAAGTGAGCTCCTATTATCTGCCCAGTGACAGGAAAATGCTCAAACCACTTTCTGAAGGCTTTAGACAGCCAATGGAAGCCTTAGGAAGTGCAACGTCACCCCACAGACACTGGAGCTTCGATAGAGAATCAAAAGAAGAACTACAATTCTCAGACTTTTCACTTCCTGCTTGGATTTTCCTCAGATTTTTGCCTTCCATATGAGTTCTGTTATATTCACAGACACCATTCAAACAGTTTTAGAAACTTCAGAGTGTTTTCTATCCAAATACTATTAATATGCATATTCTAGTTTCTGGGCCAGAGAAGCAACCTGTTTAAATTGGGTACGTTTTTCATCCGGCCGTGAAAATACTGCCCCCTAGCCCAGACAGGTTAAAAACCTTTCTAGCGCAGGCATTCTGCTAGCGACCCACCTCGACAACATCCAGTGAAATTGCAGAGCACAAAATTCAAATTACAGAAATATTAATATTTAACATTCATGAAAATACAAGTTGTTATACATCAAAATAAAGCCTAACTTCTTGTTAATCCAGCCGCTGTGTCAGATTTAAAAAAGGCTTTACAGCAAAAGCACACAATGCGATTATCTGAGGACAGCGCCCCGCATACAAAAGCATGAAAAACTTATTTCAACCAGGCAGGTGCGCCACGAACATCAGAAATAGAGATATAATAAATGCCTTACCTTTGATGATCGTCTTCTGTTGGCACTCCAAAAGTTCCCAGATACATCACAAATGTTCCTTATGTTCGATATTGTCCTTCTTTATAGCCCCAAAAACTCAGTTTAGCTGGCGCGCCGCATTCAACAATCCACCGGTTTCCCTCCTTCAAAATGCATACAAAATGAATCCCAAACGTTACCAATAAACTTATCCAAACAAGTCAAATAATGTTTATAATCAAATGTAAGGTACCCTAATATGTAAATAAATGATAACATTTAAGATGGAGAATCGTTATTTTATTTACCGGAAATAAGCAACAAAGAACGCGCTCTCATCCATGCGCCTGAAAACACTACAGCCAAAATAGGAGCAACTTAGAAAAACTACAGATTCTAGCTCATTTTTCCAAAAACAATCCTGAAACTCTTTCTAAAGACTATTGACATCTAGTGGAAGCCCTAGGAACTGCAATCTGGTAGGTGTTGGCCTCATAATAAACATGAAAGCCATTGGAAACAGTGGAAGGCAGAATATTTCTTTTTTTGCGATGTTTGTTCTCGCGGTTTTGTCTGCCATATCAGTTCTGTTATACTCACAGACATTATTTTAACAGTTTTAGAAACTTTTGAGTGTTTTCTATCCAATGATTCTGATTGTATGCATATCCTAGCTTCTGGGCCTGAGTAAAAGGCAGTTTACTTTGGGCATCCTTTTCATCCGGACGTCAAAATACTGCCCCCTAGCCTAGAGGTTAACTTCTTGTTAATCCAACCGCGTTGTCAGATTTCAAAAAGGCTTTACGGCAAAACAATACCATGCGATTATCTGAGGACAGCGCCCCACATCAAAATACTTTTTCAAACCAGCAGAGGTGTCACAAAATCCCAAATAGCGATAGAATAAATCACTTACCTTTGAAGATCTTCCTCTGTTTGCAATCCCAAAGGTCCCAGCTACACAATGAATGGTCGTTTTGTTCAAAAAAGTCCCTCTTTATATCCAAAAAGTCAGTTTAGTTGGCGCCATTGATTTCAGTAATGCACTCGTTCAACATGCTTACAAACAAATCCAAAAAATGACTGGTAAAGTTTGTCCAAACAAGTCAAATGATGTTTCTAATTAATCCTCAGGTACTCTTAATATCTAAATTAACAATTCAATTTAAGACGGAGAATATTATGTTCAATAGGCAAGATAAATAACGATGAGCGCAAACCTCATTCATGCACGAAACAAGACTACTTTTCTACTGAGGGACACCTTGGAAAAACTACTACTCGTTCATTTTTCAAAAGACTTGACATCTGGTGGAAGCCATAGGAACTGCAATCTGGGTCCTATCTATTTGTTTTTCCCATAGGCAATCATTGAAATGGCCTGTGACCTCAAAAAAAATGTCTGGATGGATTTTCCTCGGGTTTTCACCTGCCATATCAGTTCTGTTATACTCACAGATTTTTTTTTAACAGTTTTAGAAACTTCCAGGTGTTTACCATCCAATACTACCAATTATATGCATACAGTGGGGGGGGGGGGAAAGTATTTGATCCCCTGCTGATTTTGTACGTTTGCCCACTTACAAAGAAATCAGTCTATATTTGTAATAGTAGGTTTATGTGAACAGTGAGAGACAGAAAAACAACAAAAACATCCAGAAAAACGCATGTCAAAAATGTTATAAAATGATTTGCAGTTTAATGAGGGAAATAAGTATTTGACCCCTCTGCAAAACACTCCCTTTAAGAGTGTGCTCCTAATCTCAGCTCGTTACCTGTATAAAAGACACCTGGGAGCCGGAAATCTTTCTGATTGAGAGGGGGTCAAATACTTATTTCCCTCATTAAAATGCAAATCAATTTATAACATTTCTGACATGCGTTTTTCTGGATATTTTTGTTGTTATTCTGTCTCTCACTGTTCAAATAAACCTACCATTAAAATTCTAGACTGATCCTTTCTTTGTCAGTGGGCAAACGTACAAAATCAGCAGGGGATCAAATACTTTTTTCCCCCACTGTGTCCTAGCATCTGGGCCTGAGTAACAGGCAGTTTACTTTGTGCACATCGTTCATCCGAACTTCCGAACACTGCCCCCTAGCCTTAATTAAAGACCAAAATTGGTTAAAGAAAATTGTGAAAAATAAAAAATTATACCGGTTTCATTTAAGGAAAAAAAAGTCATCTGTCTGAAAAATTGTTGGGAAAATATTTCCAATTCCATGGCACATGGTTTATGAACTGATACAAAAAAACGCTGGATTCAAAACTTTGAGTTTGTCCATTTAAATGATTATACAAAATTCTTGCAACTGATAGAAAAACACCAGTCTCAACATCAACAATGAAGAGGCAACTCTGGAGATGCTGGCCTTCTAGGAAGAGTTCCTCTGTCCAGTGTCTGTGGTCTTTTACCCATCTCAATCTTTTAATTTTATTGGCCAGTGTGAGATATGGCTTTTTCTTTGCAACTCTGCCTAGAAGACCAGCATTCCAGAGCCGCCTCTTCACTGTTGACGTTGAGACTGGTGTTTTGTGGGAACTATTTAATGAAGCTGCCAGTTGAGGACCAGTGAGGCGTCTCTCAAACTAGACACTCTAATGTACTTGTCCTCTTGCTCAGTTGTGCACCGGGGCCTCCCACTCCTCTTTCTATTCTGGTTAGAGCCAGTTTGCGCTGTTCTGTGAAGGGAGTAGTACACAGCATTGTACAAGATCTTCAGTTTCTTGGCAATTTCTCACATGGAATAGCCTTAATTTCTCAGAACAAGAATAGACTGACGAGTTTCAGAAGAAAGTCTTTGTTTCTGGCTGTTTTGAGCCTGTAATCAATCCCACAAGTGCTGATGCTCCAGATACTCAACTAGTCTAAAGAAGGCCAGTTGTATTGCTTCTTTAATCAGAGAAACAGTTTTCAGCTGGGCTAACATAATTGCAAAATAGTTTTCTAATGATCAATTAGCCTTTTAAAGTGCTAAACTTGGATTAGCTAACACAACATGCCATTGGACCACAGGAGTGATGGTTGCTGATAATATGCCTCTTAATGCCTATGTAGATATTTCACCAAAACAATCCGCCGTTTCCAGCTACAATAGTCATTTACAACATAAAAAATGTCTACACTGTATTTCTGATAATTTTGATGTTATTTGAATGGTCAAAAACAAGGACATTTCTAAGTGACCCCAAACGTTTGAATGGTAGCATTATATGTAACATTATTTACATGTGCAATGATGTTTTTGATAAGAATTATTTTTATATTTAGCTATTTTATGATGTACATTTTTCCAATCGTTTCTTCTTGCGGTCATACAGTATCTACAGTAAAGCATGTAAAATATGTTGGTAGTATGAGGTTTAATAATATAAAATAATGAAATGGTCATTTGACAAGAAAGAAAAATAAATGTATTTCCATAGCATCAATGTTGTAATAATACTGTGTTTTGGTAGCCTAGTGCCTTACTGTGTCTTAATTATTGTTAATTCACCATGAAATAAAAGAAATTGTTAACTTTGAGAAAAACACATTTAAGTAGAATACCTGGTCCTTTCGCATTATTGAACTGGTATATTACTTTTCATGTATTGTGGAAAAAGTTATGGCCCAACAGGGGCATAGGCATGGGTGGGCCTGGGTGGACACAGGCCCACCGATTGCCAGGCCCACTCAATCAGATTGAGCAAAAACCAAAAGAAATACATTATTATTAAAAAAATACTCCTCAGCACCCCTACTTTGCCCATCAAATGAATTTCTGGCTACGCCCCTGTGGTTCAATAACCACAGTGATGTTCAAATGTGCTTTTTTGCTGTAGTCAAGGTCCTATGGTACTGTAATAGCCTGAGGAATGTAAGGGTTACAGTAGTTGTAAGTCTTTAATGTGAAAATAAGTGGCTGATATTTAATGGCTGTCATTTTAAATCAGGCATGATGTGGGGCTGCAATTTAACAGAAAGCTGAATAAAATCAAATATGATTTGCATAAAGTTTCTCAAGACATCCTCTGGACAAAATATTTGTTGTTTAAACAGGTCATAAAACGTAAAACCTTATAAACACAACTCTGTATGTTTCTTTATAGTGTTCTTTATCTAGGCAATGTTATGACATGATTATGTCAGTTTCATGCTTGGTGTTTTTTTAAGATGTGTCACAATGCCTCTGGGGTGAATGACACGTTAATCAGTTATGGCACACATCACTCATGGCTATGGGCAAGACTTGTTTCTCTTGTCTACATTCTTCATATTACACTACAATGAACCAGAGATGTCTCCTTTACCACAGGATTGAGTCAGTGGCTTAATTGTGCATGTTTGGTGCACGAGGTGTGGACGGACAGAGTCAAATTGGACCTGACAAAACCAGTGGAGAATCAGGCATTTTACACTCTGATCTAAACACTGAACTGCAGAAATACTGCGGGGAAGAGTGGGGTAAGTGGAGCCAAAGGGGTAAGTTGAGCCATCCTTGTTTCTAGGAAACCATTCACAAAATGTATTATTTGACCTAATATTTATTCATTTAATGGAGTCTCTGAAGGAAAAAAACACATGGAAAAGGTGGTAAGCAAATTAGTTCCCCAAACATTATTTTTGTCAAATTAATGTATTGTGTTACAGGTTTGATGATGCTTGTATCTCAACCAGGGGTGTCAAACATACAGGGAAACAAACACAATATACTTTAAAATGACTCAAAAGAAATAGAAACAGTTTCTTGACTGTCCAGCTCGCTAATAATCACTTGACAGTCAGGGAGTATTGGAAATTCCAAAAAATATGGATAGACAATTTTTGACAGCAAGGAAATATAGCCTACTTTCAGTGCAGCTGATGCGGCACCGGGGGCAAAATTAGTTCAACACCCTTGATCTAAACCAAAGTAGATGATAAAACAATTTATATGTTTAAAGATAATTATTAAATAATTCTTCCCTGAAACGTAACTAATTAGTAATTAGTTGTTTATGTAGCATGTATAATGAATAATTAAATTATTAAACATAAGTCCAACTAGGTTGGACTGGGAGGGAGATAAATGTGTGTATGTGTGTGCCGAAGAAAATACCGAGAACAATTAAAACTGTATTTGACTCGACCTGGCTAGAACTCTGAGAAACGTATGATAGGACAGGGATTACTTCTCAAGGTTTCTCTAATCTCGGGGGAATAAACGGACAACGCTGGGTAATGATAAACAGTGGTGAGAACTCTGGGGAGGGATACAACCCACCTACTGTTTGTGTGGATGTATGTGCGTAAGTAAGAAGTGAACTATCAAATGGATGTCTTTGTATTATGGACTTCAGAGTACCCTCATGAATAAACATTTTGAATATTGAAAGCTGGGACTCTTGTTTGTTTCATTCAACCAGAATCTTACAAACTCTGGGTTGCAGACTGAGTAGATTAATTTAAGTTTATGAACATTGATAACGAAATTCACATAATGGTAGATCATTTTAAGAATGTTTTATACATCAGTTGGGGTCTCTATGAGCTTCAATATGAGGTCCTTAAAACCTGTTGTGGATAGGGGGCAGTATTTTCACAGCCGGTTTCTAAAACTGTTTGAATGTTGTCTGTGAGTATAACAGAACTCATATGGCAGGCAAAAACTTCAGAAGATTCCAAGCAGGAATGTCACGTCCTGGCCAGTATAAGGGTTAATTGTTATTGTAGTTTGGTCAGGACGTGGCAGAGGGTATTTGTTTTATGTGGTTCAGGGTGGTGTGTTAGTTAGGAGGGTGTTTGATTTATTATTTCCGGGTTTTGAGTTATGGTCTATGTTTATGTATTTCTATGTGTAGTCTAGTGAGTGTGTTTCTATGTTGAGTTAATTGGGGTGGACTTCCAATTGAAGGCAGCTGTTTGTTGTTGCCTTTGATTGGAAGTCCTATATTAGTTGGGTGTGTTTGTCTTGTATTTGTGAGAGATTATTTTTGCATTGCGTGTTTTGTTAGCCTGCAAAACTGTAATTTGTCGTGCTTATTGTTTTCTTGTTTTTTCGTGTTCTACGTTTGTTAATAAAATAAGAAAATGAACACCAACTCTGCTGCATATTGGTCCACCTTTTCGGACGACGATTTCGCTATATCGTCCTCTGACGAAGAAAGCCGTGACAAGGAAGTGGCCTGTCTGACAATTTGTAGTCCTTCTGTTGCATCTCTATCGAAATTATGGTATCTGAGCTGTTACGTGACACTTTCTAAGGCTTCTATTGGCTCTCTAAAGCCTTCAGAAACCAGATTGAGGCGTCTTCTGTCTCTGGGCAGATAACAACAGCACAGTTTGTCAGTGGACTGCCTGGTGACAGAGAGGCTGGAGATGCGCGTGCAAAAGACCCCGCCATTTTTTATTTTCATCTTTGAATGAATACAACATTGTCCGGTTGGAATATTATCGCTATTTTACGAGAAAAATAGCATAAAAATTGATTTTAAACAGCATTTGACATGCTTCTAAGTACGGTAATGGAACATTTTGAATTTTTTTATCACGAAATGCGCTTGCGCGTTACCCTTTGGATAGTGACCTGAACGCACGAACAAAATGGAGGTATTTGGATATAACTATGGACATTTGTTGTTGAAGTAGAAGTCCTGGGAGTGCATTCTGACGAAGAACAGCAAAGGTAATCCATAATTCTGAGTTTAGTGAGCCCTGAAGTTGGCGGGTGTCTGAATAGCTAGCCTGTGATGGCTGAGCTATGTACTTAGAATATTGCAAAATGTGCTTTTGCCGAAAAGCTATTTTAGAATCTGACATAGCGATTGCATAAAGGAGTTTTGTATCTATAATTCTTAAAATAATTGTTATGTATTTTATCAACGTTTATCATGAGTAATTTAGTAAATTCACTGGAAGTTTTGGGTGGGAATGCTAGTTCTGAACATCACATGCTAATGTAAAAAGCTGTTTTTCGATATAAATATGAACTTGATTGAACAAAACATGCATGTATTGTATAACATAATTTACTAGGAGTGTCATCTGATGAAGATCATCAAAGGTTAGTGCTGCATCTAGCTGTGGTTTGGGTTTTTGTGACATATATGCTTGCTTTGAAAATGGTTGTGGGATTATTTTTGGCAGGGTACTCTCCTGACATATTCTAATGTTTTGCTTTCGCTGTAAAGCCTTTTTGAAATCGGACAATGTGGTTGGATTAACGGGAGTCTTATTTTTCAAATGGTGTAAAATATTTTGAGAAATTGAAGTTATAGCATTTTTAAGGTTTTTGTATTTCGCGCCACGCTCTACCATTGGATATTTGGCGAGGCGTTCCGCTAGCGGAACGTCTGTCCTCAACATTAACCTTTGCATGAAAGTGCATCCTTGTAGCTGTGTGGGCTAAGATTGTCAAACTGTTTGCCTTGGGGTAAGTTGAGCCAATGGCAAATTGTTTAAATTTGAGTGTTTTCTTCCCAGGAGTAATGCAAGTTATTATTGCTGGGATATGAGGTAGCAACAGGGCCTGGCCTATGTTACATGTGTTAAATGTTTTTAAAGTGTTAGTTAGGTGTTAAACCTGTGGTTAAATATGCTTAAAATTATTAAAATACAAAAAACTATTGTGATTGTGTTGAATTGTGTTAAGGAAAAAAATATATACATGGTTTTATGTTTTGAAAACACAATATCCTGAATTATACGTAGATATATTTGTCAAAAATAATACAATATTTCCCTTAATGGAGTGATGCTGAATGTAAAAAAAGCCTTTTAAATTACCCCCACTTCCCCTACCTCTCATTGTTACAGTGCCTTCAGAAAGTATTCACACACCTTGACTTTTTCCCCCAAAAATGTGTTACATTTATATTTTGTGTCAATCATTTAATTAAATGTATTTATAAAGCCCTTTTTACATCAGCAGATGTCACAAAGTGCTATACACTGGCCTACACACAATAATGTCAAAGTGGAATGATGTTTTAAACATTTTTACAAATTAATAAAAAATTAAAAGCTGAAATGTCTTGAGTCAATAAGTATTCAACCCCTTTCTTATGGCAAGCCTAAATAAGTTCAGAAATAAACATTTGCTTAACAAGTCACATAAGTTGAATGGACTCACATAATAGTGTTTAACATAATTTTTTTAATGACTACCTCATCTCTGTACCCCACATATACAATTATCTGTAAGGTCCCTCAGTCGAGCAGTGAATTTCAAACACAGATTCAATCACAAAGACCAGGGAGGTTTTCCAATGCCTCGCAAGGAAGGGCACCGACTGGGAGATTGGTAAAAATAAAAAAGGAGATATTGAATATCCCTTTGAGCATAGTGAAGTTAATATTTACACTTCGGATGGTGTATCAATACACCCAGTCAGTACATAGATACAGGCGTCCTTCCTAACTCAGTTGCCAGAGAGGAAGGATGGTGGCTTTAACTTTTTAAGGTATAGGGGCAGTATTTTCATTTTCGGATGAAAAGCGTGCCCAGAATAAACTGCCTAATACTCAGGCCCAGAGTCAAATATTTGCATATTATTAGTGATTTGGATAGAAAACACTCAGAAGTTTCTAAAACTGTTTGAATGATGTCTGTGAGTATAACAGAACTCATATGGCAGGCAAAAACCTGAGAAAAATCCAACCAGGAAGTGGGAAATCTGAGAATTGTAGTTCTTCTTTTGAATCACTATGAAACTACAGTGTCTGTGGGGTCACGTTGCACTTCCTAAGGCTTCCATTGGCTGTCAACAGCCTTTAGAAATGTGTTTAATCCTTCTCCTGTTACTGGGCAGAAAATAGGAGATCAGTCAATGAGTGGACTGCCTGGGACCAGTGAGTTGTTTACTGCACGGGCACATTTGGGGCGCCGCACATTCTTTTTCCTCTGTAATGAATACGCTATTGTCCGGTTGGAATATTATCGACGTTTTATATTAAAAAGACCCTAAGGATTGATTGTAAACAACATTTGACGTGTTTTTCTACGAACGATAATGGAACAATTTGACTTTTCGTGTCTGGATTTACGCTCGCGCGTTATGCCTTTGGATAGTGATCTGAACGCACGAACAAAACGGAGGTATTTGGACATAAATATGGAATATTTCGAACAAAAATAACATTTCTTGTGGAAGTAGGAGTCCTAGGAGTGCATTCTGACGAAGATCAGCAAAGGTAAGAGAATATTTATAATACTAATTCTGAGTTTAGTTGACCCCAGAACTTTGCGGGTATGTGTATAGCTTGCTTTGATGGCTGAGCTATGTACTCAGAATATTGAAAAATGTGCTTTCTTCGTAAAGCTATTTTAAAATCTGACACAGCGGTTGCATTAAGGAGAAGTATATCTATAATTCTTTCAATAACTATTTTATCAACGTTTATGATGAGTATTTTTGTAAATTGATGTGCTCATTCACCGTTAGTTTTGGTGGGAATACATTTTCTGAACATCACACGCCAATGTAAAATGGGGTTTTTGGATATAAATATGAACTTTATCGAGCAAAACATACATGTATTGTGTAACATGAAGTCCTATGAGTGCCATCTGACGAAGATCATCAAAGGTTAGTGAATATTTTAGCTGTATTTTTGGTTTTTGTGATGCATGTCCTTGCTTGGAAAATGGCGGTGTGGTTTTTCTTGTGAAGTTTATGTCCTAACATAATCTAATTTTATGCTTTCGCCGTAAAGCCTTTTTGAAATCGGACAATGTGGTTCGATTAACAAGAAGTTTATCTTTAAAATAGTTGATTGTTTGAGAAAATGAAATTGCGATTTTTGCTGTTTTGTATTTCGCGCCATGCTATTTCACTGGCTGTTGAATAGTGTGTGACGCTAGCATCCCACGTAGCCCATAGAAGTTAAAACAGTTACAGAACGTAATGGCTGTGATAGAATGAATCAACAACATTGTAGTTGCTCCACAATACTAACCTAAATGACAGAGTGAAAAGAAGGAAGCCTGTACAGAAATATTTCAAAACATGCATCCTGTTTGCAATAAGGCACTAAAGTAAAACTGTAAAAAATGTGGCAAAGAAATTAACTTTATGCCCTGAAGACAGTGTCATTTTTGGGGTAAATCCAACACATCACTGAGTACCACTCTTCATATTTTCAAGCATGGTAGTGGATGCATCATGTTATCTGTATGATTGTCATCAGCAAGGACTAGGGAGTTTTTGGGGATAAAAATAACCAGAATAGAGCTAAGCACAGACAAAATCCTAGAGGAAAACCTGATTCAGTCTGCTTTCCAACAGACACTGGGAGACAAATTCACCTTTCAGCAGGACAATAACCTAAAACACAAGGCCAAATATACACTGGAGTTTCTTACCAAGACGTCATTGACTTCAAAATATATGACAAGACTTGGAAATGGTTGTCTATCAATGATCAACAACCAAATTGACAGAGCTTGAATCATTTTGAAAATAATATTTGTGCAAATATTGTACAATCCAGGTGTGCACAGCTCATAGAGACCCTGAAAAAAATCACATCGGTTTTTCTTTATTTTTAATATTTTCTACAAGACATCAAATTTGATGAAATATCACATATGGAATCATGTAGTAACCATTTTTTTTAAACAAATCCAAATATATTTTAGATTCTTCAAATTAGCCCCCCTTTGCCTTGATAACAACTTTGGACACTCTCGGCATTCTCTCAACCAGCTTTACCTGGAATGCTTTTGCAACGGTCTTGAAGGAGTTCCCACATATGCTGAGCACTTATTGTCTGCTTTAACTTCACTCTGTGGTCCAACTCATCCCAAACCATCTCAATTGACTTGAGGTCAGGTCATCTGATGCAGCACTCCATCGCTCTCTTTCTTGGTCAAATAGCACTTACACAGCCTGGAGGTGTCTTGGGTCATTGTCCTGTTGAAAAACAATCGATAGTCTCACTAAGCACAAACCAGATGGGATGGCGTATCACTGCAGAATGCTGTGGTAGCCATGCTGGTTAACTGTGCCTTGAATTCTAAATAAATCCCAACAGTATCACCAGCAAAGCACCATCACACCTCCTCCTCCATGCTTCACGGTGGGAACCACACATCCAGAGATCATTCATTCACCTACTCTGTATCTCACACAGTGGTTGGAACCAAAAATCTCAAATTTGGACTCATCAGAACGAAGGACAGATTTGCACCAGTCTAATGTCCATTGCTCGTGTTTCTTGGCCCAAGTACATCTCTTCTTCTTATTGGTGTCCTTTAGTAGTGGTTTCTTTGCAGCAATTTGACCATGAAGACCTGATTCACACAGTCTCCTCTGAACAGTTGTTATTGTTGAGATGTGTGTTTCCTGAACTCTGTGAAGCAGTTAACTCTAATCCTCTTCAGCAGAGGTAACACTGGGTCTTCCTTTCCTGTGGTGGTCCTCATGAGAGACAGTTTCATCATAGCGCTTGATGGTTTTTGCGAATGACGGACTGTCGTTTCTCTTTGCTTATTTGAGCTGTTCTTGCCATGAGTATGAACTTAGCCCTATTTGGTATACCACTCCTACCTTGACACAACACAAATTATTAGCTCAAACGCATATTGTCAGCTGTTTGAGGCTGGTGTACAAAACCAAAATTTAAAAAACGCAGGAGAGGAAGCATAGAAATAGCACACATATAATGAATCTACTGCTTATCAGACTTGATTTCAATGAAAATTACAGATCTATAACTGACTATGTTAACTATGTGAATTATGTCAGGTTGTGCACAAAGCTACATACTGCAGCTTTAAGTAAAGGTAATCAGGACTGGAATACAGTTCACTATAGACTGAAACTGTGGCACCATCTGGATAATGAATTCAATGCAGAATTCCCTAAACCTGCAGGGATTTAATGAAAAATAAGATGCACATGTGACACAGAGGTTCAATTCTAATGATGAATGTGAAGAAAAGTGCATTCATCTCTTTTTTTTCTTTTTTTTTCTGGATCCATCCCAAATGGCATCCTATTCCCTAAATAGTACACTACTTTTGACCAGGGCACATAGTACTCTGGTCAAAAAGAAGTGCACTATATGTGGAATAGGGTGTCATTTGAGGCGCAACCTATGTGCACTCTATTCTATGCCAGCTACTATACACCGCAACGCCCTGAGGGTCATCATGAATATGAATTCAGTCAACTTTGTGTTTATTTTTTTCCTGTGTTTCAAAGACACCTTGCAGGCATACAGAGTGTATTTGTCCATGTAAAGTAAATCCAGGAGCCTCCATTCATCATGCTGTCAGTACATATGGGAGAGTGTGTCACTTTGTTTCACCATGATTAAAACCCTTTAAGTCTTGGGAATTGGCCTATAAGGATAGGGCTAAATTGAAATGTTTCTTAAAGAAATATGAAAAGCAAATGCATAAACATGGTGGCAATTGAAAGGGAACAGTTTGGAGATATTGGGGAAATTATTAGACCAAAGGTGAGTTCACAACAGGAAAGAAATGGGATAGTGAGGACCTCAAGGGGGGGAGGGTGTCCATTCAGTAACATAATGACCATTCCTGGAAAATGTGGGGTAGGTGTAACGTAAGACAAAACAATTACAAAGGTTTGATTGAGAAGAATAACTATTGTCTTCAGGTAGCCACACACATCTCCAAAGTATGGACAGTTCCAAAGCAATTTCAATTTATACGTTTTTTTTTAGCTCTCCTAGCTGTGCCGTTGAGGAACTACAGCAAACACACTAGTAGTTGCTTCATTTGGAACACAACCCTGCATCCCCGCCATCACACAATTACTGTTGTTGTTCACGCAATCTGAGAACATTTTAAGAACGTCGCATGATGGTCCCAAGGGAACATTGTCATGGTCCTTTGGAGGTTTTGTCTAGTTCCCAGTTGGTCCCGGGGATGCATCCGAGGATATTTTTGGGAAGTTGTGTCATGGTCCCTGAAGGGGGGGAAATCAAAAAACGGAGCAAAATGAAAACAGGGAAGATCAGATAAAGTGTTTTTCTAGAACTCAAATAGGGACCACTAACTAAAGGTGTTAACCCTCCAAATCTCTCAAGACCACGCTGGCCCAGCCACTCTTAAATAGCACCTGGGCAAGCACAGGTGAAACACCTTCTGACTAACAAGATGACAAACCAGCACAGGTGTAACACATACTGACTAACAAGGTGACACCAATGAGTGCGCCCCATGTGCTGACGAACCAACCTTGAAATATAAATGCAAGTCCCCAACACATTCATTACCAAAAATACATCTCTGCACTTAGCAAAAGAGAGCCATCAGTTAATCTGATTATTCTTTCATTGATTTAATTTACTTTAATTGAGTTTGGGTTTTTGGTATAGTTGTTTAATGTTACTCCTAAAACACTATGATAAATATAATAGCTTTTCTTCAGTGTATTATTAACAGAGCTGAGATTTACTTTGAAACAAAGTGTAGGAATAGGCCTAGAGGTGAAATCAGTCATTGATACAGACATGGTGGCATAGCAGGAAGGTTGGAATGCAGTTAACCAATAGGTTGTGAGTTCAAATCACAGGTGAGGACATGTTAAATTATAATGTATGAATAAACATACAAAATGTAATCATGTATGTAAGGTGAAAATACTGTGTGGGTATCCCTAGCATTACCAAAAGACAAAGAGCTGTGACTGGATCAGTAAAAAAAAATGAAATTTCCCTCATGCAAATCAATTTATAACATTTTTGACATGCGTTTTTCTGTATTCTTTTGTTGTTATTCTGTTTCTCACTGTTCAAATAAACCTACCATTAAAATTATAGACTGATCATTTCTTTGTCAGTGGGCAAACGTACAAAATCAGCAGGGGATCAAATACTTTTTTCCCTCACTGTAGATGACCTGGAGCCAGTGGATTTGGCAATGAGTATGAAGCGAGGGCCAACCAACGAGAGAGTACAGGTCGCAGTGGTGGGTAGTGTATGGGGCTTTGGTGACAAAACGGATGGCACAGTGATAGACTGCATCCAATTTGTTGAGTAGAGTGTTGGAGGCTATTTTGTAAATGACATTGCTGAAGTCGAGGATCGGTAGGATAGTCAGTTTTACGAGGGTATGTTTGGCAGCATAAGTGAAGGATGCTTTGTTGCGAAATAGGAAGCCAATTATAGATGTAATTTTGGATTGGAGATGCTTAATGTGGGTCTGGAAGGAGAGTTTACAGTCTAACCAGACACCTAGGTATTTGTAGTTGTCCACATATTCTAAGTCAGAACCGTCCAGAGTAGTGATGCTGGACGGTCGGGCAGGTGCGGGCAGTGATCGGTTGAAGAGCATGCATTTAGTTTTACTTGCATTTACGAGCAGTTGGAGGCCACGGAAGGAGAGGTGTATGGCATTGAAGCTTGTCTAAAGGTTAGTTAGCACAGTGTCCAAAGAAGGGCCAGAAGTATACAGAATGGTGTCGTCTGCGTAGAGGTGGATCAGAGAATCACCAGCAGCAAGAGCAACATCATTGATGTATACAGAGAAGAGAGTCAGCCCGAGAATTGAACCCTGTGGCACCCCCATAGGGACTGCCAGAGGTCCGAACAACAGGCCCTCCGATTTGACACACTGAACTCTATCAGAGAAGTAGTTGGTGAACCAGGCGAGGCAGTCATTTGAGAAACCAAGGCTGTTGAGTCTGCCGATAAGAATGTGGTGATTGACAGATTCGAAAGCCTTGGCCAGGTCAATGAATACGGCTGCACAGTATTGTCTCTTATCAATGGCAGTTATGAAATCGTTTAGGACCTTGAGCGTGGCTGATGTGCACCCATGACTAGCTCGGAAGCCTGATTGCTTAGCGGAGATGGTATGGTGGGATTCGAAATGGTCGGTGATTTGTTTGTTAACTTGGCTTTCGAAGACCTTAGAAAGGCAGGGTAGGATAGATATAGGTCTGTAGCAGTTTGGGTCTAGAGTGTCTCACCCTTTGAAGAGGTGGATGACCGCGGCAGCTTTCCAATCTTTGGCGATCTCAGACGATACGAAAGAGAGGTTGAACAGGCTAGTAATAGGGGTTGCAAAAGTTTCGGCAGATCATTTTAGAAAGAGAGGGTCCAGATTGTCTAGCCCGGCTGATTTGTAGGGGTCCAGATTTTGCAGCTCTTTCAGAACATCAGCTATCTGGATTTGGGTGAAGGAGAAATGGGGGAGGCTTGGGCGAGTTGCTGTGGGGGGTGCAGGGAAGTTGACCGGGGTACTGGTAGGCAAGTGGAAAGCATGGCCAGCCGTAGAAAAATACTTATTGAAATTCTCAATTATCGAGGATTTATCGGTGGTGACAGTGTTTCCTAGCCTCTGTGCAGTGGGCAGCTGGGAGGAGGTGCTCTTATTCTCCATGGACTATACAGTGTCCCAGAACTTTTTTGAGTTTGTGTCCCAAGAACGTCCTAAAAACGTCCACGGGACCAACTGGGAACTAGACAAAACCTCCAGGGGACCATGACACAACTTCCTGACAGCTGTAGGCGACTATTTCATGACGTCATGGGGACATCCTAACTACTCATTATTGTTTGCAGGTGTGTTAGGCTTTAACAAGGCAATTCAGATAAATAGATTACAATTTTAGTGCAATTGAAAAAGTAATGAGTGCATTTAGGTGTGTGTGCCATAGAAAATGTTCATCACAATAAACAAACATAGGCTAATTCTGTTCAGAACAACCCAGTTTATAAGGCCATGTGATCTTGTACATGTAACTGTACATCAAAGTGATCATAAAGGTTGACACTGTATATGACATGAGTTTTATGATTTGGAAATGTGAAGTGCACATTTGGACTCACAGGTGTTTGGCTTGCTTGTATGACATCAAAGCGGCATTTACTATAATCCTCAACATCTCATCTATCAAAATACATTGAGTCATCTTAATTTACAGCATTTCCCTCACTCAGTTAACAAAACATTTGCAAAAGTTGCCTAAATACCAGGCGGGAAGGGGGCAACGTCTTGTCGCGTGGTGCTCAATGTCATGTATAGCATGTTACTGTATAGTCACTACATTCCAATGTAGGCGCTTATTCATGCCCAAATCTTCAATTTTCAACCCGTATACGGGTACGAGTGTAAAGGGCTACAGTGGGGGACTTTGGGATGTACACTATTTGCATATCAAATGAGAATTTGACTCAAATGTATTTGTGGGAGCTATGTTGATTTGCAAATCCTTTCAATAAAGATGTCCTTCATTTAGAAGGACACAAGTACTTACTGTAGGACTGTCAATTTGATATGCCATTCGCATTGTGGCATTTGTACTTACCTCTTCTGGTAATGAATACACTCTGACTAATACTGTAATATGATTAGTCATGATAACTATCAAGGGTTGTAATCAGTAAACCTGTCTGTGTTTAGTCCAGTTGATTCAATATCTTATTGCAGGTTGCAAAATGTGCAGTACATACTATATGTGTGTATGTTATTCAAAAGGAAGCAGCTTTATTTATGCGTTGCAATTCATTAACTTTACATTATTTATTTACTTGAATTTGTAATCTGGAAAGTGAAAAGACCTGACAAATGTTATGGTTTTGAGTGTGTGTGTGTGTGTGTGTGTGTCTGTGTGTGTATCGGTGGATTGGCGGTGGTGGTGGTGGGGGAGGGGGTTGTGGGTAATTTGTAAATTGGTCCAATCAAACAGATTGCAGCACACACACACAGGCTCTGCCCACCATGACCTGCAGTCCCAGAGTTCATTATCATAATGAAAGGTAGAGTGTGAAGTCTCAACAACACTGTGGCAGACACACACTCCCTATGATACATTGGCCATCCCATCCTTTAACGCCCTGCTCTATCATTCCTTTCTCATTTTCAGGATGCCTCTCAAACTTGGCCAATGAATTAGGCCTGCAGCACCACACAGTGAACACATGCACTGTGCCTACAGGGCCATATGGAGCCACAGCCTTGCAATCCGGGCAGCCTGCCTAGCTGCCGGATGGATCACACCTCTAACAGCTTGGGGAGCAGTTCCATCAGTCTATATCAGGCTGCGTGCACTGTAAGGTGAGGCAGGGCTACGTTTTCATTACCCGGGGCCGAGAAGCGGGGGCTTAGCTAGCTAGTTATGCCCGCTGATCATCTCATTTTCCCAGTGGAGTTTGAGCAGCTTGGCCCTATGCAGTGCCGCAGATGCAGTACCTCCGAACGTGTGGGCTTCTCACTACAGAGGCGCGGCACAGCCAGTCCAGAGAGTTCTGGAAGCTCCAGGCTCCATCCTTATTACAGGCTTTTACTGCAGGAATTACGGCCCACGCTTATTTCACATCTGTGGCATTCATCTGAAAGTGGCTGTCATAGTTGTCCTCAAGGAGACCCCTGACTCTCTTCCCCTGTGGTAACTGTGATATAGGAGCTATGCTCCTTAGTTACCGCCAGATGGAAAAGTGTTTCCCCTTCCAATCATCTATTCACACAAAATCACAAATTAATGTACAGGCACACAGGTGTGCAAACACACACACACTTACAGTCACACTTTATTTATTGAACAGCATTGTTGGTTAAGGGCTTTTAGGTAAGCATTTCACGGTAGGTCTACACCTATTGTATTCGGTGCATGTGACGAATAAAATTTGATTTGACCCATCCACATTTAATTGACAAGTGAAAGCAACTGCAGAGCTGAAATGACTTCAGTGGTATGGTCAGTAGAATGTGGGAATAAAGATTTCTGACTGAAAAAACGAATGGCTCCTCATTTCTCAAAGCAAAGCCCGGTCAAACTCAAAATCCATGGTCTACTGGTGGTGGGGTAAATCTATTTTTTTAAATACCTGTAGATTAATCTCCAGGGATATTTCTGGGGGTATGGCGTCACCCTGTGGTCAATATTGGCAGTCCTTATAGATCTATTGAAGAGCTGATCATTAGGGGAGTCAAGTGGTGATGGGGGATTTTCAACCCACTTCCTGGTTCATTACAGTCATACAAAGATATTGACCATGAAGTCAGGAGTCTGGAACCTCCCTGCACTTATTTGCAGCGAGCTAGATTCTGCAGGCATACAGAAGGCATACAGGAGATATTCCTTTTCCCTTCAATCATGCTGAAATTATGCATTGTCAAATGTCACACTCAATAATATATCCAGACCAGAGTGGTCAAAGAAGCCGAAAATCCTAGTATTTCAGATTGAGTAACACCCATACTAGTAATCTCTCTCCCCTGTTCTAGCCATCGCAGGCGTCAATTTTGTTTAGTAGCTGATTTGAAGGCAACACTACAGACTTCTCCAAGATAAGGCAATGATTTATCCGGCACATCAAGAGACCATGGGAGACCATGGGACACCAATGCTTTTAGTCTCAGACAATTGCACTACACTGTTTACATCCATTACTGTTTTCACCAATTTCTCCCAATCCATTATTAATGTTACTGCCAGAATGCGACCAAAGTGGTCAATGTAGATGTAAGTCTACTCATAGACTTTTTGTGCTACATGCTTCCCTAGCACAAGGAATGGCTGGTGTACTGGCTCATGTAATGGAGAGATTTATGGGGAACTATGAAATGAATAGATATCACGATCCAAGAGGGTGGATCAATGAAATAACGTTCCCATCAAAATCTTCAACGCAGCCATCCAGAATATGACCAATTTTAGATTTTTTTCTCCTCCTTTCTAAAATGGACTGCTGAATATTTGTGGGTATAAATTCCATTGTGATAAATATAAACATTTATTCTACCATTCACATCAGCCATCACATTGTTTGAGACAAGTGCCTTGAGAGAAACGCAATAGAATTTGTCTGCTTTTATATCTAATTTGTATACATCATAGCGTGGGCTTACCAGCTGTATAACATTCAACAACATGAGCATCACAATTGTATCCATTGTGTGTCTGGAGAGGGAGAGACAGACATAGTAAGCACATTACTACCATCGCAACTCCTCTACGGTGAGAGTCTAGGCTCATAATGAGCTCTGGGAAAATATCATGTTTTTTATTGATTTGTTTTTTTCAGTGTTTCTTTTAAGATGGAAGCCATAAACAAACTGCAATTTTCAGAGCATGGATAAGATTCCACAGAGAAAAACTGAAATGAGAAAAAAAGATGAACAATTGGTATTAAGTCTTGGTATATCGAGGGGAGGCAGAGGCTGTTTTTTTCCCTGTGGTGTAATTGTATTTATACTCCCAATGCCGGCAGACCCAAGAAGACAATTGCCAGCTGATTTTGTGTGCTTTCATCCATTAGTTAACACATTTGGAGCGCAAGAGAACAAACAGGATTAGATTAAACACAATTTTGATTCGCTGATAAATTTGAATTCCAATTATTGCCAAAAGCCACCCCACATAATTGAACACAAATAATCAAGACAACTAGACAGACTGTTACCTTGTACTAATTATTCATCAGTATTGTGAGTAAATGAGCCCCACCTGACATCATTACAATTGCATGCACCCTGTGACTTCAAGGCACTGATGTATTCGCAGAAATCAACCATAAACCATGGTGTTTTCTCATAATCACTGCCACAGAATAGAGAATATAGCAGCTTTATCTTCTTTGCCTAATCTCCATCGTTCTAGTCGTGTGCAGTGCATGCCTTTAATGCATTTTCTTTGTTGCTAATGAATTACACTAGAATTCATTACTTATTTGGAGCACAGAAAAAACCTGAAGTTCGTTTTTTACTCAAATGTATCTCAAATGATAGTTTAAAACTATTCCAACTTGTTGTGCTGCTGTCGAAGTGAGTATAATGCCAGGTTGCACCTCTGCCATATCAATAAACATCTGTTCAACAAGAGACCTGATGGTTGTCAATTATGTATCTCCCTTCTAATTTTCTTCAGTTCTCCCTATGGACCTGAGAATGGCTTTGGGATAGCCTGATCTTTGTGTTTCAAATGGACAACCAGACAGGGTTTTAGACAGAAAGCTGAAACATTGCTATTGATATTCTTTAGAACAATCAGCATCTCTCAGTGTCACTGATCCTAGAGTCTGTATGTTCCAGTCAATACTCCTTTAGGCTGGCAAGAAAGCAGTAGATTTCTGAATACGGAGCCCAGCTCTCTCAATTATGGACTCCCAATTATGTTAGTCTAGTATGCACAGGCTAGCCCTGAGGTTGTGCCTACTGTAAACTTGGAGAAAAAAAATCCTGACACTTGTTTAACTTTGCTCAGCTTTAAATGAGAAGAGTAGGGTTTGTTTTATACATTCAGCATCTCTCCACCAAGGGAAACATAGTATTCTGTCTAACAAATATACAGTATCTACATATACACTGAATAAAAATATAAAATGCAACGTGCAACTATTTAAAAGATTTTACTGAGTTATAGTTCATATAAGGAAATCAGTCAATTTAAATAAATGCATTAGGGCCTAATCTATGGATTTCCCATGACTGGGAATCAGATATGCATCTGTTGGTCACAGATACCTTAAAAAAAGGTTGGGTGTGGATCAGCAACCAATCAGTTGCTGATGTGATCACCATTTTCTTCATGCAGCATGACACATCACCTTCCCATAGAGTTGATCAGGCTGTTGATTTTGGCTGTGGAATGTTGTCCCACTCTCCTCAATGGTTGTGCAAAGTTGCTGGATATTTGCCGGAACTGAAACATGCTGTCAAACACGTCAATCCAGAGCATCCTCATATGCACCAGACATGCTCATTGGATGACATGTCTGGTGCATATGCAGGCCATGGAAGAACTGCAACATTTTCAGCTTCCAGGAATTGTGTACAGATCCATGAAACATGAATTGAATGCGGCGGATAAATAGAACCACAATGGGTCTCGAGATCTCGTCACGGTATCTCTGTGCATTCAAATTGCCATTGATAAAATACAATTGTGTTTGTGGTCTGTAGTTCATGACTGCCCATAACATAACCCCACCACCATCATGGGGCACTCTGTTCACAACGTTGACATCAGCAAACCATTTGCCGTCTGCCATCTACCAGGTACAATTGAAACCGGGATTCATTCGTGAAGAGGGCACTTCTCCAGCGTGCCAGTAGCCATCGAAGGTGAGCATTTACCCACTGAAATCGGTTACGACACCGAACTGCAGTCAGATCTAGGCCCTGGTGAGGACGACAAGCACGCAGATGAGCTTCCCTGAGACGGTTTCTGACAGTGTGCAGAAATGTTTCGGTTGTGCACATTTTAAGGTGGCCTTTATTGTTCCCAGCACAAGGTGCACCTGTGTATTGATCATGGTGTTTAGTCAGCTTCTTGATATGCCACACCTGTCAGGTGGATGGATTATCTTGGCGAAGGATAAATTCTCACTAACAGGGATGTAAACAAATTTGTGCACAACATTTTAGAGAAATAAGCTTTTTGTGCATATGGAATATTTCTGATATATTTTATTTCAGCTCATGAAACATGGGAACTTCACATGTTGCCTTTATATTTTTGTTTCCGTATATTTCAGGATGTTGTGTATCCCTGGAAATAATAAGAATTAATGTAAACATTACAGTTTTGAAAACATAGCTTGTCCAAAAACGTAGTCTCTTGGCACATCTTACCCTGGGTATAGGGTAAGTTGAGCCACAGGACAGGGTAAGTTAAGCCGCCTACACATTTCTGTACTGCATGAAATATTACCACTAGCTTTTTTAAACAATGTGTATCTATATTTCTTAAAAACAATTCAACACAATCAGTATCACTTTTTTGCCTTTTAATCATTTTAAGCACCTTCTAACACCTAACAAACACTTTGTACTTTTTAAACACTTTTTACAAAGGCCAGGCCCTGTAGTTACCTCATATCCTACTGGGCATAGATGTTAGTTCAACATCTAGTTTTGATTACCATTTGGTTGAGTTATCAACAAACAGGAATTCATAGTGAAATAAACTAAAAATGTCACCCTGTCATTGGATTAGGATAGAAGTTGGTGAAAAAAAATACAAAAAAAAAAAAAAAAAATACAAAACATCGATGACTTTTTGCAAATTCCATCATTTTTCCATGTTGATTCAACGTCATCACATAGAATGTTGTTTTTTTATGACATGGAAACAATGTTGATTCAACTCGTTTTTGCCCAGTGGGATCCCAGTTATAATGCCTTGCAATACGCCTGTCAAGAAAACACTTTGATTTGCTCAACTTGCCATTGGCTCAACCATTGCATTGGCTCAACTACCCCATAGCCAGTGGCTAAACTTACCCCAAGCCAAACATTTTTACCCTATTAGCCAATACAGCTACAACGATACACTGTCATGCTACGTTTAGAACCTCATATTGAAGCTTATAAAGACCCCAACTGATGTATAGAACAATATAAACAGTATCTACTTTGGTTTAGATACAAGCATCATGAAAGCTTTTAACTTGGTGAAAAGCTTTTTTTTTATAACTAACTTGCTTACCAGTTTTTTTCCTTCACAGACTCCTTACATTTACATTTACATTTAAGTCATTTAGCAGACGCTCTTATCCAGAGCGACTTACAAATTGGTGCATTCACCTTATGATATCCAGTGGAACAACCACTTTACAATAGTGCATCTAAATCTTTTAAGGGGGGGGGGGGGGTTAGAAGGATTACTTTATCCTATCCTAGGTATTCCTTAAAGAGGTGGGGCTTCAGGTGTCTCCGGAAGGTGGTGATTGACTCCGCTGTCCTGGCGTCGTGAGGGAGCTTGTTCCACCATTGGGGTGCCAGAGCAGCTAACAGTTTTGACTGGGCTCAGCGGGAACTGTGCTTCCTCAGAGGTAGGGGGGCCAGCAGGCCAGAGGTGGATGAACGCAGTGCCCTTGTTTGGGTGTAGGGCCTGATCAGAGCCTGAAGGTATGGAGGTGCCGTTCCCTTCACAGCTCCGTAGGCAATCACCATGGTCTTGTAGCGGATGCGAGCTTCAACTGGAAGCCAGTGGAGAGAGCGGAGGAGTATCAAAGGCAGCAGATAGGTCTAGAAGGATGAGAGCAGAGGAGAGAGAGTTAGCTTTAGCAGTGCGGAGAGCCTCCGTGACACAGAGAAGAGCAGTCTCAGTTGAATGCCCAGTCTTGAAACCTGACTGATTAGGATCAAGAAGGTCATTCTGAGAGAGATAGATCCTTGAAATGATGACCTCTATCTAAATATTTTATCAAATGATACGTTTTGTGTATGGTTTCCTAGAATCAAGGGTGGCTCAACTTACCCCATTTGCTCAACTTACCCCCCCAAAAAACAGACACACACACACAGGCCAGTATTGGATTACTTCAAAGTGCTGTTTGAAAAGGTAATTTCAGCACATTGTTGCCTTCATAGCTACACAAAAACCCTTTCATAGGCACAGGCAGACAGAAACGTATCCAATGTATTTTATAGATTTTCTGAACAGCCTGAAATCATGGTTACTGCGTTCTCATTACAAAGGAAGAATGCTAGCTCCATACAATGGGAGTGTCGAGCGCAGGATGTTTGCCAGTGAAGATGAGCGGTTCCACTAGGACAATGAGAGAGACATGTCTAGAAAACTTAATGAGACTAATAATTATGTAAGATGAGCTCATCTCCTCGGCTGAGATGACAACCTTTCATTTAGCTGGGACAATTGGTTCTATCCCAGTACTCTATGGAACTGTCCCCAACCTCAGACATCCATCTGTCTACTCTTCTCTGATCTGGGAAGTTCTATGATTCTATAATGAGTGTGACAACCTCATGCATATTCATTAATGCTAAAACTAGAGGTCGAAATATACGTTGGGAGTTCATGACCTACAGTATATGATATAGGTCATGAACTCCCAATGTTGCCTTCAATGGGTCACTCGGACAAAGGGCCCTAATTAATTAAACAAGATTGACTTATATAAGTTGTTATAATGAAATGCCATTGATTCTCAAATAATTCATATATCAGCAGTGACTAAAACTACTGGGGTATACATTTAAACCACCAATTAATGGAGTAAACAACTAAACTGAGCCTTGGTAACTAACACAGGAAAAAACTAAAAGTACACTCAGCATATCTTTCTGGGGTTGTTAAATTTACTAAACTGGAGGAATAGGGACCATTGTGCCTCTACAGAGAAAGCTTCCTTTCTAATTAAGAATATGTGCATAACAAAGCAAGTGGCACAATTGGAAACATTTTATTGCCACATTACCTGATTGGTTTTATGAGAAATACAGGGACTTTGAGACCAGGAAACACAAAAACAAACATTTCAGCACTTTTCTACATCTGTTGGTATAGTTTTCAAAGTTAAGGACCCTGCCAAAGTTCATATTAGTGCTAGAGACATCTCAAGGGATGCCCACCATTGCATGACGAAGAGGCTTGTACACAAACAGGCATCCATTTATTATTGATGCCCTTGCAGGAGCAACCAGAGGCAGTCCTTGTTAGCTTACTTTCTCCAGGTACAGCTGAGATTCTTTTAAAGGTAGCATTTAGCTATCTGATTCAGTTCAGCGATTCTTTGCCTCACAAAGGGGATAATTTATGATGCAAAGCGTCATGTAGGGACAATATGAGAGCACACATTTTTAGGGAGTGATTGCAAGCCCAAAGGCATCCAAATGCAATGGGATAGAACCTTCCCTGCCTTTCTTTACATAAGCAAGTGAAATAGACAGAAGATACACGTCATTTGATTTGCACAAAATCCGTCGAGACCTGGGAAGTATCGGGTTCATTACATAATTACGTAAAAGCTGCTTCATGCTTAATTCTACGGGGAATTTAGACAGATATAGAAGTTGTTCTCACCGTGGAGACTTAGAAAGTCACGGGACATCAATTCTTCTCTTTTCATTTTTGCCTTTTCTATTCACAACTGTTTAGTTTTGCCTTCCACAGTAATGGTAAGCAAACAGTACTATCATCCCTAAGGAAATGCCATGTTCCCGTGTGATCTGACAGTAATCACATTGGAACAGAATACATCTACATTGTTTTTAATTTACTCTCATCAAGATTCAAGACATAACCACAATCAATTAATGTCAGGAAATGTACAAATGTACAGCATGAGTAACTGTTTTGATAGTTTCACTTACAATTTACCACTGACATACTGTATCTTAACCTCTGAAAATAACATGAGACAAGACCTGAATTGGTTCTTTGATTTTGTTAAGGTTTTTCTGCCCGTAACGAAGTAAACTAATTATAATTCTAGTCCTGCATTCTCTGCTTTTTAAATTCACTTTGTTGTTTCATCTGCTGTATTCTCAGCAGGGGAGCTGTGTAGGATAGGTAAGCATCTCACTCTGTGGTCTGCTCAGGCAGCCTTTCTCCACAGAGCGTGTAGTGTAGTGTACAGTAATCACATCTGTCCCAGGGGACCTGAGCTAGAGAGCCATAGCACAGTTGGAGCTGGAAGCTGCCTGCTTCTCATCTAATCATCTCAATATTGATTTTTCTCTCGCAATGCAACCTCCCTTACTCTGCATTTTTGCTCTTATACCTGCACACAGGGGGATCAAACTGTTATTACATGCTGGGTCCCATCTGCATTGCCTGAAGCAGATAGGGCCATTAACATTGCCGAATTAACTCTTCTTGATTGGATTTCTTTGTAGTGTGAGTGTCTGTCGAGAATAATTAGGGCTGGATTTGATTTTGTTTTATCGACAGGCCTCAGTGTGCTGTGTGATCTAGCAGATGCAGCGACTGAGATCTGCATTCCATCTTAGTTAAATTGTCGCTTAGTCAGAAAGCGATAGCTGTAGAAACGGTGGCAAATCTTCTACTGTGATGATCCAAAAAGATGATGGAAGACTGAGTGAAGGTTTATCATCTCTGGCAGGGTAGGGTAAACACTTGAAAGGGACAGGTCTCACTCATAATCAACAAGATGGCACAGCTACACCCATCACACCCACTCAGAAAACACACACCATGCCACAGCCATTGCTACAAATATCAACGGCGTGCCAGAGCTGCACACACACACACACACACACACACACACACACGTGCATTTGGAAAGTATTCAGACCCCTAGATTTTTCTACATTGTTACGTTACAGCCTTATTCTAAAATGGATTAACCTATATTTTTTTCCTCATCAATCAACACAAAATACCCCATAACGACAAAGTGAAAACAGGTTTTATTAAATTTTTGCAAATTAAAAAAATATACACAAAAAATACCATATTTACATACAGTACCAGTCAAACGTTAAGACACACCTACTCATTCAAGGGTTTTTACTATTTTCTACATTGTAGAATAATAGTGAAGACATCAAAAATATGAAATAACACAAATGGAATCAAAGTTTTAAATAAATCAAATTCTATTTTATATTTGAAATTCTTAAAAGTAGCCAACCCCTTGTCTTGATGACAGCTTTGCACACTCTTGGCATTCTCTCAACCAGCTTCACCTGGAATGCTTTTCCAACAGTCTTGAATGAGTTCCCACATATGCTGAGCACTTGTGGGCAGCTTTTCCTTCACTTTGTGGTCCAACTCATCCCAAACCATCTCAATTGGGTTGAGGTCGGGTGATTGTGGAGGCCAGGACATCTGATTCAGAACTCCATCACTCTCCTTCTTGGTCAAATTGCCCTTTCACAGTCTGGAGGTGTGTTGGGTCATTGTCCTGTTGAAAAACAAATAATAGTCCCACTAAGTGCAAACCAGATGGGGTGGCGTATCGCTGCAGAATACTGTGGTAGCCATGCTGGTTAAGTGTGCCTTGAATTCTAAATAAATCACAGACAGTGTCACCAGCAAAGCACCCCCACACTATCACACCTTCTCCATGCTTCACAGTGGGAACATCACATGCAGAGATCATCCGTTCACAAAGTCATAGCGGTTTGAACCAAAAGTCGCCAATTCGTTTTTTCATCAGATCAAATGACAGATTTCCACCGGTCGATTGTCCATTGCTCAAGTTTCTTGGCCCAAGCAAGTCTTTTCTTCTTATTGGTGTCTTTTAGTAGTGGTTTCTTTGCAGCAATTTGACCATGAAGGCCTGATTCACACGGTCTCCTCTGAAAAGTTCATGTTGAAATGTGTCTGTTACTTGAGCTCTGTGAAGCATGTATTTGAGCTGCAATCTGAGGTGCAGTTAACTCTAATGAACTTATCCTCTGCAGCAGAGGTAACTCTGGGTCTTCCTTTCCTGTAAGTATTCAGACCCTTTGCTATGAGACTCAAAATTGAGCTCAGGTGCATCCTGTTTCCATTGATCATCCTTGAGATGTTTCTACAACTTGTGGTAAATTCAATTGATTGGACATGGTTTGGAAAGGCACACACCTGTCTATATAAAGGTCCCACAGTTGAAAGTGGATGCAAGAGCAAAAACCAAGCCATGATGTCAAAGGAATTGTCGGTAGAGCTCCGAGACAGGATTGTGTAGAGGCACCAAAACATTTCTGCAGCATTGAAGGTCCCCAAGAACACAGTGGCCTCCATCATTCTTAAATGAAAGCTGTTCGGAACCACCAAGACTCTTCCTAAAGATGGCCGCCCAGCCAAACTGAACAATCAGGGTAGAAGAGCCTTGGCCAGGGAGGTGACCAACAACCCTATGGTCAGTCTGACAGGACTCCAGAGTTCTTCTGTGGAGCCTTTATGGTAGAGTGGCCAGACGGAAGCCACTCCTCAGTAAAAGGCACATGACAGCCCACTTGGAGTTTGCCAAAAGGCACCTAAAGGACTCTCAGACAATGAGAAACAAGGTTCTCTGATCTGATGAAACCAAGATTGAACTCTTTGGCCTGAATGCCAAGTATCACATCTGGAGGAAACTTGGCACCGTCCCTACAGTGAAGCACGGTGGTGGCAGCAAAATGCTGTGTGGATGTTTTTCAGCGGCAGGTACTGGGAGACTAGTTAGGATCAAGGGAAAGATGAACGGTACAGAGAGATCCTTGATGAAAACCTGCTCCAGAGCGCACAGGACCTCAGACTGGGACGAATGTTCACCTTCCAATAGGACAATGACCCTAGGCACAAGGCCAAGGCAATGCAGGAGTGGCTTTGGGTCAAGTCTCTGAATGTCCTTAAGTGGCCCAGCCAGAGCCCGGACATCAACCCGATCAAACATCTCTGGGGAAACCTGAAAATACCTATGCAGCGACACTCCCCATCCAACCTGACAGAGCTTGAGAGGATCTGCAAAGAAGGATGTGAGAAACTCCCCAAATACAGGTGTGCCAAGTTTGTAACATCATTCCCAAGACTCGAGGCTGTAATCACTAACCAAAGGTGCTTCAAGAAAGTACTGAGTAAAGGGTCTGAATACTTAGGTAAACTTGACATTTCAGTTTAATATTTTTGTATAAACTTGCAAGAATTTGTAAAAACCTGTGTTTGCTTTGTCATTATGGGGTATTGTGTGTAGATTGATGAGGGGGAAAAACTATTTAATCCATTTTAGAATAAGATTGTAACGTAACAATATGTGGAAAAAGTTAAGAGGTCTGAATACTCTGAATGCACTCTACACACACACACACACACACACACACACACACACACACACACACACACACACACACACACACACACACACACACACACACACACACACAAACCCACTATGCCATAGCTTCTGATATTCACGTTTCTATAGCTTGAATTATGACTCACCGTTGCGTTGTATGTACTAGTGTGACACGTGTAGGTACAGTAAAAGGTTTTAACAGCATAGGTCTGTAAGGAGTGTTTTTAACACAGCCATATAGTAACAGCTCTGTAATGCAAAACCTATTGAACCTCATGAAGAGTGAAGCACCTTTTTTACAGGAAACCATTCCCTCTTTTGAGTTTGCTATCATAGCTGTAAGTTTTCTTGATAGAGCCCCCTGGTTAAATGTGATGAAACGAGACATACCGCCCCTAACCACATCCATTGTTCCAGCCGCACTGTGCTCACACAATTCATGTAGTCAGTGCAGTGTGTAAAAACCACCGTTGAGGAATACCTGCTGGCAGTGCAGGATGGGTTCCATCTCTCCGTTTCACTATTTATTTAATTGCGGATCACTATGAATCAGATGCCATTTTACAGACTCTCTGCTAGAGAGCTACGTATGAGAGTGTTTGGGTAAAGTGATTGGGAAAAGTACAGCTAACACTTAACTGTTATTCATGAAATTACTGATTGCAGGGGAATAGGTGCCCTGTATCGTGTTAGCTGCACTGCAGCCCTGTAGAATTTCAATCAGAGAGAGAAGCCTACTGAATTTAGGAAGTTACGGACTTGCCATAAATCAACCATGATTCCACAGAAGTCATGAGTGTTACTACATATGTCATCATATTTTGATGTGAATGGAAAACTTTGTCAAGTAGTCTACTTAGCTATTTATCTTCTTTTTTTATTTTATTTATTCAGGGAGCCCAATTTACACCAGGGTCTCATTCTCGATGAGACCCTCACAAATCAACATGATAATTCAATAAAACAGCAAAAAAGAAACTACAAGATATAGCAGTTACAGATACACTACATTTCAACAACACAAATAAATTATTACAATCAACCAAAACACTTGCAATCCTCAGTGAAATCCTTACTCATCAGCTTTTCTAAACTGCCCTTTTAGCACCAGGGATTCTAGATTTAATTAGGTTTGTAAATTATTCCAAACATGGGAGACCTTAAAATGAAAGGGTGATTTACCTAGGTTGGTAGAAACACAAGGGACCTTTTATACTTTAACAGAAAAGTGAGATATGTTGGAAGTTTGTGCAGCAAAGCTTTCTAAACGTAAAGGGAGAAATGAAGTGATCTACGAGAATTTAGAGAGGTCCAGCCGACCTTCTGATAAAGGATGCAGTGATGAGTATTAAACCTGTTTTCTGTGATAAAGTTAAGCCATATGGTACACAGCATCTAAGGTAGAGTAGTGGCTGCTGCATTCTGATAAATGGTGTTACCATAATCAAGAGTCTGGTAGGAAGGTTGCCTGTACAACCTGGTTCCTGCTGTTTAAGGAGAGGCATGACCTACAGTGAGCTCCAAAAGTATTGGGGCAGTGAAAATGTTGTTGATTTGGCTCTGTACTCCAGCACTTTGGATTTGAAATGATACAATGACTATGAGGTTAAAGTGCAGACTGTCAGCTGTAATGTGAGGGTATTTTCATCGATATCGGGTAAACCGTTTAGAAATATAACAATTTGTTTATATAGTCCTCTCCTTTTGAGGGGACCAAAACTATTGGGAAAAATTTACTTAAATGTGTACTAAAGTAGTCAGAAGTTCAATATTTGGTCCCATATACTGTCAGGATTCACCTAGGGCTCATGCTTGGGGCTGTACAAATGTTTGATGTATTAGAATAATTGATTATGCTTATGTTATATTAATAGAAGGGGAGGAGTTATAAGACCCCTCCCTCCTTACATTTATAGGGTCCTAGACTACAGATTAACTATATATATATTCATTATATAGTTGTAGAATTGTTCCACAGTTGTTTGTTTCTCTCTCTCTCGCTCTCTCTCACATATATAATGTGTGACTGAGACAGAACTCTGCAGGGGAGTGTGGGAGATAAGAGACTCCTCAGACATTCCACAATAAATCAACTTTGGGGAGGGGACATTTATTGCCTAGCTTTTAGATAAACACGGAAACTCTATGTTTGTATAGCTATGGATGCAGGGTTTTGGTCTCAGGAGTAAAAAGGTAATGACGTAGTCAGTGACATCACTAAGGCGGGACTTGTTTAATAAAACAACTTGAGACCTTTTGTTTGATGCAGAACTTACTCAGAAACATGCGTGCTATGTTCCTGTTTGTCAACTACTGTCTGCAATTGCATTAATAAAGGTTTTTGAATTATTTAATTAAAGATTTTGTCAATGTTAATTTCACCAATGAATTAATGATTGACAAGGAAGGACGTAAGGAACGAACCCTAACAATACCTAGCACGTAATGATTACATAAAGCTTGTGATGCTACAAACTTGTACTGTATGTATTTGCTATTTGTTTTGGTTGTGTTTCCGATTATCATGTGCCCAATAGAAATGAATGGTAAAAAATGTATTGTGTCATTTTGTATTCACTTTTATTGTAACTAAGAATAGAATATGTTCCTAAACATTAACGTGGATGCTACCATGATTACGGATAGTCCTGAATTAATCATGAATAATGATGAATGAGAAAGTTACAGACGCACAAATATCATACCACCCCAAAAATACTAACCTCCCCTGTAATTGTAATGGTGAGAGGTTAGTATGTCTTGGGGTTATAATATTTGTGCATCTGTAACTTTCTCATTGAAATGACATATAGACAACGTTGATTCAACCACTGTGTGCCCAGTGGGAAATAACAGCTTGGACAATACGTTGGCGATAATCAATGAGTGGCTATGCGTTCTATGGAAAATAATGAACTAATAACGTGGTAGTTGTGTTACTAGACACGCTATCAGAGTGGAACTGAACTTCCACAGAGTTGCATTATTTTCCAAAGAACGCATAGAGCTCCGGGTTGATTATCCCTTTTATACCATGGCTATAATTTAACACATTTGCCGGTAGAAATGTGTTCAACATCCAATGGAAGTAACTAGCAAGTTTACTAGATAGCTACAGTAGTTGCTTTTGTAACCAAACAAACAGACTTGCTAGTTTAGCTTACCAAACCATAAGTCATAGCTTGCCATAATGAAAATCAATTACGCTTTTGCTTTCAAAAGCAGCTCACACATAGAACATGTAAGAATGAACTATAGCCATTGCATTTTACCATGCAAGTTTACCATGTGTTATAGGAAAATAATGCATCCTCTAGAATGCCCTTCAAGCCAATCAGAAACAAGTGTTCAACAATGCCATGGTATAAAATATTGTAAACATTAGTGTGCAATAGAGCAGGACTTCTGTTGGCTAGCAATCTCAGGCGACCAAAACCAAGGAGTTCTGAGTTGGTGATCTACTTCTCAGATAGAGTTTAGTGTGTCAAATCAGAGGGCCAGTTGTCCGGACCCCTGGCAGTCTCTATGGGGGTACCACAGGGTTCAATTCTCGGGCTGACTCTTTTCTCTGTATATATATCAATGATGTCGCTCTTGCTGCGGGTGATTCCTTGATCCACCTCTACGCAGACGACACCATTCTGTATACATCTGGCCCTTCTTTGGACACTGTTAACAAACCTCCAAACAAGCTTCAATGCCATACAACACTCCTTCCTTGGCATCCAACTGCTCTTAAACGCTAGTAAAACTAAATGTATGCTCTTCAACCGATCACTGCCCGCACCCTCCCGCGCAACTAGCATCACTACTCTGGACGGTTCTGACTTAGAATATGTGGACAACTACAAATACCTAGCTGTGTGGCTAGACTATAAACTCTCCATCCAGACTCATATTTAGCATCTCCAATCCAAAATTATATCTAGAATTGGCCTCCTTTTTTAAAATGTTTTATTTCTCCTTTATTTAACCAGGTATGCTAGTTGAGAACAAGTTCTCATTTACAACTGTGTCCTTCACTCATGCTGCCAAACATACCCTCGTAAAACTGACTATCTGTCACGTCCTGACCAGCAGATGGAGCTGGTGTAGTAGTTTGGGGGTCAGGACGTGGCAGTCTGGTGTGTGTCTTGTGACTCCTGATCAGGAACAGCTGGGAATCGTTGTTCCTGATTGGGAGTCACATATGTAGGAGTTGTTTGTCACTGGGGTTTGTGGGGAATTGGTCTGTGCTTAGCCGTGTGCATAGTCAGACTGTTATTGTCGTGTTATTGTTTTCCTGTGGATGCCTTACTGGAGTCTATTAAAGTATGAGTATTCACAGTCTCGCTACGCCTTGGTCCTCTTCTCTCCAGTACGACATTTTCAAGGATGAGTACAACTTATTTTATGACACTATCCTACCGATCCTCGACTTCGGCGAAGTCATTTACAAAATAGCTTACAACACTCTACTCAGCAAACTGGATGCAGTCTATCACAGTGCCATCCGTTTTGTCACCAAAGCCCCATATACTACCCACCACTGCGACCTGAATGCTCTCGTCGGCTGGCCCTCGCAACATATTCGTCGCCAGACCCACTGGCTCCAGGTCATCTATAAGTCATTGCTAGGTAAAGCTCCGCCTTATCTCAGCTTACTGGTCACCATAACAACACCCACCCGTAGCATGCGCTCCAGCATGAATATCTCACTGGTCATCCCCAAAGCCAACACCTCGTTTGGCCTCCTTTCCTTCCAGTTCTTTGCTGCCAATGACTGGAATGAATTGCAAAAATCGCTGAAGTTGGAGACTAATATCTCCCTCACTAACTTTAATTAAAACCTATCTAGGGTAGGGGGCAGTATTTTCATGGCCGGATGAAAAACGTACCCAAATTAAACGGCCTACTACTCGGGCCCAGGAACTAGAATATGCATACTATTAGTAGATTTGGATAGAAAAGACTGACGTTTCTAAAACTGTTTGAATGATGTCTGTGAGTATAACAGAACTCATATGGCAGTCAAAAACCTGAGAAAAATCTAACCCGGAAGTGAGAATTCTGGTGCTTGTAGTCCTTTCAAGTCATTGCCAATCGAACACACAGTGGGTTAGGGTTCATTTTGCACTTCCTAAGGCTTCCATTAGATGTCAACAGTCTTTAGAAAGTTGTTTGAGGCGTCTATGATGAACAGAGCGAACAAAAAGGTGGGGAAGTTGGTGACCCAGGGAAGGACATCAGTTCATTGGCGCGCATTCACGTGAGGAGGTAGCTGTGTTCCAAAACATTTTTCAAGACAATGGAATCGTCCGGTTGGAATATTACTGAAGTTTCACGTTATAAAGGCCCTAAAGATTGATGCTTTACAACGTTTGACATGTTTGAATGAACGTAAATATAACTTTTTTTACTTTTCGTCGTGACATTTTCTGCGCGCTTCCTACACTTGGAGTAGCTAACTGAACGCACTAACAACAAGGAGCTATTTGGACATAAATTATGGACTTTATCAAACAAAGCAGCATTTATTGTGGACCTGGGATTCCTGGAAGTGCCTTCTGATGAAGATCAGAGGTAAGTGAATATTTCTAATGCTATTTAATATTTTAGATGACTCCAAAATGGTGGGTATCTGTATTGCCTAGTGTATTTTTCTGAGCACAGTACTCAGATTATTGCAAAGTGTGCTTTCCTCTTGAAGCTTTTTTGAAATCTGTCACAGCGTTAGCATAAAGGAGATGTTCATCTATAATTCTTTGAATGACAGTTTAATATTTTATCAACGTTTATGACGAGAATTTTTGTAAATTGTTGTGCTGATTCACCGGCAGTATTGGAGGCAAAATATTTTCTGAACGTCACGCGCAAATGTAAAATGGGGTTTATGGATATAAACATTAACTTTATCGAACAAAAAATGCATGTATTGTGTAACATGATGTCCTAGGAGTGTCATCTGATGAAGATCGTCAAAGGTTAGTGCTTCATTTAGCTGTGTTTTGGGTATTTGTGATGCATCATGCTTGGAAAATGGCTGTGTGGTTATTTGTGTCTATGTACTCTCCTAACATAATCTTATGTTTTACTTTCGCTGTAAAGCCTTTTTGAAATCGGACAACGTGGTTCGATTCAGGAGAAGTGTATCTATAAAATAGTGTAAAATAGTCCTATGTTTGAGAACTTTGAATTATGACATTTTGTGGTTTTGAATTTGGCGCTCTGGCTGTTGAATAGTGTGCACGGTGGGTGGGACGATAGCGTCCCACCTACCCTAGAGAGGTTTTAAGCATGAGCTATCTGAGCAGCTTACCGATCGCTGCAGCCCATCTAACTAGCTACCTCATCCCCATATTGTTTTTATTAACTTTTTTTTTGCTCTTTTGCACACCAGTATTTCTACTTGCACATCATCATCTGCACATCTATCACTCCAGTGTTAATTTGCTAAATTGTAATTACTTCGCTACTTTGGCCTATTTATTGCCTTACCTCCGTACACCATTTGCACACATTGTATATAGATTTTTCTATTGTGTTATTGACTGTACTTTTGTTTATCCCACGTGTAACTCTGTTGTTGTTTATTGTTGCACTACTTTGCTTTATCTTGGCCAGGTCGCAAATATAAATTAGAACTTGTTCTCAACAGGCCTACCTGGTTAAATAAAGGTGAAATATAAAATAAAAATCTTGTTGCAGTCTCAGATGATCAGACTCGCCGCCTGCATTGATAGTTAATCACATTCACAGCAGAATTTATGGAGATGAGCAGTGGCATGGCCAATCCAAGCCTCTCAATCCACTCCTGCCTCCTCTCCTGCTGACTTCTTGTTGTTGTTGTCCCTGCTAGCCCCTAGCTAGGCTCTTTCAGCTAGCTGACTAGTGTCAGTTGCATCTTGTGTCTCCATGGATACCAGGGTATTAGACTTATTAGATAACATTAATTTGAAGGCATGAGGCCGAAACGTATGCTCTGTTACAAAAACAAACTAAAATATATATATACACACACACACACACACACACACACACACACACACACACACACACACACACACACACACTGCTCAAAAAAATAAAGGGAACACTTAAACAACACAATGTAACTCCAAGTCAATCACACTTCTGTGAAATCAAAATATCCACTTAGGAAGCAACACTGACTGACAATAAATTTCACATGCTGTTGTGCAAATGGAATAGACAACAGGTGGAAATTATAGGCAATTAGCAAGACACCACCAATAAAGGAGTGGTTCTGCAGGTGGTGACCACAGACCACTTCTCAGTTCCTATGCTTCCTGGCTGATGTTTTGGTCACTTTTGAATGCTGGCGGTGCTTTCACTCTAGTGGTAGCATGAGACGGAGTCTACAACCCACACAAGTGGCTCAGGTAGTACAGCTCATCCAGGATGGCACATCAATGCGAGCTGTAGCAAGAAGGTTTGCTGTGTCTGTCAGTGTAGTGTCCAGAGCATGGAGGCGCTACCAGGAGACAGGCCAGTACATCAGGAGACGTGAGGAGGGCAACAACCCAGCAGCAGGACCGCTACCTCCGCCTTTGTGCAAGGAGGAGCAGGAGGAGCACTGCAAGAGCCCTGCAAAATTACCTCCAGCAGGCCACAAATGTGCATGTGTCTGCTCAAACGGTCAGAAACAGACTCCATGAGGGTGGTATGAGGGCCCGATGTCCACAGGTGGGGGTTGTGCTTACAGCCCAACACAATTCCTGGACGTTTGGCATTTGCCAGAGAACACCAAGATTGGCAAATTTGCCACTGGCGCCCTGTGCTCTTCACAGATGAAAGCAGGTTCACACTGAGCACATGTGACAGACGTGACAGAGTCTGGAGACGCAGTGGAGAACGTTCTGCTGCCTGCAACATCCTCCAGCATGACCGGTTTGGCGGTGGGTCAGTCATGGTGTGGGGTGACATTTCTTTGGGGGGCCGCACAGCCCTCCATGTGCTCGCCAGAGGTAGCCTGACTGCCATTAGGTACCGAGATGAGATCCTCAGACCCCTTGTGAGACCATATGCTGGTGCGGCTGGCCCTGAGTTCCTCCTAATGCAAGACAATGCTAGACCTCATGTGGCTGGAGTGTGTCAGCAGTTCCTGCAAGAGGAAGGCATTGATGCTATGGACTGGCCCGCCCGTTCCCCAGAACTGAATCCAATTGAGCACATCTGGGACATCATGTCTCGCTCCATCCACCAACGCCACATTGCACCACAGACTGTCCAGGAGTTGGCGGATGCTTTAGTCCAGGTCTGGGAGGAGATCCCTCAGGAGACCATCCGCCACCTCATCAGGAGCATGCCCAGGCGTTGTAGGAAGGTCATACAGGCACGTGGAGGCCACACACACTACTGAGCCTCATTTTGACTTGTTTTAAGGACATTACATCAAAGTTGGATCAGCCTGTAGTGTGGTTTTCCACTTTCATTTTGAGTGTGACTCCAAATCCAGACCTCCATGGGTTGATAAATTGAATTTCCATTGATTATTTTTGTGTAATTTTGTTGTCAGCACATTCAACTATGTAAAGAAAAAAGTATTTAATAAGATTATTTCATTCATTCAGATCTAGGATGTGTTATTTTAGTGTTCCCTTAATTTTTTTGAGCAGTATATTTACATTTACATTTAAGTCATTTAGCAGATGCTCTTATCCAGAGCGACTTACAAAATGGTGCATTCACCTTATGATATCCAGTGGAACAACCACTTTACAATAGTGCATCTAAATCTTTTAAGGGGGGGGGGGGTTAGAAGGATTACTTTATCCTATCCTAGGTATTCCTTAAAGAGGTGGGGTTTCAGGTGTCTCCGGAAGGTGGTGATTGACTCCGCTGTCCTGGCGTCGTGAGGGAGCTTGTTCCACCATTGGGGTGCCAGAGCAGCAAACAGTTTTGACTGGGCTGAGCGGGAACTGTGCTTCCTCAGAGGTAGGGGGGCCAGCAGGCCAGTGGTGGATGAACGCAGTGCCCTTGTTTGGGTGTAGGGCCTGATCAGAGCCTGAAGGTATGGAGGTGCCGTTCCCTTCACAGCTCCGTAGGCAATCACCATGGTCTTGTAGCGGATGCGAGCTTCAACTGGAAGCCAGTGGAGAGAGCGGAGGAGCGGGGTGACGTGAGAGAACTTGGGAAGGTTGAACACCAGACGGGCTGCGGCGTTCTGGATGAGTTGTAGGGGTTTAATGGCACAGGCAGGGAGCCCAGCCAACAGCGAGTTGCAGTAATCCAGACGGGAGATGACAAGTGCCTGGATTAGGACCTGCGCCGCTTCCTGTGTGAGGCAGGGTCGTACTCTGCGAATGTTGTAGAGCATGAACCTACAGGATCGGGTCACCGCCTTGATGTTAGTGGAGAACGACAGGGTGTTGTCCAGGATCACGCCAAGGTTCTTAGCACTCTGGGAGGAGGACACAAGGGAGTTGTCAACCGTGATGGCGAGATCATGGAACGGGCAGTCCTTCCCCGGGAGGAAGAGCAGCTCCGTCTTGCCGAGGTTCAGCTTGAGGTGGTGATCCGTCATCCACACTGATATGTCTGACAGACATGCAGAGATGCGATTCACCGCCTGGTTATCAGAAGGGGGAAAGGAGAAAATAAATGTGAGGAGGATAACATTTATTTAATCAATTTTAGAATAGGGCTGTAACGTAACAAAATGTGGAAAAATTGAAGGGGTCTAAATAATTTCTGAATGCACCGTATTTACCCTGTAAGGTCGAGCATTGAATTGCAAACACAGATTCAATCATTACAATCAGGGAGGTTTTCCAATGCCTCAAAGAAAGGCACATAAAAAGCAGACATTGACTTTCCCTTTGAGCATGTGAAGTTACTATTTACTCTTTGGATGGTGTATCAACACTCAGTTACTACAAAGATACAGACGTCCTTCCTAACTCAGTTGCCGGAGAGGAAGGAAACCGCTCAGGGATTTCACCATGAGGCCAATGGTGACTTTCGAAACAGTTACAGAATAGTATGGCTGTGATAGGAGAAATGGCTGTGATAGAAAACTGCAGATGGATCAACAACATTGTAGTTACTCCACAATACTAAGCTAATTGACAGAGTGAAAAGAAGGAAGCTTGTACAGAATACAAATATTCCAAAAGATGCATCCTGTTTGCAACAAGGCCCTAAAGTAATACTGCAAAAAAGGTGGCAAAACAATTAACTTTTTAGTCCTGAATACAGTGTTATGTTTGGGGCAAATCCAATACAACACATTACAGAGTACCACTCTCTATATATTCAAGCATAGTGGTGGCTGCATCATGTTATGGGTATGCTTGTAATCGTTATGGACTGGGGAGTTTTCCTTATAAAGAATTTGTGGAATGGAGCTAAGCACAGGCAAACACTTAGAGGAAAACCTGGTTCAGTCTGACACTGGAAAATTAAAATCAACTTTCAGCAGGACAATAACCTTAAACACAATCTACAGTGGAGTTGCTTACCCAGAAGACAGTGAATGTTCCTGAGTGTCTGAGTTACAGTTTTCACTTAAATCTACTTGAAAATCTATAGCAAGACCTGCACATAGTTGTCTAGCAATGACCAACAACCAATTTCACAGAGCTTGAAGAATTTTGAATGGAATAATGGGCAAATGTTGCACAATCCTGGTGTGGAAAGCTCTAAGAGACGTACCCAGGAAGACTCTCAGCTGTAATCACTGCCAAAGGTACTTCTACAAATTATTGACTCAGGGGTTTGAATACTTATGTAAATTAGATATTTCTGTATTTAACTTTCAATACATTCACAAGAATGAAAACAAGTTTTTAGACACTTTGTCATTAAAGGTTATTGTGTGTAGATGGTTGAGGAAAAAACAATGATTTAATACATTTTGTATTCAGGCTATAACACAACAAAATGTGGAAAACATTAAGGGGTGTGAATACTTTCTGAAGGCACTGTATAGAGAAATGTTTTTTTAAAACATGTATAAACTGTATTTTCTGTATAATTATATGATAATATTCTATTGCACAATTTATGATGTATCACATGCCTTACTTTTATTAGTAAAATCAGAATTATGCCTCTGGTGCCATTTATTCCAGTTAGGCTGGTTATGATTTCTCTCTGTCATTTTCACCCTATTCTATAACTTGGAGGGTTTATGAGATAGCCCCTCTAGTAATTTAATAGGATCTCTATGTTCAGCCTTTGACGTGAATAGCAAACTCTATGTTTCCTATCATTAGCTTCACTGATGGTACAAGAAGCAACAGTAGGCCTGGAGTATGGAGCGCTCCCTTCTGGCCAGAATGTATCACTAGAATATCTAAACTCATCACTTTAATCTTCTGCTAATGTTACATGCCAGCCAATTATCTACTACATTCAATATATTATCATTAAACATTAGCCTACAGTAGGTAGAATAATTGTGGGATATAGTCATATGGCTAGTCAGACTATTAGCAAGGATTAATGATCAGAACAGCTAGTAAGCTGGTTGCATGTCTTTCATATTTTATTTGAAACATTGATTTGCTGCATTTGTCATTAGCCAGCCTGGCCTCAGAGCTTTTACATATGATATTACATGTTATTTTGTTTCCCTTGAATACCTATGATACATTTTTTAAAATCTGGTTACTTAAAGTCCAAAGCAGCCATTTTTATCTTAATATCAAATAATTTCTGGGTAAGTACTTTACTGTGATAGTTTTCAATTTAAATTTTCAAAAACAAAAGAAAATAGCTTCTAGGAGCAGTAGCGTATGCTGCTATCAATGTAATTGTCTGCATAATTTCCAATCTCCCATATTTTTGGGTTGTTATATTTAAAAAATATACAAAATGTAATAAATTTCTTTGTTATTTTTTTAAATGTCTTTATTATTTCATCCTAACCATACCAGCCCTTGTGACTGGTGTCATGACGTTGGCCTGTGGGTAAGGTTTATGACCCCCCCATAAATACCTTTCTCCCTTCCCCTCTCTCTCTCACCCTACTGAAGGACTGTTGAATAGCCTTTGTTAAATATAGAGAGTCTGGGAACATCAAACAAATGGGGAAAAGGAACCATATTTCGGTAATAGAACCAGTTGGAAATATGCGTTGGAACTTAATGAGTATGGATGTCAGTTCGGTTGTCATCTGAGACATTATGACTGATGACAGGACGACATAAACTGTACCTGGGAAAGTCTACATATTCTAGTTATCAAATTCACATGGAATTGTTGTGCAATTTAAATGTTTGATATTGAGATTGTTTGTTTGGAGATGAAATGTAATTTTAGCTTCCAAATGAGAGAATTGGATTTTCATAAGGAAAGTGCCCTGCTTAATCAGTGGCCCGCCCCTGTGAAGAGACAGGGGTTATAAACGATGAAACACACCCTTTTCACCTCGCCACTATATAAGACAATGACACAATGTAACAAGAGTTCCACTACGTGAGGTCTGCAGCCTCTGCGTTAAAAGGACACACATGTCAAGTACAGAACTAAGCCAACCTCGGCGTGAGCTTTGGTGGCGAATGGTATGAACTTTGAACTTATTCACTACAGAAGTGATACTTCCTAGCCGTTGAGTTAGCAGTGGCCGCTGAAGACGTGGGCTAGGAAAGGACGGACGACGGATCCAGTCTCACACACGACGAAGATACTACAACGTATCCATTTTATCACCATTGACATTCTTCCGAGGACAGGAAGATCTCTGTTGGCCAACCCGGCCAGCATCTACGACCAACCTACCGAAGCGCAGCTCAGAGTAAATATTTATTGCATTTTCCTTTTCCAAATGGGCGGTAATTTAGAATGCATACAATAATGTATTTACGATAGCATAGCTGCTGTTTCTTTTGTTCCTCAGTCTTCCCGCTCTTTCATTCAAGCCCAATTTTAAGTTATTTCTGTTGGACTTTACATTATAGGGAATATGCTGGCTTGCTGGGTTCTCCATATTACATCACACCTCGAAAAAAAAATTCTGACATGACTACGGCATTTTTCGGAATTCTAATTGGTTTTAGTAATAACCCCTAAACCTGTAACTTTGCATTGGGACGTTTGATGGGTATACTAACGCAAATCCATATGTTACATGTGGTTGTTTATGCTACCTACCCTTTAAACAATACTATTTCCAGAAAATAACTTAGATATCGTCATTAGACCGCATAAAATTAGCTTACAGTTTCATGAGCGGGAGAAAATATGCCAACACACATTCTAGAATGACCATCAGCAATACATGTAGCTAGACAGTGTCAACACTTCATGAGCTAAAAACAAACGTACACTATCTCATTTACACATTTGATTCCGATTGGTTTTTAGTTACAAAATACTCATAAAAGAAACATGACAGCGATATAATTATTCTACAAAACCCTGCTAATGACATGCTAGCTCAATAGTTTTCTCAGTTAGCATGCTATTAGAAAACAAGCAATGCAACTCACCAGAGTTTCCACACTGATATTGACAACACCGTGTTCTTGATAAACACACTCTCTGTCTTGAAACAAATCAAAATGAAAAAACGTCAAATAAATTTTGCTCCGATTAACTCTGTGGTAATCTATCTAGCAAGCTTGTGATGGTATCTGACTGGTGCTGTTTCTCACTCATGGGCTGATAGAACATTCTATGCTCAGCTACAATATTATAGCGCCCTCAAGAGGAATGTGTTGACTAAGGAAAAACCCAAATTCTACAGTCATAGCCAGAAGTTTTAAGAATGACACAAATATTAATTTTCACAAAGTCTGCTGCCTCAGTTGTCTTTTAGATATTTTTGTCAGATGTTACTATGGAATACTGAAGTATAATTACAAGCATTTAATAAGTGGCAAAGGCTTTTATTGACAATTACATGAAGTTGATGCATAGAGTCAATACTTGCAGTGTTGACCCTTCTTTTTCAAGACCTCTGCAATCCGCTCTGGCATGCTGTCAATTAACTTCTGGGCCACATCCTGACTGATGGCAGCCCATTCTTGCATAATCAATTCCTGGAGTTTGTCAGAATTTGTGGGTTTTTGTTTGTCCACCCACCTCTTGAGGATTGACCACAAGTTCTCAATGGGATTAAGGTCTGGGGAGTTTCCTGGCCATGGACCCAAAATATCGATGTTTTGTTCCTCGAGCCACTTAGTTATCACTTTTGCCTTATGGCAAGGTGCTCCATCATGCTGGAAAAGGCATTGTTTGTCACCAAACTGTTCCTGGATGGTTGGGAGAAGTTGCTCTCGGAGGATGTGTTGGTACCATTCTTTATTCATGGCTGTGCTCTTAGGCAAAATTGTGAGTGACCCCACTCCCTTGGCTGAGAAGCAACCCCACACATGAATGGTCTCAGGATGCTTTACTATTGGCATGACATTTTACTGATGGTAGCGCTCACCTTGTCTTCTCCGGACAAGCTTTTTTCCGGATGCCCCAAACAATCGGAAAGGGGATTCATCAGAGAAAATGACTTTACCCCAGTCCTCAGCAGTCCAATCCCTGTACCTTTTGCAGAATATCAATCTGTCCCTGATGTTTTTCCTGGAGAGAAGTGGCTTCTTTGCTGCCCTTCTTGACACCAGGCCATCCTCCAAAAGTCTTCACCATGACAGAGTGATCTCCAGCCTTGTCCTCATCAACACTCACACCTGTGTTAATGAGAGAATCACTGACATGATGTCAGCTGGTCCTTTTGTGGCAGGGCTGAAATGCAGTGGAAAGGTTTTTGGGGGATTCAGTTCATTTGCATGGCAAAGAGGGACTTTGCAATTAATTGCAATTCATCTGATCACTCTTCATAACATTCTGGAGTATATGCACCATCATACAAACTGAGGCAGCAGACTTTGTGATAATTAATATTTGTGTCATTCTCAAAACTTTTGGCCACGACTGTACACTGGTGAAAATGATGTGGTTCACATCCTCCGCTCCTGAATATGCATGTGTCCATGCTTGTATTACTCTCTCCTTAAAACCTCACTAGGGTAGGGGGCAGTATTTTCACGTCCGAATGAAAAGCGTGCCCAGAGTAAACTGCCTGCTACTTAGGACCAGAAGCTAGGATATGCATATTATTAGTAGATTTGGATAGAAAACACTCTGAATGATATCTGTGAGTATAACAGAACTCATATGGCAGGCAAAAACATGAGAAAAATCCAACCAGGAAGTGGGAAATCTGAGGTTTGTAGTTTTTCAAGTGATTGCCTATCCAATATACAGTGTCTGTGGGGTCATATTGCACTTCCTAAGGCTTCCACCAGATGTCAACAGTCTTTAGAATGTTGTTTCGGGCTTCTACTGTGAATGTGGAGAGAATAAGAGCTATTTGAACCAGGTGTCTGGCAGAATGGCATGAGCTGAGTCATGCGTTCGGCCGTGAGAGCGAGTTGAGTTCCTTTCATTTCTGAAGACAAACGAATTGTCCAGTTGGAATATTATTGAAGATTTATGATAAAAACATCATAAAGATTGATTCTATACATCGTTTGACATGTTTCTACGAACTGTAATATAACTTTTTTGACTTTTCGTCTGAACTTAGCGCTCGCGCATTTTGCATTTGGAATAGTGAACTGAACACACGAACAAAAAGGAGGTATTTGGACATAAATATGGACTTTATCGAAACAAACAAACATTTATTGTGGAACTGGGATTCCTGGGAGTGCATTCCGATGAAGATCATCAAAGGTAAGTGAATATTTATAATGCTGTTTCTGACTTTTGTTGACTCCACAACATGGCGGGTATCTGTATGGCTTGTTTTGGTGACTGAGCGCTGTACTCAGATTATTGCAAGGTGTGCTTTCGCCGTAAAGCTTTTTTGAAATCTGACACAGCGGTTGCATTAAAGAGAAGTGTATCTTTAATTCTTATGCATAACAGTTGTATATTTTATCAACGTTTATGATGAGTATTTTTGTAAATTGATGTGCTCATTCACCGGGTTGTTTTGGAGACTAAACATTTCTGAACATTACACGCCAATGTAAAATGGGGATTTTGGATATACACTGTGGTTGGATTAACGAGAAGTTTATCTTTAAAAAGGTGTATAATACTTGTATGTGTGAGAAATTTGAATTGTGAGATTTTTGTTGTTTTGAATTTGGCGCTCTGCTATTTCACTGGCTATTGGCGAGTGGGATGCTAGTGTCCCACATACCCCAGAGAGGTTAAGTCGTAGGAGTCAACAGGCTGATGTCGGGGAATAAGTAAAGGCCTGGGAGAATGCTTGGTCTAAACCGTTTTTGAATAAAATGCATAACTAAGAGTAGGTGTTTGCGCAGGGATTTGTTAGTCAGTCTTTCAGGTTCTGCTCTTGGTCTTGCAGATCTTCTGACTTCTGTTTCTCTTCTTCCTCTTCTATTGTATTCACTGGCTCAAGATTCCTCTTCGCCACCCTTCATTACATTCCCTAAACTGTAGATTCCTCATCTTCTTTTCTTTCCTCCACAGGATCCAATCCTCTTCCCCCTTTCCTTTCCTCAACAGGTTCTACATCCTCCACTTCGCCTCCAGGATCCTCTTCAACAGGTAAGTCCTCAGCTCTAGGATTCACTTCGGCAGGTAAGTACACCTCACTTTCAGGATCTCTTCCTTCCAGCACCACAGTAGGTAGGGATGTCTCAGCTTCATATTCAATTCTTCTACAGGATTCATCTCAATGCGGTCATCTTCTGGAGTAGGATTGACACTTGCTCAAGGGATTTCATGGACAATGGTAATTGTCGGGTAAGTTATCTTTTTCTAAGCATACTGAGGATAGTAGAACTCCACCTCTTTATCATTTCCTCCTTGTTGTTCTGTCTCATCTTTCTCCTCAGATACTGAACTTTGCTGAGGAGTTGTTGGTTGGGGTCTCTGTTCACTGTCTTAGTCCTCTTCAACAGCAGATCTTGGTGTAGCGTCCTCTCTGGAAGGTCAGAGGTTTCTACGACGTAGACTGGGGAGTACACGGTCTGGCTCCATCTGCCAGCTATCGTGTTTCCCTTGTATTCTGACATTCCCGATGAGAACACGGTCTCCTGCTTCAAGGATGAACTCTCTGACTTTCAGGTTGTACCCCTTCTTGTTTCACAGTGCAGTCTTCTCGCTGTGTAGATTGTGATCTTGTAGAGTTCTTGGAAACTTTCCACAAACTTCTTGATGTTCTCAGTGTGAGTAACTGTCCTTTGACCTTCTGGGCACAGTCTGAACTCCACATCGATGGAAGGCTTGGCTGTTTTCCTAACATCAACTTGTATGGGGTGTACCCAGTTGTGTCATTCTTGGTGCAGTTGCAGGCATGAACCAAGGGTTGTACGAAGTCACGCCACTTCACCTTGTCTTCCTCTTGAAGTGAAGCATTCCAAGGAGTGTCTGGTTGAAGCGTTCCATGGGATTGCCACATGGATGGTTTTTGTTTTCTTTACCCCGAGCAGCTGACAGAGATCTTTTATGACTCCGGACTGGAAGTCACAGCCTTGGGTGCTGTTGAGGTGCTCAGGGAGACCATAGTGGATGAAGAAGTTGTTCCACAGTGCCTTGGCAACAGTTTTATCTTTCTGGTCTGCAGTAGGACTGGCAACAGCAGAACTTAGTGAAGTGCTAGGTGATGGCCAAGATGTTCTTCATGTCTCTGCCAAACCAGATTCTAGGGAGAGGTAGTCCATTCACACAAAATTGAGAGGTCGACTGGTCTTGATGTTTACTAGAGGGGCATGCTTCTCGGCCTTTGCCTTCTGTTTGATGCATCTTTCACAGTTCTTGATCTATGGACATCCTGGGCCAATAGAATCTGTGTGGACGAGATCCATTGTCCTCTGTTGATTCCCATGTAGCCAACTGCATCGTGGCGACCTTCAAGAGCCATTTCTCTGTATTTCTTTGGGACAAAAAGTTAGTAGAATGCTTCCCCTCTGTTCATCCGTTTTCTGTACAGGACTCCGTTGTTGAGTACGAGCTGATCCATGACTTCCTGCTGCCTAATGCGGTACGACAGACATTTCCCAGTGGTGACAATGGTAATTACTCTGCTGATGGTGGCATCATTCCTCTGTTCTGCAGTCCAATCTTGCTGTTACATCTTGGGAAGAGTGCTTGAACCAGGAAGTAGATCAGCGTGGAAGAACTTAGCTGGTATGGTATCCATGGTGAGACACTAGACAGCGGCAGGTGAGTCAGTACTGACATCAGTGCTTGAAGATCTTGAGAGTTGATGTCTCTGACAGACAGCTTTCAAAAATTCTCTAGGGAACAGGGGTTCATTGTCTTCCTTCATGAATCGAGCAATGAACTGCTGGACTCTGTCGTCTTCGGCTTTGGAGCTGAGATCAGTCTCTGCTTGGTTGTGTGGACATCTGGACAAACAGTCGGCGTCTTGATTCCTCTTGCCAGATCTGTACTGGATGTTGAAGTTTGGCAGATTGGCTAGCCACTAGTGTACGGCAGCATCGAGCTTGACAGATTCCAGCACATATGTCAGTGTGTTGTTGTCAGTCATGATGGTAAATTCACACAATGAGATTGTCAAGGAACACAAGGACTTCGTTCAGGTTCAGGCTGCCCATATACTTATACATGACACGCTGAAAAGTGCTGGGTGCATTTGTTGCTCCTTGTGGCATCCGATTGAACTCCCAGAATCCCATGGGTGTAACGAAGGCTGTCTTCTGTTTTTCTTTCTCCTCCATTTCAACTTGATAGTATCACAACTTCAAGTGCATGACAGAGAACTACTTCGAGCCTGTCGGAGCTGTTTGATGTTTGGTAAGGGGTATGCGTCTTTGATGGTCTGGTTGTTTAACTTCCTGTAGTCGATGTATAGCCGGATGGCACCACTCTTCTTCTTCACAATGACTATCAGTGAGGGGAAGGGACTATCAGACTCTCTGATGTTGGCATCACAAAGCTCTTTCAGGTCGTACAGTTTGGTAGTCAGACGGATGGATGGGTCTGAGTTGGATCGGAGAGACGGATGCGGCCTCTCAGGGCCTGTCGGTGGTGGTGGGAGAGTGTGACACTTTGTGTTCTTGAGCTTTGCTTCTGGATGTTGGCAGTGAGGAGAGAGACGAGGGGATGGATAGTTCTGCAATGTCATGAGCAGTCTTGTTCCTGAGTAGAATGGGTACTTTAAACAATGACATTCTTGGACTTGAAAGGATGTAACTACAGAAGAGTAGACCACCTGGTAGACTGGAGCGAGTGTGAAGCTCGCTGCCAGCAGTGGGACTCCAGCAGCAGCAGTTTTCCACTAGGGCCTGCTATCAGCTATACAGGCGATTACAGTCATTTTCAGCCGGGTACTTTTTCCACTTAAATTTAGTAAGCTACTTTTCAATTAGCTATACAGAAAAAAGTCTGTTGAGCCCTCTCCTGCTACAATGAACTACATGCATCTTCTAGTGATTTCTTGATAAGACAGGTGCCTGTCAGTCACAAAGTGAGCGATGACAGGCAAGCACTGCTGGTTTGACAGTGCTGTCTTTCCTGCCTCTTGGTACCTGGGTGTGTGTATGTTGCACATCCCATATAATGTGATAACGATGAGTCAAAACTCCACTTAGCCTATTATTTTCTGACACATTCATTTATTTTCTTACTGGCCCGGAGCCAGTAAAAACATGTCGGCCCAGTGGATCTTGCCAGTCACTGGTCTGACAGGTCCAGTAAATTTTCAGTTCAACAGTTCAACATTTACCTACTCTGTCGCTGTCTACCATTGAAAACCATTGAAGACTACACACGTAAATGTCATACTATTTGTATTTGAGGAATAGGATTGGTCGCTTATTCAAGCACTACCACGCTCCCGTGAGTCCCAACTTCTCGAGCTGTACATGAGTTGATGCCTTCACACAGCACACGAACTGTCCAGAGCAAAAAGAAGCATCCATCAATCTACTCGCTGAGCTTATTTACAAAAGTAAACCTTCAATAATGAACATACTAGCAATATGCTGATTACTGTTGATGCAATAAAAAAGCCACAAAAAGACAACAAGCATTCATCTTGGCTAGCCTACTGTAGCCATGACCATATCTCTTTTGGAACGGCTTTCTATTTTCAAATCTCCTCAAAGTGACATACTTTAGAAACAAAAATTAATACAATTGTGACAAAGCAATTCTAAAGAATAGAGTAATGACTTGCATTGCAAAATTATATAACACAGCTTTTTAATGCATACCATAATAACCAAATGTAGATTATTAATAGCTGAATATAGAGAGAAAGCATGCCAACCTATAGGCCTGCATGACCCTAATGCATTTAAAAGCTACACCATGTCTGGGTCAGTAGAAATTCTGTTCGGGCCATAAAATAATTGTTTGGACATGCTGAACACGTTATTCATCCGCTTCAAGGAAACCTCATCGAGCTGCAGGCCATCGTCGTTCACGATGACTGTGTGCTCTCGTACTCTGTGGTTGACGTGAGTAAGTCATTTAAGCATGTTAACCCTCGCAAGGCCACACTACATTCCAAGCCACGTCCCCAGAGTATGTGCAGACCAGCTGGCTGGACAGTTTATTCAATCTCTCCATATGCCAGTCTGTTTTCCCACTTGCTTCAAGATGTCCACCATTGCTCCTGTACCCAAGAAAGTGAAGGTAACTAAACTAAATGACTATCGGACCGTAGCACTCACTTCTGTTATCACAAAGTGCTTTGAGAGGCTAGTTAAGGAGATATTACTTCCACCTTACCCAAAACCCTATACCTACTTCAATTTGCATACCACCCCAACAGATCCACGGAAGACGCAATCGCCATTGCACTGCACACTGTCCTATCCCACCTGGACAAGAGAAATACCTACGTAAGAATGCTGTTCATTGACTACAGCTCAGGCTTCAACACCAGAGTGTCTTAAAGCTCATCGCTAAGATCGGGGCCCTGGGTCTGAACCCGACCCTGTGCAACTGAGTCCTATACTTCCTGATGGGCCGACCCCAGGTGGTGAAGGTAGGCAAAAACACCTCCGCCACGCTGATCCTCAACATGGGGGCCAAGCACGTCTCCAACTCCATCATCAAGTTTGCTGACGACACAACAGTGATAGGCCTGATCACCAACGATGAGGAGACAGCCTACAGGGAGGGGACAAGAGCCCTGGTGAAGTGGGTCAAGGAAAACAACCATTCCCTCAATGTCAATAAAACAAAGGAGCTGAACGTGGACTACAGGAGACAGCAGAGAGTGCGCGCCCCAATCCACATCATACTGTATATATATATGCAGTACCAGTAAAAACTTTGACACTTACTCATTCAAGGGATTTTCTTAATTTTTATTATTTTCTACATTGTAGAATAATTGTGAAGACATCAAAACTATGAAGTAACACATATGGAATCATGTAGTAACGAAACAAGTGTTTAACCTGTTAGGGCTAGGGGGCAGTATTGACACGGCCGGATAAAAAAACGTACCCGATTTAATCTGGTTACTACTCCTGCCCAGTAACTAGAATATGCATATAATTATTGGCTTTGGATAGAAAACACCCTAAAGTTTCTAAAACTGTTTGAATGGTGTCTGTGAGTATAACAGAACTCATATGGCAGGCCAAAACCTGAGAAGATTCCATGCAGGAAGTGGCCTATCTGACAAGTTATTGTTCATCTTGGCTCTTTTTATTGAAGACTGAGGATCTTTGCTATAACGTGACACTTCCTACGGCTCCCATAGGCTCTCAGAGCCCGGGAAAAAGCGAAACGATATCGAGGCAGCCTCTGGCTGAAACACGTTATCGCGTATGGCAAGTGGCCGATCAGAGTACTATGGGCTTAGGCGCGTGCCCGAGTCAACCCCATGCTTTATTTTCTTTCGTCTGTTTACCTAAACGCAGATTCCCGGTCGGAATATTATCGCTTTTTTACGAGAAAAATGGCCGAAAAATTGATTTTAAACAGCGGTTGACATGATTCGAAGTACGGTAATGGAATATTTAGAATTTTTTTGTCACGAAATGCGCCATGCTCGTCACCCTTATTTACCCTTTCGGATAGTGTCTTGAACGCACGAACAAAACGCCACTATTTGGATATAACAATGGATTATTTGGGACCAAACCAACATTTGTTATTGAAGTAGAAGTCCTGGGAGTGCATTCTGACGAAGAACAGCTAAGGTAATAACATTTTTCTTATAGTAAATCTGACTTTGGTGAGTGCTAAACTTGCTGCATGTCTAAATAGCTAGCCCTGTGATGCCAGGCTATCTACTGAGAATATTGCAAAATGTGCTTTCACCGAAAAGCTATTTTAAAATCGGACATATCGAGTGCATAGAGGAGTTCTGTATCTATAATTCTTAAAATAATTGTTATGTTTTTTGTGAACGTTTATCGTGAGTAATTTAGTAAATTCACCGGCAGTGTTCGGTGGGAATGCTAGTCACATGCTAGTCACATGCTATTGTAAAAAGCTGTTTTTTGATATAAATATGAACTTGATTGAACAAAACATGCATGTATTGTATAACATAATGTCCTAGGGTTGTCATCTGATGAAGATCATCGAAGGTTAGTGCTGCATTTAGCTGTGGTTTGGGTTTATGTGACATTATATGCTAGCTTGAAAAATGGGTGTCTGATTATTTCTGGCTGGGTACTCTGCTGACATAATCTAATGTTTTGCTTTCGTTGTAAAGCCTTTTTGAAATCAGACAGTGTGGTTAGATTAACGAGAGTCTTGTCTTTAAAATGGTGTAAAATAGTCATATGTTTGAAAAATTGAAGTTTTTGCATTTTTGAGGTATTTGAATAACGCGCCACAGGATTACACTGGCTGTTGAGTAGCCCATAGAGGTTAACAAATGAAAATATATTTTAGATTTTAGATTCTTCAAATTAGCCACACTTTGCCTTGATGACAGCTTTGCAGACTCTTGGCATTCTCTCAACCAGCTTCACCTGGAATGCTTTTCCAACAGTCTTGAAGGAGTTCCCACATATGCTAAGCCCTTGTTGGCTGCTTTTCCTTCACTCTGCGGTCCAACTCATCCCAAACCATCTCAATTGGGTTGAGGTCTGGTGAGATTGTGGAGATCAGGTGATCTGATGCAGCACTCCATCACTCTCCTTCTTGGTCAAATAGCCCTTATACAGCCTGGAGGTGTGTTTGGGGTCATTAGTCCCACTAAGCGGTGGGATGGCGTATCGCTGCAGAGTGCTGTGGTAGCCATGCTGGTTAAGTGTGCCTTGAATTCTAAATAAATCACTGACAGTGTCACAAGCAAAGCACCCCCACACCTCTTCATCCATGCTTCACAGTGGAAACCACACATGCAGAGATCACCCATTCACCTACTCTGCATCTCACAAGGACAAAGTGGTTGGAACCAAAAATCGTCAATTCAGACTCATCAGACCAAAGGACAGATTTCCACAAGTCTATTGTCGTTTGCTGGTGTTTCTCGAACCAAGCAAGTCTCTTCTTCTTATTGGTGTCCTTTAGTAGTGTTTTTTGTTGTTGCAGGAATTCGATCATGAAGGCCTGATTCACACAGTCTCCTCTGAACAGTTGACGTTGAGATGTGTCTGTTACTTGAACTTTGTGAACCATTTTTTTGGGCTGCAATCTGAGGTGCAGTTAATTACCGATTTCTGAGACTGGTAACTCTAATGAACTTATCCTCTGCAACAGAGGTCTTCCTTTCTTGTGACAGTCCTCATGAGAGCCTGTTTCATCACAGTGCTTCATGGTTTTTGCGACTGCACTTAAAGAAACTTTCAAATTTCTTGAAATGTTCGGCATTGACTGACCTTCATGTCTTAAAGTAATGATGGACTGTTGTTTAAAGGCACAGTCAACGTAGTGTTTGTAAACTTAGAAACGTCTGACCCACTGGAATTATGACACAGTGAATTATAAGTGAAATAATCTGTCTGAAAACAAATGTTGGAAAAATGACTTGTGTCATGCACAAAGTAGATGTCCTAACCGACTTGCCAAAACTATAGTTTGTTAACAAGAAATGTGTGGAGTGGTTAAAAAATTAGTTTTAACCTCTATGGGCTAGGTGGGACGCTTGCGTCCCACCTACTCAACAGCCAGTTGAATCCTGTGGCGCGTTATTCAAATCCTTAGATATGCTATTACTTCAATTTTTCAAAAATATGACTATTTTACACCATTTTAAAGATAAGACTCTCGTTAATCTGACCACACTGTCTCGATTTCAAAAAGGCTTTACAACGAAAGCAAAACATTAGATTATGTCAGCAGAGTACCCAGCCAGAAATAATCAGACACCCATTTTTCAAGCTAGCATATAATGTCACATAAACCCAAACCACAGCTAAATGTAGCACTAACCTTTGATGATCTTCATCAGATGACAACCCTAGGACATTATGTTATACAATACATGCATGTTTTGTTCAATCAAGTTCATATTTATATAAAAAACCAGCTTTTAACATTAGCATGTGACTAGCATGTGACTAGCATTCCCACCGAACACTGCCGGTGAATTTACTAAATTACTCACGATAAACGTTCACAAAAAGCATAACAATTATTTTAAGAATTATAGATACAGAACTCCTCTATGCACTCGATATGTCCGATTTTAAAATAGCTTTTCGGTGAAAGCACATTTTGCAATATTCTCGGTAGACAGCCCGACATCACAGGGCTAGCTATTTAGACACCCAGCAGGTTTAGCACTCATCAAAGTCATCAGAATCGCTCCTAGGATTCTGTTAATGAATAGTTATGGCCTTTCACATTGGTGGAGAATGTGGGCACGTCTAGCTGAGACTGATCGAATCACCCCCACCCCCCCCCCCCCCCCCCATAGCAGAGACGAAGGTGAAGTGCAGAAGATGAGCAAGGCCCTTCTGGCCCAGCTGGTGGCATGTGCCGTACAACAGGCGCAAACACTGGCCGTAGTCAAACAAGACTAACAAGACCAAGTTGAAGGCAGAGGTGTTGGCTCGGTATAACCTGAACCCTTGCGAGAGAGCCCAGAGGTTCCACGGATGGACCTACAGGGATGGAGAATCACCCAGTGTACAAGCGTTCCAGTTTGTCTGCCTAGTGAAAGGCTGGCTGGGTTCCACCCGGTCCACAGCAGAACTACTGGAGACAATCGCGGTTGACAAGTGCTTGAGAGAGCTGCCGCCGACCCTACTAAGAACAGTAACCCAGAGCAACCCCCAGACAATGGATGCTCTAGTCAGGGCTATTGAGACCTGTAGGGCTACAGAGTCCCTTGTAGAGGCCGGTAGGCATGGGAAGCCGGCACAAGAAGCCCTACTATGATTAGAGAGGGAGAGAACGAAACATGAACCTATTCCCCGCACGGTCCGGTGTTTTAAATGTCAAGCCCTAAGACACACCGCACGACACTGCCAGAAAACAGATGAGCCCATGCCCACCGAGTCCCCTAAACTGAGCCCCGGCCCCTCCCAGGAAAGAGACATTCCTCATGAAGTGCCCTGCTGGCAGTCAGAGACAGCCCCCGCCCAAGCGCGTTCCGGTGAGAATAGGCGGAACTGAAACATTTGCATTCCTGGACTCCGGCAGCATGGTCTCCCTCAGCCAAAGGGATATACAGGATGACTGGACAGTGCTCGAAGGCGAAGTGAAGGTATCATGCATACACGGCGATGTCCAGGGTACCCCCGGACAAAGATGACCACACCCGTGGGAAAGGTCACTATGGTGATGGGCCTGTCACCGAACTTGTCAGTTCTCATCCTCCTTGGCCGTGACTGCCCACTCTTCCACCAGTTGTGGGCCAATGCAGAGAAACATGAGGGGCTGCCAAGAGAAGAGGAGCTCATAACGCCCCATGGGCCTGGGACATAACCTGGTTGCCCGCCAATTATTATTTTAGGAAAGTAGCCAAAAAAAAACGATACAAAAATTGGCTACAAAGTTTTGCATATACTACACATCAAACCTCATGGAATAGTGTTTTTGTAATTTGTTATAGACTGTTTTAAAAAAAAACATGTAAATGTGACACAATTGGCCAATATCCCTGTTTTATTGATGGTGCTGGCTGCGCCAAGTCAGATCTGAATGCATATCCTCTTACATCTAGATGTTCCGCTAGCGGAACACCGCTCCAATATCCAATGATAGGGCGTGGCGCGAATTACAAACTCCACAAAAATCCCCAAACTTCCATTTTTCAAACATATGACTATTTTACACCATTTTAAAGACAAGACTCTCCTTTATCTAATCACATTGTCCGATTTCAAAAAGGCTTTACAACGAAAGCAAAACATTAGATTATGTCAGGAGAGTACCCAGCCAGAAATAATCACACACCCATTTTTCAAGCTAACATATAATGTCACAAAAACCAAAACCACAACTAAATGCAGCACTAACCTTTGATGATCTTCATCAGATGACACTCCTAGGACATTATGTTATACAATACATACATGCATCAAGTTCATATTTATATCAAAAACCAGCTTTTTACATTAGCATGTGACGTTCAGAACTAGCATACCCACCGAAACTTCCGGTGAATTTACTAAATTACTCACGATAAACGTTCACAAAAAACATAACAATTATTTTAAGAATTATAGATACAGAACTCCTTTATGCAATCGCGGTGTCAGATTTTAAAATAGCTTTTCGGTGAAAGCACATTTTGCAATATTCTGAGTAGATAGCCCGGCCATCATGGCTAGCTATTTTGACACCCACCAAGTTTGGCACTCACCAAACTCAGATTTACTATAAGAAAAATTGGATTACCTTTGCTGTTCTTCGTCAGAATGCACTCCCAGGACTTCTAGTTTACACCCAATGTTGTTTTGGTTCCAAATAATCCATAGTTATATCCAAATAGCGGCGTTTTGTTCTTGCGTTCAAGACACTATGCCAGTGCATATCGTGACAAACAATTTCAAACTATTCCATTACCGTACTTCGAAGCATGTCAAACGCTGTTTAAAATCAATTTTTATGCGATTTTTCTCGTAAAATAGCGATAATATTCCGACCGGGAGACGTCGTTTTCGTTCAAAGACTGAAAATGTAAAATGGACTCTTCACGTGCACGCGCGCGCCCATTTCATTGTTCTCAGATTGACCACTATCCAAATGCGCTACTGTTTTTCAGCCAGGGACTGCAGAGTCATCATTCCCCATTCTGGCGCCTTCTGAGAGCCTATGGGAACCTTAGAAAATGTCATGTTACAGCAGAGATCCTCTATTTTCCATAAAGAGCCTATAGAAGGCCAAGAAATGGTCAGAGAGGGCACTTCCTGTATGCAATCTTCTCAGGTTTTGGCCTGCCATATGAGTTCTGTTATACTCACAGACACCATTCAAACAGTTTTAGAAACTTTAGGGTGTTTTCTATCCAAATCAAACAATTATATGCATATTCTAGTTTCTGGGCAGGAGTAATAACCAGATTAAATCGGGTACGTTTTTTATCCGGCCGTGAAAATACTGCCCCCTATCCTAAACAGGATATGGATGTCTGGTAAATTTCTCAAATGTCAGGTAAATTAAAATCTTCCCAGTCACGTTTGTCCAGTGCCATATTTTCCTAAAGGAAACCTTGAAATGTTGTCATGTAGATTTTAGAATATCCGCATGTCGCCAATGTTTTTTTTAATGGTTGTGTGGTGCATTGACATAGAAACCTGTTGGTGGAAAATGTGAAGGTTTAAATATAGCATCAATGTATAAATATAGCATCAAAACATTTAAAATCTGATTTCCCCTAGCTGATCATTGTCTGCAACCGGCTGGCTCTGATAGTGAAGTAATGAAACAGGCAAGGGGAGTGAGCTCCTCTGTGGTGGTCGGCGAACCCTCAACCTTCTGGTCCGTAGTCCTGCATGGCATTGACTGTGCCACAAAAGCAAAGTAGATATACACGTTTATAAACACAGGGTCGCTACAGCTATTGTAATTTGTGGTCATAAGCATTATGTTGAGTTTATTCTATGAGGGGGGAGGGTGTTCAATTTACACTACATGACCAAAAGTATGTGGACACCTGTACGTCAAACATCTCACTCCAAAATCATGGGCATTAATATGGATTTGGTCCCCTTTCCCCCTTTGCTGCAAAAACAGCCTCCACTCTTCTGGGAAGGCGGTCCACTAGATGTTGGAACATTGCTGCGGGGACTTGCTTCCATTCAGCCACAAGAGCATTAGTGAGGGCCGCACTGATGTTGGGCGATTAGGCTGGCTCGCAGTCGGCGTTCCAATTAATCCCAAAGGTGTTCAATGGGGTTGAGGTCAGGGGTCTATGCAGGTCAGTCAAGTTCTTCCACATCGATCTCGACAAACCATTTCTGTATGGACCTCGCTTTGTGCACGAGGGCATTGTCATGCTGAAACAAGAAAGGGCATTCCCCAAACTGTTGCCACAAAGTTGGAAGCACAGAATCGTCTAGAATATCATTGTATGCTGTAGCATTATTAAGATTTCTCTTCACCGGAAATAAGGGGCCTAGCCTGAACCATGAAAAACAGCCTCACATCAATATTCCTCCTCCACCAAACTTTACAGTTGGCACTATACATTCGGGCAGGTAGCGTTCTCCTGTCATTCTACTGGCATCCCAGATGGCATCCCATGCCCACTGGCATGCCAGATGGTGAAGCGTGATTCATCACTCCAGAGAACACGTTTCCACTGCTCCAGAGTCCAATGTCGGTGAACTTTACACCACTCCAGCCGACGCTTCGCAATGTGCATGGTAAGCTTAGGGTTGTGTGCAGCTGCTTGGTCATAGAAACCCATTTCATGACGCTGCCTACGAACAGTTCTTGTGCTGACATTGCTTCCAGAGGCATTTTGTATGAGGTAGGGAGTGTTGCAACTGAGGACAGATGATTTTTTACATTAATGCAAAGTTATATTCTATACATTTAGTCTGTAAACAAAATACAGACACTGAAGCGTTATTAACCAGGTCCATAGGTTAAATCATACACTCATTTTGTACAGGATTTTGCTTAAATATTGTATTGATTTAAATTTTCTGTGTTACTAAAAGTAGGCAACAGAGTCAAGGTTCATTCACATTTGTATGTGAGGCATTTACATTGTTATTACCAACTGTAAACATTCTATTCTTTACAAAAACAAAAGGGGCTCATGAAAGCAGAAGAGTCAATAAACCAAGATACTGTGAGAACCCCGAAACACTGGTTCCCTTGTATTGATGTACTCAGATAATTACATCCTTACATAAATAATAATTACTGTAATAATTACTTTATCACACTTAATGAATATAAATGAAAGCTGAGGAGGAAAGGTTTTAGCCTCCCAATTACCCACTGTAATACAACACTTTGAGAAAGTTTACACATGCAGCCAGCCAACACAATACTTATCAACATATGTAGGCAGTCCATTCTGAAACTATTCAGATCATCCAAACCAAAAAAATGTAGGCTACATTTTTATAACTCTCGGCTGACATAAACTACAATATGAATTAGCTAATAGCAATTACTATTATAATTAATCACATCACAGGTGAGCTCACCATTGATCGAAATAAATGAGTAAAAAATTATTTATTGTTTTAATCAATAAAAAAATATTTAGAAATTGAAAGTAATCTGATGATGGGTAGTTTCTGCATGCCGCGATGCTTTTTTCTCTCACAGAAACCAAAGATAATAAGAGAAGACATGATGAGTTTGGTCTGTTTTATAGTATCTCAAAAAAGTTCTAAGATTTGTGAACCTTTACTCACCTCATTTTGTTATAACATCTCTGGTCCGACAGATGATGTTGTGACACCCAGAATGCATTGTATGTCAACAAGCATGGCTCCACACACAGCTGGAATTAGGTTAGCTCATCATAATCAGTACAACCTTCAAAAAAAGTATGTGCCCATTACAATCTATGCAAGAATCGGAATGCATGATTTGACAATAGTATGTGAAAACGTGAGTAAAACAGTAAATATATAAATAATTACCACAAACATTTTCTGATTGTGATTTATTGCTACAAATGGCGCGTGCCTGCAGTCAATCACGTAACCTCTTACTCCCACTCTGAGCCATTCAGTGTTGTTGTTTATGTATGTTTATGTATGTAGCTAGTGAGAAAAGCTGTAGCATTAGCAATGTCTCTCAAAAGGAGACAACTCACAAATGCAGGAATTCTGGAGAATGTTTTAATTCTGACAATGAGTCTGAGTATGAAAGTCAGGAATCAGATTCTGACAGTGAGGAGCTGCCCCCCAACCTTGTAGCCATTGAGAACCCTGAATCTGAGGACTCCTTGTCCACTGACAAATTCCCAGGTCCCTTTGAAGATGCTGGTGGTGATGGAGGCAGACCGACAGTGGATGAAGTACAGGAGTTCTGTGATATCTGGAAGGCCGCCAGCCATTTCACCCCTCCTGGCCCTGCTGTTTGCTTTGATGAGTCCCAGTCTGGAGTGCAACGCCCCTTGCCATTTCCATCTGAGGCATTGTGCTTCAAGTTGTTTCTGACAGAGGAGCTGGTGGGAGACATAGTAGAGAAGACCAATCACTATGCCTTGGAGTTACAGGAGAAGAGAGCCAGGACGGCTCCCCGGGAGTGGGAAACTCGCTAAATAGGTGACAACCACAATTAGGGAAAGGTATACCTTCCTAGTGACAGTCCTTCTCATGGGGATATTAAAGAAGAACTCCCTAAGATAATTAGATCTTATGTTTGCAACTCCCTTCTTTTCCCAAGACCACTTCCTAGTTCTGCTGCGATGCCTGCATTTCATCAACAATGCTACTGCCATCCTAAGTGAACCGTTATACAAAATAAGACATGTTCTTACCAGCCTGACATCAGCATTTGGTCAGGTTTTTGTGCCATTAAAGGACCTATGCATTGATGAGTCCCTGATGTTATGGAAAGGTAGACTGGCGTTCCATCAATATATTCCCTCCATAAGGTACAGGTTTTGGGTCAAGTTCTTTATCATGTGCGATGTGAAGACAGGATTTGTCCAGGACATTATTGTTTACACAGGGTCCACCACTGACATACCACACCATGCTGGCTCCTCATCTCAGCAAGGGACACACTTTGTATGTGGACAATTGTTACAGCAGTCCCACACTCTTCCAGCATCTGCTCTCCATCAGCACAGGGGCCTGTGGCACAGTCAGGTTGAACAGGAAGGGGATGCCGGCATTCAGATGCAGAGAGTGGAGGTAGAGTTCATGGAGAATGGTTAACAGCTGGCAGTAAAGTGGCATGACAAACCAGACATCCATGTCCTCTCCACTGTCCATACAGCAACCATGTCGGCCACAGGGAAGATGGACCACCTGACGAGAGAGAGAAAAATCTAACCAGACTGTGTGCTTGACTATAACCTCAAAATGGGGGCAGTGGATAAGGCGGACATGATAAACAGCTTCGTGGAATGCAGTCGGAAAATGACCAAATAGTATAAGAACATATTTTTCCATCTGGTCGACACTGCTGCCCTCAATGGCCACATAGTTTTTCATTTACATTTACATTTAAGTCATTTAGCAGACGCTCTTATCCAGAGCGACTTACAAATTGGTGCATTATTACCAAACAAAATATTTTTTTGTAATTGGAAGTACAGTTCACATGCAGAAACTATTATAATGTTATAGGGCACTTTGATAGAAACGCAGCCTAGATTTTAACTAGGGCGTCTGTAGTGACACCTCTAGCACTGAAATGCTGTGCCTTAGAGCACTTTGCCACTTGGGAGTCATAAGGCCAGGGTAGCTTCAAAATACAACACAAGCTAATACTTCTCTGACGCAATTAGCATTGTTTTACAGAGCTAATAGAAGAATGTAGCTAGCTACATAAGCACGATTGAATATAACACCATAAAGTTGATGAAATTTGTAACGCTACTTCGCGTGTCCGAGGTTCTAAGGAATATACACAAATGTATTATGCTCCATACATACAGTGAGCTACAGTAAAAACAGCATATCATGACATACAGAAACTATTATAACGTAATAAGGCACTTACTTTGATAGAAACACAGCCTAGATTTGAACCAGGGTGTCTATAGTGACGCCTCTAGCACTGTGCCTTAGGCAGCTGCGCCACTTGGGAGTCATAAGGCCAGGTCAGCTTTAAAACACAACACAAGCTAATACTTATCTGACTCAATTAGCATTGTTTTACAGAGCTAATAGAAGAATGTAGCTAGCTACATAAGCGCGATTGAATATAACACCATTAAGTTTATGAAATGAGTAACGTTACTTTGCGTGTCCGCGGTTATAAGGAATATACACAAATATATTATGCTCCATACATACAGTGAGCTACAGTAGAAACGACATAACACAACATACAGAAACTATTATAACGTATTAAGGCACTTTGATAGAAACGCACACATTTACAAAGTTATTATTGGTAATGAAAACCACAATGACTGCGATGTGGGCAACAGACGGAAAATGTGAACATGTGTGTGCAGATCCTGTTGTAACGGGAGATGTGCAAATGTCTGCAGACTTTAACTGCACAAACAATTGGGAAGTGCTTGGGTAATTTTGTACAAGTCAGAAATGTCCAAAAAAAATGTATTGTCCGCAAAAGTAAAAAGGACTATTTTTATGTGAATGAATGAGGAGGCGGAACACACCTCAATTGAAACTGTTCTTAGAAAATAAAAACGTAGAAAATCATTTGAAATTGACAAGTTGAAAACAGCCTATAAATAAAAACAGGCTGCTTGCCTTGGTTTGAGCGCAGCACGGATTAAATGTACTGTTGCGTAACAATCACATTCTGGAATGGAGAGAACGTTCTAACATCAGCTGCGTAAAAAAAACTCACGCTGGGGCAACCGTTAGAGATATTTGGATCTCACGTATGAAAAGGTTAATTCATTTTAGAATAAGGCTGTAATGTAACAAAATGTGGAAAAAGTGAAGGGGTCTGAATACTTTCCGAATGCACTGTATATGTAGTGCTGTTGTTGGTGTAACCATTGTGTATCATGGATATACACTGGGATATACAGTGTACAAAAACGTTAAGAACAGCTCTTTCTATGACATAGACTGACCAGGTGAATCCAGATGAAAGCTATGATCCCTTATTGATGCACTTGATAAATCCACTTCAATCAGCGTAGGTGAAGGGGAGGAGACAGGTTAAAAGGATTGTTAAGGCTTGAGACAATTGGGACATTGATTTTGTACATGTGCCATTCTGAGGGTGAATGGACAAGACTAAATATTTAAGTGCCTTTGAATAGGGTACGGTAGTAGGTGCCAGGCACACCAGTTTGAGAGTGTCAAGAAATGCAACGCTGCTGGGTTTTTCTCAACAGTTTCCCATGTGTATCAAGAATGGTCCACCTCCCAAAGGACATCCAGCCGTCTTGACACAACTGTGGGAAGCATTCGAGTCAACATGGGCCTGCAACCCTGTGGAATGCTTTCAACAACTTGTAGAGTCCATGCCCTGACAAATTGAGGCTGTTCAGTGTATATGGTATAGGACATTGTACTGTATAATATACAGTGCAACATGGAACGATTCAGATAAGTTGATTTATCTTTTGGGCTTATATTTTTTGCAGTTGGCTGCAGCCTTGATAGAAAGTAATGGGGACAATGGCAGCTTTACAAAGAGAAGTTAATCAAAGTTAAACAGCAATAATGCATTCTCATTCCAATAGCCTCTGACGGGTAAAAAGGAGTGAATGACATAAAAGGATTTGATCAGTGGAGGCTGCTGAGGGGAGGACGGCTCATAGTAATGGCTGGAATAGAGTCAATGGAGTGGTATCAACCACATGGAAACCATATTTTTTTTATTCTCTCCTCAGCAGCCTCCACTGGATTTGATGCAATCTGGTGCAATAAGGCTGCCTAACATAATAACTTATCTGAATGGAGCAAAACTAAGTCTAAGAAGAAGTCACTGTGGGTTACAATGATTGCCCACTAAGGAGCCTGAAGCTCTGTATAATGTGTTCTTGGGAGAGTTGTTAAGTTGATGTAATATTTTTCACTAGAACACAGAGTTAGAGACACATATCCATCTATCCTGTGGGCTGCCGGAATTAAGTTGTTAAATTAGCCAAATTCCCAAAGATCTGACTTATATAAAGTTAAGCATTCTTGTTTATTTAGATGTGTCATTGAATCTCCTGTTGTGTGCATAGAGCACATGCCTCAAAATAAGTCATAGTCCTTTCTCTGTTTACTGAAGATGTGGGACATTAACTCTAGTACCTCCGCTCCTAGTTTTCTAGTTTTACACCAGAGGAACTAATTATGTTACTTTTCTCTGCATAATAAAAAAATTTATGCTAATGAGTTGGAAGAAATGATTTCCTCCTGCTGTTTTTCTAGGCTAAACCATATTATTTTTGTGCTTACAATACAGCGTTTGTCCCAGAAATACCAAATGAAGACTGTCACAACCCCCCCCATATCTCTTGTGGACTAGATATTATGCATAGGCAAATAAAGGGTAAACTTATATTGATATAGAAAATCTATATAAGTATAATGTAGCCCTACAGACAGTATACAAAACATATGCATCATCTTTGTGTTATATAAATGACTCAAGTGGGGATTAACAACTCACATCCGGTTTTAACCTGTCTGGGCTAGGGGGCAGTATTTTCACAGCCGGATGAAAAATGTACCCAATTTAAACAGGTTACTACTCTGGCCCAGAAACTAGAATATGCATATTATTAGTATTTGGATAGAAAACACTCTGAAGTTTCTAAAACTGTTTGAATGGTGTCTGTGAGTATAACAGAACTCATATGGCAGGCAAAAACCTGAGAAACATACAACCAGGAAATGAAAAATCTGGTGCCTGTAGGTTTTTCAAGTCATTGCCAATCGAACACACAGTGACTAAGGATTCATTTTGCACTTCCTAAGGCTTCCACTAGATGTCAACAGTCTTTAGAAAGTTGTTTGAGGCGTCTATGATGAACAGAGAATCCGAATGAGAAGGCTGGGAAGTTGGTGACCCAGGGAAGGATGTCAGTTCATTGGCGCGCATTCACGCGAGAGGTAGCTCTGTTCCAAAATGTTTTTCAAGACACTGGAATGGTCCGGTTGGAATATTACTGAATCTTCACGTTCTAAAGGCCCTAAAGATTGATGTTTTACAACGTTTGACATGTTTGAACGAACGTAAATAGATTTTTTTTTTGTACTTTTCGTCGTGACATTTTTTTCGTGTGTCCTACATTTTGAGTAGCTTACTGAACGCGCAAACAACATGGAGTTATTTGGACATAGATTATGAACTTTATCGAACAAAACAACATTTATTGTGGACCTGGGATGCCTGGAAGTGCCTTCTGATGAAGATTATTAAAGGTAAGTGAATATTTCTAATGCTATTTATGCATTTAGATGACTCCAAAATGGCGGCTATCTGTATTGCGTAGTGTATTTTTCTGAGCACAGTACTCAGATTATTGCAAAGTGTGCTTTCCCAGTAAAGTTCTTTTGAAATCTGTCAATGCGGTTGCATTCAGGAGATGTTTATCTATAATTCTTTGAATAACAGTTTTATCAACGTTTATGACGAGTATTTTTGTAAATTTTAGTGCTGATTCATCGGAAGTTTTGGGGGAAATACATTTTCTAAACGTCACGCGCCAATGTAAAATGCTGTTTTTGGATATAAATATGAACTTGATAGAACAAAAAATGCATGTATTGCCTAACATAATGTCCTAGGAGTGTCATCTGATGAAGATTGTCAAAGGTTAGTGCATAATTTTAGCTGGTTTTCTGCTTTTGTTGACGCCTGTCCTTGCATTGAAAATGGCTGTGTGTAATTTTTTTGTCTACGTACTGTCCTAACATAATCTAACTTTATGCTTTCGCCGTAAAGCCTCTTTGAAATAGGACAATGTGGTTGGATTAAGGAGATGTTTATCTTTCAAATGGTGTAAAATAGTTGATTGTTTGAGAAATTGTAATTATTAGATTTTTGCTATCTTGTCAAGCAATCCCGTTACCGGGATGAGAACGGGAAGGGTCCCATAGAGGTTAAATCAAGGGAGATGATCCAGGCTTGCACTCTCTAGATTCACCAAAGGAATGTGCGTTGCCTCAGACTTTTTCCCTCTGAAACTATAACACGTTCAAAAGCAAATACTGGAACAATATTTCTAACATAGAACGTGGGGAATGGTCAGAGGCAATCTATAAGACACTAAGATAATTTTGTTTGTTATTTCGTGATGCCATTAAAAATGTTAGAAAGGAAATACTTTAACTTGGAAATTATACTCACTACAGTTTCCAAGGATGAAAGTGTTTTTGTTGAAAGAGGGATGTGACTTGAGATGCTACAAGAGATAATCATTTTTCATAACTTTGCATAGTGAGTAATCACCGCCCCGGAGTAAGGTCAGGGTGTGAAACAGCATGTATAACCGCCCCTTTCAAGCAAAAGGTATAAGTAATGGGTTAAGAAAAAACACATTAGACCAGAAAAGTGTGAAGCTGCAGCTCCACGTTTAAAGTGGTTTGAACTGGTACGGCTGATTAGCTGTCCTAAGTAAAGTATCTTCAAAGTATGAATTTAAGTAGGACTATCCTGTTACTCTGCTCAAACCACTGTGTTATGCGACTCTCATCACCCCACTGGGGAACCATTGGCTGGCTAGCCTTTCTTCAAAGAAGCATCTTCAAGAGCAAATGGAAGGAAAATCAATTCTGTAGTTCTGTTCAGGACTACATGACAAGTTACCGGATACTTCCCCTCAGGATGAAGCAAACCTTCCCTGCGCACTTGGTGCGGAACGCCTTGATAAAATCATCAAGAACTTCCGCACCTTTGACCCCGTTACAGGGAAGCCAAATGACACTGGATGGCTACCCGAATGCTATTGGGTACTGACAGGCTTTACCTGTTGAAGCGAACAGACACGTGACAAGGTTTATCCATTTATTTACATTTACATTTAAGTCATTTAGCAGACGCTCTTATCCAGAGCGACTTACAAATTGGTGCATTCACCTTATGATATCCAGTGGAACAACCACTTTACAATAGTGCATCTAAATCTTTTAAAGGGGGGGGGGGGGGTTAGAAGGATTACTTTATCCTATCCTAGGTATTCCTTAAAGAGGTGGGGTTTCAGGTGTCTCCGGAAGGTGGTGATTGACTCCGCTGTCCTGGCGTCGTGAGGGAGCTTGTTCCACCATTGGGGTGCCAGAGCAGCGAACAGTTTTGACTGGGCTGAGCGGGAACTGTGCTTCCTCAGAGGTAGGGGGGCCAGCAGGCCAGAGGTGGATGAACGCAGTGCCCTTGTTTGGGTGTAGGGCCTGATCAGAGCCTGAAGGTATGGAGGTGCCGTTCCCTTCACAGCTCCGTAGGCAATCACCATGGTCTTGTAGCGGATGCGAGCTTCAACTGGAAGCCAGTGGAGAGAGCGGAGGAGCGGGGTGACGTGAGAGAACTTGGGAAGGTTGAACACCAGACGGGCTGCGGCGTTCTGGATGAGTTGTAGGGGTTTAATGGCACAGGCAGGGAGCCCAGCCATTTATAACAGCAACACATGCAAAACGACTATGCTAAACTTGCCACGGCTTTGAAAATAGAATTAAGATGTTCTGACACTCGCAAAGATGACAGCTCGCTGGCTAACACTGTCAATCAAGCTTGTAATGAACACCCACAAGCATACTATCATAGGCTTTGTTCAGCTTACTCACTGAAACAGGAATGGAAGAGCTACTACCATTCAAACAAATGTTTCTGTCCAACATGTCTCCCGACTTCATTAACTACTTGGGCCCTACAACCCATGTTGGTTTGCCAATCTCAGAACTTAGAGTGCCAGCGAGCACAGCTTTTGAGGCATCAAAAGTGAGCTACGCTAAGAGACCTGACATCTCGGTTTTCAATATTGAGCAGAAGCACTCACTCCAGTAAGAGGTTGCGGCATCAGGGATAGGAGCGGTGAGTGATGATGAACAGTAACCACCAACAGTATGATGCAGTATCTAAAACAGTAACCACCGCAGTAAAAATAACGTCGGCAACTAAACAGTATTGCAACGATCGACCTGGCCGCTACGTTCCTGCACCCAACCCACACAAAGGTCAAGACACAAGGGTAATAAGGTTGACAAAGGGTTCAATGCCCCCCAAATCGTAGACCGATGTTCTGCTAAGAGAAGTACAGAAGCAAAAACATTTTGAGAAAGAGGAAAAAGATAAGTCACTGAAATTAACACTAATACCGAGGACGTAAAGGATCAAATTACCCCCGCTCTCACTCAAGACCCTATCCAGGGCCCGCTTGATCAAGAAACAAGCCCACTGATTTTGACTATAGATTCAGACACAAATGTTGCGACGCACAAGGTAAGCAACAGCGCAATAGCAAATTCCACTTAAACTCCGATAGAGGACCCACTTGATCACGAAGTACACCAGTCTGTCTTGACAATTGACACAGATAACACACCACACCGTTGTGAACACCCACTCCACTTTGTTGGTGATATGACGAGAAAAGAAATCTCAGACAGGCCATACCTTAAAACAGTCTTAGAGGACTGCTTAACCAGTGATGCGCTGATCGATTCAGGTTCAACAATTTCCCTTATATCTCAAACTTTGCTGGATGAACTCAAAAGGACGGTAGACCCAGCAAAACGGTTAAAAACGGAACGATGCAACACTAAACTTTGAGGTTTCCCTCAGGCTACCCTGCTTCTCACCAGGCGTCTCCTACTAAAACTGAACTTCCATAGCATGTCACTTATCCACACTGTGTACGTGACTAGCATTGACACTGAGCAGATACTGATTGGGGTAGATTTAAGTGACAGTTTGGTACCACAAATGGATTGGAAAAACAACCAAGTATGGTCACAAATAACCATGCCACCTCCACTGACACCACCGCCTTCATGGAAGGCTACCTGCAATACATTATGCAATGATGAAGGAACGGCGACACCAACAGACAAATCTCTGGTGAACTTGGTCATTAGTCTGCCATTAGTGGCAGATGAAAGTGTGACAAGTTCAACTCGAAAGTTGACCAAACATGAGGTTTTCATGTGTCACATGGGTGAATCTCCAGCCGACACATACCGTCCTCCACTGATAGGCAGCGTGTGCCTAAGCAGCACAATGGTTGAGGAAGCCATACTGGCATACTCAGCAATCAATTTGGGAAATGTTCAACAACATTTCAAAAGCGGCTAACTGCCAACCCCTTGTTCCGAAAATGTTAGGGGTGTGTGCGCTATCACTCCGCATTGGCCCCAAGGAAGTAACTCACTACCTACTGGTTGTTGCGAACCTCACACATACCGTCTATGTGGGAGTGGACATTTTGGGGAGATTGGGTGTTAAACTTGATACTATAAACCAAGTTCTGTGGTCTTCGGCGTCAGCCAGTTCAACATGCCTTTTCTTTTGACCCTGTGCAGATGACGTCCTGGCATACTATTCCTGAAGCTGGCCAAGGGAAACTAAGTCCACCATGGTGATACCTGCAAGAACCACAGAGGTTTCTGTAAGACTAAACCTGTCGCCCGGCTACCGAATGGAAGGCACTGCTACGTTCTTCTAACCCTCTCCGCGACTATTCAACTTGGGGCAACTATCAACGGTAACCCGCTGTTGGAGCTAAACGCTAGATCCACTTACCTCTTGGTGCAGAATCTGATTTTATTTGTATTTATGTTATTTAAACTTTATTTAACTAGACAAGTCAGTTAAGAACAAATTCTTATTTACAATGACGGCCTACCAAAAGGCAAAAGGCCTCCTGCGGGGACGGGGGCTGGGATTAAAAATATAGGACAAGAAAACCCATCACAACAAGCGAGACAACATAACATGGCAGCAACACATAACAACACAGCATGGTAGCAACACAACATGTTAGCAGGACAACATGGTAGTAGCACAAAACAGGGTACAAACAGCACAAAGGGCAAGAAGGTAGAGACAACAATACATCATACAAAGCAGCCACAACTGTCAGTAATAGTGTCCATGATTGAGTCTTTGAAGGAAGAGATTGAGATAAAACTGTCCAGTTTGAGTGTTTGTTGCAGCTTGTTTCAGTCGCTAGCTGCACCGAACGGACAAGACGAGTGACCCAGGGATGTGTGTGCTTTGGGAACCTTTAACAGAATGTGACTTGGCAGAACGGGTGTTGTTATCAAGGCACAAGGCGAGACCCAGATGCAGACACAGAAGGCAGATGGTTGGAGTCTTACAATGTGTAATAATCCAAAGGGGTAGGCAAGAGAATGGTCGTGGACAGGCAAAAAGGTCAAAACCAGATCAGAGTCCAGGAGGTACAGAGTGGCAGACAGGCTCGTGGTCAAGGCAGGCAGAATGGTCAGGCAGGTGGGTACAGAATCCAGAAACAGGCAAGTGTCAAAACCGGGAGGACTAGAAAAAGGAGAATAGCAAAGGAGTACAGGAAAAACACGCTGGTTGACTTGACTAAACATACAAGACGAACTGGCACAGAGAGACAGGAAACACAGGGATAAATACACTGGGGGAAATAAGCGATACCTGGAGGGGGTGGAGACAATCACAGGAACAAGTGAAACAGATCAAGGCGTGACAGTTGTATTCTTCTTACCAAACCACATTACCTCAGTTTTGGAGGTGTTCAGAACAAGGTTAAGGGCAGAGAAAGCTTGCTGGACACCAAGAATGCTTTGTTGTAGAACATTTAACTCAAAATCCGGGGAGGGACTGTATCATCTGCATATAAATGGATGAGAGAGCTTCCTACTTCCCAAGCTATGTTGTTGATGTAAATTGAGAAGAGCGTGGGGCCTAGGATCGAGCCTTGGGGTACACCCTTGGTGACAGGCAGTGGCTGAGACAGCAGATGTTCTGATTTTATACACTGCACTCTTTGAGAGAGTTAGTTAGCAAACCAGGCCAAAGACCCCTCAGAGACACCAAAACTCCTTGGCCGGCCCACAAGAATGGAATGGTTTACCGTATCAAAGCTTTGGCCAAGTAAATAAAAATAGCAGCACAACATTGCTTAGAATCAAGGGCAAGGGTGACATCATTGAGGACCTTTAAGATTGCAGTGACACATCCATAACCTGAGCGGAAACCATTGCATACCAGAGAGAATACTATAGACATCAAGAAAGCCAGTCAGTTGATTTTTAACAAGTTTTTCCAACACTTTTGATAAACAGGGCAAAACAGAAATAGGCCTATAACAGTTAGGATCAGCTTGATCTCCCCCTTTAAATAGAGGATGAACCGTGGCTGCCTTCCAAGCAATGGGAATCTTCCCAGAGAGGAGAGACAGGTTAAAAAAGGTCAGAGATAGGCTTGGTGATTATAGGGGCAGCAATCTTAAAGAAGAAAGGTTCTAAACCATCTGACCCAGATGGTTTTATGTGGTCAAGTTAAGGAGCTCCTTTATCACCTCGGACTCAGTGACCGCCTGCAGAGAGAAACTTTGCAGCGGAGCAGGGAAAAAAAGAGGGAGGAGCATCGGGGCTAGTTGCATTAGAAGGGATGGGAGATGAGGAAATGTTGGACTGGCAAGGAGGCATGGCTGAGTCAAATAGAAATCCTGACTTAAAGTGGAGATTAAAAAGCTCAGCCATGTGCTTCTTGCCAGTAACAACCACATCATCAACTTTAAGGGACATGGGCAGCTGTCAGGAGGAGGGTTTATTCTCCAGGTTTTGAACTGTTTTCCAGAACCTCTTGGGGTTAGACCCACAGAGAGAGAACTGCTCCTTAAAGTAACTAACTTTGGCCTTCCGGATAGCCTGAGTGCACTTATTAATCATTTGCCTAAATGAGAGCTAGTCAACCTGAGTATGCGTGTACCGAGCCTTTTGGCCAAATGCAATTCTTGAGGTGGAGTAACTCTGCAAGATCACAGTCGAACCAGGGGCTGAACCGGTTTTTAATTCTCATTTTCTTTATAGGGGCGTGTTTGTTAGCAATACCACTGAAAATATCAAAAAAGAAGGTCCAAGCATCTTCGACAGAGGGGCTTGATGATTCTATAACAATTTACAGAGGTCAGGTCATGAAGGAAGGCTTGCTCAATAAAGTTTTTTTTAGCAAACGTCTATGACAAATCAGGACAGGTCGTTTCACTGAGCAGCCATTACGAACACAGGCTGTAAAACAATGATCACTAAAGTCATTACAGAAAACACTAAATTGATACCTATCAGAATTATTTGTGAGGATAACATCGAGGAGAGTAGCCTTTGCTGGGTGTTTGGAGTCATAACTTGTGTGATTGGTAATAATCTGAGAAAGATTTAGGACTTGGTCAGGTGGTTTAAGCATGCCCCAGTTCATTCCTCAGCACACTCAGTTAGGAACACTGATCGATTACTCCTTCCATGATTTTGAGCTGGTTGTTCCTGTGATTGGGTCACTTCCTTCCTCCCTAGACCCATGTGCTGAGGGAGAGGCGATTTTTACTTGTCCGTCAAAGGCAATCGCAATAACTCCCGTAATACCAGTTGACGACATGTCCACGTTCAGACTGGACGTCGACTCAGACCACGAACATGTCGATATACTCCATCGTCATCGTCATCTTCTTCTACATTGGAAGTACACACTGATGAGGCAACAGCAGGTGATTCCCCCACCACTGACAAGCCGTCACTAACTGATGAAGACTTGTTTGATATCTCTGAACCATATCCTGGCTTCCATTTACAGGTACTAATGACGGAGGCAGACGCACTTGTCAATGACACTGAACGACAACAGTTGTGGGACTTAACAAACACAGGGATATCTGGTCGACAGACTTGAAGGATTACGGGGTTACGGACATTCATGTGGTGCGTATTCTTACACCACCCGGAGCAGCTCCTACGTTTGTGAGACAATACAAAATTCCGCTTGCAGCGTACGTGGCGGTACAGGGGATTATCAACTCCCTAATAGCGAAACAGATAATCAGGGAATGTAACAGTAAGTACAGTGGTTCTTCCTTTAAAAATTTTGAGCTTATGCCTCGACCGATGGTGGCAGATTGCGTTGTTCTGTCATTGCAACATACTATCACAAGGGGGAGTTAGAACGCTGATCTATCGGTAGTCTAAACTGTTGCACGAATTGACTATCTTTTCGTAAATTAGAATGAGAGTCTCTATTCTTTGGCACTAGAGTGTGGTCCTGGCGTTGAGAGAGACTTGGGTAAATACAATGGGGGAATTACACTTGACATGTGGACTGATGATTTAGGCATGGTGGGCTTTTGGTTTCTCTTACTCTAAAATCAGAAGTAAATAATTCCAAGTAACCAACTGGATTTATTTACCAGTGTGAAAGAGTGATAGCCCCTCTATATACAGTAAAGTGAGTTTCTGAAACACGAAGTCCTTCTTTCCTGATGTGAAGAAGAAATGGAATGAAAGAAAGTCCAGCGAGAATCTGTCAGCATAAAGAAGAGTGACTCCCTCATTGATGGCTTTGGATCAAAATAAATACAGTTGAAGTCGGAAGTTTGCATACTCTTAGGTTGGAGTCATTAAAACTCATTTTTCAACCACTCCACAAATTTCTTGTTAATTAACAAACTATATTTTTGGCAAGTCGGTTAGGACATCTACTTCATGCATGACACAAGTAATTTTTCCAGCAATTGTTTACAGACAGATATTTCACTTATAATTCACTATATCAAAATTCCAGTAGGTCAGAAGTGTACATACACTAAGTTGACTGTGCCTTTAAACAGCTTGGAAAATTCCAGAAAATGATGTCATGGCTTTAGAAGCTTCTGATAGGCTAATTGACGTCATTTGAGTCAATTGGAGGTGCACCTGTGGATGTATTTCAAGGCTTACCTTCAAACTCAGTGGTTCTTTGCATGACATCATGGGAAAATCAAAAGAAATCAGCCAAGACCTCAGAAAAAATTGTAGAACTCCACAAGTCTGGTTCATCCTTGGGAGCAATTTCCAAAACCTGAAGATACCACGTTCATCTGTACAAACAATAGTACGCAAGTATAAACACCATGGGACCACGCAGCTGTCATACCGCTCAGGAAATGAACGTACTTTGATGAGAAAAGTGCAAATCATACCCATAACAACAGCAAAGGACCTTGTGAAGATGCTGGAGGAAACAGGTACAAAAGTATCTATATCCACAGTAAAACGAGTCCTATATCAACCTAACCTAAAAGGCCGCTCAGCAAGAAAGAAGCCACTGCTCCAAAACCAGCATAAAAAAAAGCTGGTTTGCAACTGCACATGGGGACTTTTTGGAGAAATGTCCTCTGGTCTGATGAAACAGAAACATAACTGTTTGGCCATAATGACCATCGTTTTGTTTGGAGGAAAAAGGGGGAGACTTGCAAGCTGAAGAACACCATCCCAACCGTGAAGCACAGGGATGGCAGCATCATGTTGTGGGGGTGCTTTGCTGCAGGAGGGACTGGTGGACTTCACAAAATAGATGGCATCATGAGGTAGGAAAATTATGTGGCTATTTTGAAGCAACATCTCAAGACATCAGTCAGGAAGTTAAAGCTTGGTCGCAAATGGGTCTTCGAAATGGACATTGACCCCAAGCATACTTCCAAAGTTGTGGGCAAGTGGCTTAAGGACAACAAAGTCAAGGTATTGGAATGGCCATCACAAAGCCCTGACCTCAATCCTATAGAAAATTTGTGGGCAGAACTGAAAAAGCTTTTGCGATCAAGGAGGCCTACAAACCTGACTCAGTTACACCAGCTCTGTCAGGAGGAATGGACCAAAATTCACCCAACTTATTGTGGGAAGCTTGTGGAAGGCTACCCGAAATGTTTGACCCAAGTTAAACAATTTAAAGGCAATGCTACCAAATACTAATTGAGTGTATGTAAACTTCTGACCCACTGGGAATGTGATGAAAGTAAATAAATAATTCTCTCTACTATTATTCTGACATTTCACAGTGTTAAAATAAAGTGGTGATCCTAACTGATTTAAGACAGGGAATTTTTACTAGGATTAAATGTCAGGAATTGTGAAAACTGAGTTTAAATATATTCGCCTAAGGTGTATGTAAACTTCCATATTCAACTGTAAGTACCAACATTCTTTCTGATAGTCTTTAATAAAGAAAAGTTTTGACTGTTTTGACCAACTTAATCTGCTCATGTTGTGTGTGTTTAATTATTTGTGACATTGTGGTCACAATGAAGAATGTAAACAAAATAAATAATATAAATCCTATTCATAATGAATAATCAGATGTGTGTTGCAAGCTTGATTTTTTTAAATTACTATATTAGGTATTGGATCACAAAAAAATATAACTTTTACATTACCGTGTAGTTTACCAATAAAATTGACTGACAGGGATGTGGACATACTCGGTATACATATCCCGAAAGAAGGAAATTATCTCACTCAATTTTAATAGAAAGTTAGCAAAAATTGTTAATGTTGCTACCATGGAAAGGAAAATAACTGTATATTTGTGGAAAAAATCACCCTGATTAACTCTTTAGTCATATCACAGCTTACCTATTTGCTCATGGTTTTGCCTATATTATATGAGAAAATAATATTCAATTTTATTTGGAATGGCAAGCCAGACAAAGTTAAAAAGGCCTATTTATATAATGAATATGAATTCGTAGGGCAGAAATGTTTAAATATAAAAGCATTAGACCTCTCACTAAAGGCGTCAGTCAGACAAAAGTTATACTTAAATCCGAACTGGTTCTCTAGCAAATTAGTTAGTATGTCTCACCCCATGCTCAAAAATGGCCTTTTCCCCCTTATTGAGATTACAACCGCTCACTTTCGGTTATTTGAAAACAAAATCATCTCCAAAATATCGTAATTTTTTAAGCAAGCCATAGAAAGTTGGTTGCAATTTTAGTTCAATCCACCAGAAAAGAAATAATAAATAATACAACAAATGTTGTGGTCAAACTCAAATATACTTAATTGATTAACAAAAACATTATTTTTCAATAAAATGTTTAAAAAGGTATAATCTTTGTTTACGATATCATAAATAGAACTGGTGGAGTTATGTCACACATGCAGCTAGCACAAATATATGGAGATGTTTGCTCTACCCAAAACTGCAACCAACTAATTGCAGCATTACAGCAAATATGGAAGAGGCATGTGGAAAAGGGAAAAAGTAATGAACTTGTCTGTCGGCCCTGCATTAAAGACCAAAATTGGTTTAAGAAAATTGTGATACCCTCTAAAACAATAAATACATTAATTAACAAAAACAATTATAATAAGAAAAAATACTCCACCCATAACCTTTGGACTTTTTAACATTCCCAGAAGGGATGGATTATTATAACCTATTGCAGGCCTAAAACCTGTGGGTTTAACACTCTGAATTAATGATTATATTGAAGCCTGAAGCCACCTCTTAATGAGTTGTGAGAACCGATCTGTTATCCAACAGTTATTATTATGAACCCTGCATTATAATTGTATAAAATCCCCTTAGATATTTTCTGTAAGATTTTACATTTCTAACTCAATATCACAGACCAGATTTGCCCTAACGAAAAATGCATCAACCCCTACAAATATATACATGTATTATTAACCCTGCATTATAATTGTATAAAAGCCCCATAGCTATTAATACCTGTTGGGGCTAGGGGGCAGTATTTGCACGGCCGGATTAAAAACGTACCCGATTTAAACAGGTTACTACTCTTGCCCAGAAACGAGAATATGCATATCTTTCATATATTTGGATAGAAAACACTCTAAAGTTTCTAAAACTGTTTGAATGGTGTCTGTGAGTAAAACAGAACTCATATGGCAGGCCAAAACCTGAGAAGATTCCATACAGGAAGTGCCCTGTCTGACAATTTGTTGTCCTTCTGTTGCATCTCTACCGAAAATACAGCATCTCTGCTGTAACGTAACATTTTCTAAGGCTTCCATTGGCTCTCAGAAGGCGCCAGAAAGTGGAATGGGGTGTCTACTGTCTCTGGGCGAAGAACAGCAGGAAAATTTGTGAGTGGTCAGCCTGTGGACAGTGAGACTGAGAGGCGCATTCACGAGAAGTCAAATTTTTTTTCTTTCAGCCTTTGAATGAATACAACGTCGCCCGGTTGGAATATTATCGCTATTTTACGAGAAAAATAGCATACAAATTGATTTTAAACAGCGTTTGACATGCTTCAAAGTACGGTAATGGAATATTTTGAAATGTTTTGTCACGAATTGCGCCATGCTCGTCACCCTTATTTAGCCTTTACAAAACGGAAGTATTTGAATATAACTATGCATTATTTGGAACCAAAACAACATTTGTTGATGAAGTAGAAGTCCTGGGAGTGCATTCTGACGAAGAACAGCAAAGGTAATCCAATTTTTCTAATAGTAATTCTGAGTTTAGTGAGCGCCAAACTTGGTGGGTGTCAAAATAGCTAGCCGTGATGGCCGAGCTATGTACTCAGAATATTGCAAAATGTGCTTTCGCCGAAAAGCTATTTTAAAATCTGACACCGCGATTGCATAAAGGAGTTCTGTATCTATAATTCTTAAAATAATTGATGTGTTTTTTGTGAATGTTTATCATGAGTAATTTAGTAAATTCACCGGAAGTTTTGGGTGGGTATGCTAGTTCTGAACATCACATGCTAATGTAAAAAGCTGGTTTTGATATAAATATGAACTTGATTGAACAAAACATGCATGTATTGTATAACATAATGTCCTAGGAGTGTCATCTGATGAAGATCATCAAAGGTTAGTGCTGGAATTAGCTGTGGTTTTGGTTTTTGTGACATATATGCTTGCATTGAAAATGGCTGTGTGATTATTTTTGGCAGGGTACTCTCCTGACATAATCTAATGTTTTGCTTTCGCTGTAAAGCCTTTTTGAAATCGGACAATGTGGTTAGATTAACGAGAGTCTTGTCTTTAAAATGGTGTTAAATAGTCATATGTTTGAGAAATTGAAGTTATAGCATTTTTTAGGTATTTGTATTTCGCGCCACGCGATTCCACTTGCTGTTGACTAGGGTGGGACACAAGCGTCCCACCTCGCCCAGGGAGGTTAATTTAGACTCTTCCAATCCTCTAAATGTAATGAGATCTACAGGGACATTTTATTGATCTGCAAGTATTTTCATTTAGAAGCTGCCTCTTAATGAGTTCTGAGAGCCGTGTCATACTAATTATTATTGGATTATTCAACATGTGTCAGTAAAACAGATATTTTTTTATCTAATTCAATAATATATTTGCACCACTGTAAATGCTGTGTTTTTATTTACAGTAGTGATGGACAGCTGGAGGCATTTTGAAAACATGTTTTCAAACACTTGTTTTTCACAAGTGTATCAGGTTGTGAACTCCGCACTTCCATGATGGGCTATGAGCAGGAAAATAGACCCTTCATACCTCAATTTATTTACTAAAGGATAGTCTGATAGCTCAGCTAGGTGTGAAAAAATTCCCCCAATTTGCAATGTATTAAGTACTCTAAAGTTTAACATTTCTAACATTTCCAAACCTCATGCAACCGCAAAATATTGGATAAAGCATATATTGTATAGTATTTGTTCATCAACATCTTTATGCTTTTTCTTTGTTGTAACGTCAGTTTCTCAAGCCAAAACGACTTGATGACCTTCACCAGTTCATCTTTGCATGTAGGCTTGGCAGAGTTAGGGATAAATGTTTTCAGTTGATGCCAAACAAGTTCGATCGGGTTTAATATCAGGAGACCTACATGTAGAGATGAAAAACATATTTGTTGAAATACTGTAGGCAGTGGCAAAAGTGGGATGCATGCCAGCAAAGGCACTACACATAAAAACATAGCTGATATGGCAGACGTGCTTAAACAAATGTGGTTTCTACTGACAATTGAGATGTACAAACTATGGCATAAGGGGATGACAAGCGGATAAGAGGCAATCCGTAATTTTGATAAAGACATTAATGAGCAAGCGACGATGGACGTAGTCAATATAACTATTTGTTTGGCCCTTTTGAAATGTACAGCGACAAATTCAGAACATCAAATCAAATTGTATTAGTCACATGCACTGAATACAACAGGTGTAGACCTTACAGTGAGATGCTAACTTACGAGCTCCTAACCAACAATGCAGTTTAAAAAAAATACGAGTAAGAATACAAAATAAAATAAACTAAAGAGCAGCAGTAAAATGACAATAGCGAGACTATACACAGGGGGGTATGGGTCCAAAGTCAATGTGCGGTGGCACTGGTTAGTTGAGGTAATATGTACATGTAGATAGAGTTAATAAAGTGATGAAAAACACAGAGAGTAGCAGCGGTATAAAAGAGGGAAGGGGGGTCAATGCAAATAGTCTGGGTAACCATTTGATTAGATGTACAGGAGTCTTATGGCTTGGGGGTAGAAGCTGTTTAGAAGCCTCTTGGACCTAGACTTGCCACTCCGGGAACGCTTGCCCTGCGGTAGCAGAGAGAACAGTCTATGACTAGGGTGGCTGGAGTCTTTGACAATTTTTAGGGCCTTCCTCTGACACCGCCTGGTGTAGAGGTCCTGGATGGCAGGAAGCTTTTCCCCAGTGGTATACTGAGCCATACGCACTACCCTCTGTAGTGCCTTGCGGTCGGAGGCCGAGCAGTTGCCATACCAGGCAGTGATGCAACCAGTCAGGACGCTCTCGATGGTGCAGCTCTAGAACCTTTTGAGGATCTGAGGACCCATACCAAATATTTTCAGTCTCCTGGGGGGAATAGGCTTGTCGTGCCCTCTTCACGACTGTCTTGGTGTGCTTGGACCATGTTAGTTTGTTGGTGATGTGGCCCCGTCAATAAGAATGGGGGTGTGCTTGATCCTCTCTTTCCTGTAGTCCATGATCATCTCCTTTGTCTTGATCACCTTGAGGGAGAGGTTGTTGTCCTGGCACCACACGGCCAGGTCCCTGACCTCCTCCCTATAGGCTGTCTCGTCGTTGTCGGTGATCAGGCCTACCACTGTTGTGTCATCTGCAAACTTAATGATGGTGTTGGAGTCGTGCCTGGCTGTGCAGTCATGAGTCAACAGGGAGTACAGGAGGGACTGAGCACGCACCCCTGAGGGGCCCCTGTGTTGAGGATCAGCGTGGCAGATGTGTTGTTACCTACCCTTACCACCTGGGGGCGGCCCGTCAGGAAGTCTAGGATCCAGTTGCAGCGGGAGGTGTTTAGTCCCATAGTCCTTAGATTATTGATGAGCTTTGAGGGCACTATGGTGTTGAACGCTGAGCTGTAGTCAATGAATAGCATTCTCAAATAGGTGTTAATTTTGTCCAGGTGGGAAAGGGCAGTGTGGAGTGCAATAGAGATTGCATCATCTGTGGATTTGTTAGGGCGGTATGGGCTGTTCTTATAGTGTACTCCCTGTACACGTCAGAACCGTAGGATAAATAAATGGGGCATATAAACAGACATTGAAAGCTCTTACAATATTCAATGACTCCGTTTCTCTAAAACAGGTTATAGGCTATTTGTGCACCACCAAGTTAAAACAGTAGGTGAAATTAAGAGGTAAATGTATACCAAATTATTAGGGTGAGGCACATTGAATGCCGTTTGGGTCTTGGTGTGTCAAAAAACATACACGTCATATAACACTAGTTACATAAGCTTTAAATTTGTCAAATAACACAATTATATTATAGAATATTGTGTGTGCTGAATGTGCATGTGCAAGCCAAGCACCACAACTACTATCAGTAGCACTGTCAAAGCTGTACAAAAAAAAGTAGCCAAACAAGCACCCACCCGGCCATGAATGATGTGCTTACAATACCGCGTTGGTGAAAATAGACCAAATGACTAGGGTGAGGCACATGGGCTACTAACAGCTTACCACACAACATACACTTAGTATTAATTTCTTAGCTACTGTATACATTTCTCCCTTACATATTACATCATTTATGCAGCAGCATACAATGCATTTTTGGACTCACCTTGTGAAGCTGGCGCAGTGGTCCTTTGTTGGCAAATTCTGTCATCAAACTTTGTTATCAAAGTCTGTCATTCTCTGGATCTAAAAAAACACAGCCACTCCATTGAAAAGCATGCTAACGTTAGTGGTTTCTTTGCAACGCTTGAAGTTAGCCACTGATTCCTTCCAAATGACTCATTAGTGAATTTGCGATTTCAAACTTGTTGTGTAATCTTTATGTACAATGGCTGATGAGATATGTCTTATCTATAATTTATTTTCATTATTTCTCTTCAAATGACAAGGATTAAAAAGGATTTGCCAGTAGATTGTCTACTTGATGACAACTGATGATGACTGCTAGCTAAGACCTTGAAAGTAAGATGTCCAATCAAAGCTACTGTAGATATAAAGATATTTTATGTAATTATATATGTGGCCAATGACCTTGAGCCTTCTTGGATGGGCACTTCTAATATAACTCTATGGCAGAACCCAAGGGGCTAACATTTTCGAGCTCTAACCTTAGAATTGGGGATGAGGTTCTGTCCCATGAGTGACATAAAACTGAACCAATCATGACAGAAAACTGAGCCAATCAGGCGCAACGCTCTGTATTTTCTGCTGGCTAGCCCCACCACCACAGAAAGCACTGAGCTAGGCTGAAACACCTGCATTTTGGAGCTGACTTACTCAAGAAAGTCCCACCTGCCCTGAATGATGGGTCGCCACTGACTGTAGGTCTGCCGTAGGCAAGGTGAGTCTCATTAGAGTAATGTACTGTTAAAAGTGTTGTAGGTCTATTTACTCTGCTGACACATTTTTTTCTGTAACAATTTTGAGCAAATTGCTCAAGGGCCACGGTTAATTCATCTGTGAAGATGATGCCATTGAATGTCTTGCCAGCTTTGATCCATGCATGGGCCTGCAGCACACAAAGTTCTTTGTTTGTCAGATGAATCATTGGGTCAAAACTAGAGAACAGTACAAAACAAGAGAACACACATTGTTAATGTTCTGAAAAAAAAAAATATATATATATATATATATATATATATATATATGTGTGTATATAAAATGTCTTACCGAGCATTTTCATAAGTCCACTCAAGTTTCTTCAAAAACGTAAATGTGTTTTTGCAGAGCATACAACCATGCCGACAGACAACCGTCCGTGGAGATCAGTGGACAAAGAGCTTGACAACGGGCCACACCAAAAAAACGCATGGTTCCCAAGAAAGTGGTTTGTTTTGCTACATTCTTAAAATGTGTTTCTGCCTAGGCCTACTCCCGACCGGTCACGTTGTACAGCCCCATATTTTCGGAAACCCTTAGGCCTACATCGCCTACAGTAAGAAATGCATTTTCATCTTTTGGGGGGGAATAGAAACACCATAATATTAATCAAATGAATTAAGCTACATTTCTAAAAATCTATCCCATATAGTCTGTTCTAACAAAAACAGGTTTTAAAGTCTCTAGTACAGCCAATATTAAAAACTGTAAAATGCATGAATTAAATTGCTTTAGCCGTGATTGCAAAATGTATCAAGGCTCCCTTTGTTATTTAGGTTAATAATGAAAATGCTTGACTGTATTTAAAGTCATTGATGCTGTGTGATGACATGCACAAATTAATGAGCGATTTAATAACTTAGCTTCTCAAAGATGTCTTCTGGTGGGCTAACTAGCACTAACTACCATTAATGGCAACAATGGCTGACACTTAAATAACGTACCATAGAATTCTGCGGCACCCCGCAAGCTGTGCTGCAGTACGCCACAACTTTTAAAGGAAGAACCACTGTACAGCACTCCCGTGTGGCTTGTTTTGAAACCAACTGGAAAATGGCGTCTTACCATTGACTATAGGCAACTCAACAAGCTGTTTCCGTTGTCACATTGACCAATGACACAGCTCGACCAAGAGTTGCCAAAGGTGACAAATGCATAGTACTTCTCCACCGTAGATGTGGCGAATGGTTTCTGGACTATGAAAGTCCACCCTCGTGACCAACACAAGTAGGCTTTCTATTTCTCGAACACGCTCTTCGCACTCAATTGCTGCCCGTTCGGGTATGCAAACTTCCCTGCAGAATTCAACATCTTCCTGCGAAGTGGATGATAATCTATGTTGACGATGTTCTCATGAGAAGTGAGACATGGTCACACCACCTCAATGAGATGGATCATGTTCTTACACAACTCGGTGCAGCCAGGGCTAAATTGGCAATCATGAAAGGACAGCGTTGCAGGACCAAAGTAAACTATGTTGCACTTCTGGTGGGTGCTGAGGGCATCCTGCCACAATCTAGCAGAATCCAGGCAGTACGCAAACTACGCAAAAGTAAAAACCTGCCTTTGGTGGGGCTTTGGCTGTGTGTCAAAGCTGTGGTGACAATGACACCGACTTAAAATCGCCCCGTTTGACGTAGATCGGCCGTTGCCTTTAAACCATCACTACTTCGAAGAGAGCGTATGTCTTGGCATGCCAGTGGCATTCGTTGATGGCTGTTCTTACTCATCCAGACCACTTGCAAGCCATTTCAATTTCAGCGAAATGCGGTGAAACACAACTTGTCAGAACTTGCAATCTGCACCAACTCAAACTATGCCAGACTCACCTTCTTATGCCACTTGCCGTTTTGGAAACAAAAGCACATGACTACTTCAAGTGGCAAAGAAGTGAAGAACAAAGAGCTCATTCTAATAATAATTAACAAATAATTAACACCTAATAACAAAACACGACATACTGTTGGAAGAAAGTCAAGGGACACCCCAAATCACCTGGTCGTGACAAACTTGGCAACGACCATGCCGATAGCTTGGCGAAATCTGGTGCAATTCACGGCACTCCTTGGGTGTTCGATGCTCGGGACACACTGACCACCAGTACCCCCATGGTGTATGCGGTCACGCGTAGCCTTGTAGCAGCACGGGAAAAATATTTGCACGAACATAACATGTTGCTAACTCATTCATTCCAGAATGGTGACCTGGTAGCATTGCAACACCAAGATGAGACGCTCACCATTTTGATGGCTTTCTTGCCTGGTCCTGTCAATCGCCCAGTGACCGAGCTGGCTTTGGCAGGCTCACATTACTTGCGTTTGCTGTATGCCACTAAGCAGCACCTCACACTTGTAGATGACCTACTAGTGTATGTTTCAGAAACTGACACCACACAAAGGTGGGTGGTTCCCAAAACACAGAGGGGGATAATGATAGCTCATGCCTACGACAAACCATGTGAAGGCCATAGGGGAGGTCAAGGCTACATGCGAAGCATTGCGACAGGTGGCCCACTGGCCTCACATAGAACAAGACATGGTAAGGGTGTGTCTTACCCTTGGAGCTCAATGGCCCAGTTTCTAGGTCGGCAAAAGTATCTCCTGACAGTGACTTGCACATTCACAAAGTGGGTGGAGTGCAAAAATCTGCAACATCTGTTGTGTCAAAATGTTTTTCTTTTACAAAAAAACATCTGAAATAAAAAAAGATATCTCTAATTATGCATTTTTGTAGGATGGAGTTAATTTGGCTGATCCTGACACTGCTGTCTGGTCAACACCAACCCAGCAGATGTACTCACGAGCGGACACTCTACGGTAGGTAGCCATAGGTAGCAAACAGGTAGCCTAGTCAAATAATTAACATCCAATCACATTAACCGTTACTATCTCGCGGGAATTCCACTAACGGTTCATATGTAGCCAAACGTAGCTGCTGCTCATTCCGTTTGCTCGAAAATTGATAAATGGTTAAAAAAAAGTAAGGCCCGCGTCCATAGAGACGCATACCAGCTCTACTTGTAGTACTGCTACTACCAGCAGTACTACACCTGCACCTGTCGACGACACAAGTTGTTCTGCTTCCACGAGCACATCCAATGCTAGCATCAGTAATTCTACATTTGTTGTTAGCCCAGCTAGCATGGACACTGACAGTAGTGAATCTGATGCAACCGAATATCTACTGCCCCCTTACCCGGGAAAGCACCGAACAACAGAAAGGGACGTTGGACCATCGAAGAGGCGCAAATATGATGAGAACTACATTGATTTGGGGTTAACTTATATTGGGAGTAGTGCCTTTCCTCAGCCACAGTGTGTTATATGTGCAAAAGTACTATCTCACAACTCAATGAAACCTTCACTCTTGCGCAGACATTTAGAAACAAAACATGCCAATTTGAAAAATAAGCCACAAGAGTTTTTTGAGCAAGAATTACGACGACTTTCGAGTAGTAAGACATGTATAAAAGCAACAGATACCATTAATAAGAAGGGGCTAGTATCTAGGACAGGCAAGCCCCATACTATTGTGGAGGACTTAAGTCTTCTTGCTACCGCGGATATGGCTGGGACAATGCTGGGGGAAAAGACCAAAAACACTATACAGATAATGCCTTCATCAAACAACACTGTTTCACGGTGCATCAGTGACATGGCAGGAGATGTTTTGAAAGAATTACTGCTTCGCATACAAGCCAGTGTATTTTATGCGTTACAGCTGAATGAGTCAACAGACGTGGCGGGCCTGGCACAGCTCCGGGTATATGTCCGTTTCGTTAATGGGGGGTTAATTAAGGAAGACATCCTCTTCTGCAAACTGCTGGAAACCAAGACAACAGGAGAGGATATTTTTTAAAGTACTGGACAGCTTTGTGACATCAAATGGACTTTGGTGGTCAAGATGTGTTGGTATCTGTACTGATGGCGCAAAAGCCATGACAGGGAGAAATAGTGGAGTGGTAACGCACGTGCAAGCAGTTGCTCCCGACGCCACTTGGGTACACTGCAGCATCCACCGAGAGGCTCTTGCTGCCGAAGAAATGCCCTTGAACTCTTGTGTATTTTCTGCACTGTGCAATGATATGGGCAGCAATTACGCAGGTACTTTCCCGAAACGGATGACACAAACAACTGAATTCGTTGTCCCTTTCATGCCCTACCTCCAGTCCACTTACCTATATCTGAACAAGAGAGCCTCATCGAAATTGCAACAAGCGGTTCTGTGAAAATTGAATTTAATCAGATGCCACTGCCAGATTTCTGGATTGGGCTGCGCTCAGTGTCCTGCCTTGGCAAATCGCGCTGTTAAGACACTGATACCCTTTGCAACCACGTACCTATGTGAGAGTGGATTCTCAGCCCTCACTAGCATGAAAACTAAATACAGGCACAGACTGTGTGTGGAAAATTATTTAAGACTGAGACTCTCTCCAATACAACCCGACATTACATCATTTAAAGCGTACCCTTCTCATTAACCTGTGGTGAGTTATTCACAATTTTCGATGAACAAATAAGGTTTAATATGTAAGGTGGTTAAATAAAGAGCAAAATTATTGATTATTATTATATTATTATTTGTGCCCTGATCCTATACAATCTCTTTGTCACTTCCCCCGAGCCGGGTTGTGACAAAAACTCACACTCATTCTTATGTATCATATACTGTGTGTGTGTCAGGCTTACAATGATGACAAAAAAACACATTTGAGAGTGCAGTGACCCTGGTGCTAGAGGGGGTACACAGCTGGAGGTTGAATGTTTGAAGGGCTATGGGACTATAAAAGTTTGGGAACCACTATTCTAAAGGCATGAAAATGTCACCTCAGCAATGAATCTGTTCATTACAAACAAATTAATCATCAACTATGGGTTATTTATTACAACATATTGTCATTGTCACGGTGAGATTGGAAACATAACTCACAAGCCTATATGACCCAAAAAATATTGAAGAGGCTTGTGTCAGCCTCTACCAGGCTTTCACCTCACCTGGGGTTTGAAAGCCTGTGGAAGTTCCTGCCGGAAAAGGCTAAAAGAAGCTGGAGGGGATCCAAGCCGTTTGCCCCTCCCAACAATTTGAATAGGCACGTTCAAACAGAGGTGGAGAGTCGAAACCGAAAGCCAATAATTTTCAATGGTGCCCATGTTGAAGTGTCATTTCAACCAAATTATATGAACATTTAAATAAATAAAAAATCTTAAATATACATTTTCTGAAAATATTGCTCGCAATGCTAGCACCGTAAATTAACTTACTCTGGAAAATGTGTTCTTCTGAAGAGGGATAGCAGGGGTGGTTGTTTTTGAAAAATCTTGGCTACTCACAGACAATCAACCAGCAGCCGCTGGCAATCAGCACTCCACTCATACCTAATATGAACTTCCCCATGCTTTTGAGAACAATGTGACAGTCATGAGCAAGGCCTAGAAGCCGAGGCTAGTCTAGACCTAATCTCAAGCAGTCTTTCCAAATGAGGTGGAAGGGCTGTTTAAAGCAGCAGCCTTAATTAGGGAAGTGATGAGACAGACAGTTGTGCCAGAGTGTAACGCCCTGGCCATAGAGAGGGGTTTTTTGTTCTTTATTTTGGTTAGGCCAGGGTGTTACATTGGGTGGGCATTCTATGTTCTTTTTCTAGGGTTTTTGTATTTCTTTGTTTTGGGCCGTGTATGGCTCCCAATCAGGCACAGCTGAAGTTCGTTGTTGTTGATTGGGAGTCACACATAAGGAGCATGTTTTTCCTTTGGGTTTTGTGGGTAATTGTTTCTGTTTAGTTTTGTACCTTGTTTAAAGTGTTTCTATTAATTAAATATTGAATATGAACACTCACTCCACTGCGTATTGGTCCACCTTTTCCGACGATGACTTCTCTGTTTCATCTGACGATGAAGACAGCCGTTACACAGAGACACAAACCACCTAGAGGATGGGATGATGAGAGGCTAAATGAGAGGAGATTAAACTAATACCTGTCATAAATGTCAAGAAGGTTTATGAACCTGGATATCTCCAAGCCATCATAAACTCCACCAGCAGAAATATATTGACCTGTCCATCAAAACGGGGAAAAAATGACCAGAACGTTATTGCTTTTTACCCCAGTTCTTAACATTTTGGAAATATATTGGAAGTGTAATCGAGGCGAAAATCTGATATGCATGAAAAATTACCCCATCAACAAAAAAATATGTTTTTGCAATTACTCCAGAGGCCAAAGAATTTATAAAAGTTTGTTTGTTGACAAACATCCTCATGAAATACACCATAAAAACAGCCACATAAATCTTTCTATCAAATGTGTTTTACTGAGTTGGAGTAGATAGAAAGCACACATGTCAATCATCTCTGGAATGTATTTAACCCTGGGATATGTTTTAATGATCTCCCCATAATAGAAGTACTGTATACGTACAAATGGCAGGTTTGTATTTGGATCAGACTTTCCATGGTCCAGGGCATACATATGTGGTTGCGGAATATCCCTTGTGGATTCCCTCTCCTCAATTGCAGGCAAATTTCCACATGTACAGTAGTCATACATTACAAAATGGAACAATGGTATCAAGTGCACATAACTCTATAAAGAATACGAACAACAAAGTGGGGAATTTATTCACATTATATTACACTTTACTTTTAAATAATGGATCACGTATGCAATCAATAATGCATCGTTTTATCCAGCTTTTCCTCCGGCCTTCTGTCCATAAAATTTGCTGACAAAAGCAAAACAAATCTACTTGACTTCAAATGAAATCGTACCCGCTTGACTGTTTTCCCCCAGGATAATGTACCAGTGCTGTTGTGCTTTGTGTGACACTGTAACTGTACTGAGGGCTACCACACAATACAAATCAATGTACTGTACCACCTAAGGGAAAACAACAATAAGTTCAATATTCTAGGGTGGAAAAAGCTCATGTAAAGTTATACAGTAAGTAAGTTCTAGGCCTACAGCCTTGACTGCTTGGGAAATGGATGTAGTTGTCATGTCCAATTTAGTGTATTCATAACTTTTTTCTCTTACATAAAAAAGTATTCGAATCAGATGTTATTCCTGACTCTACTCTGCTTGTGTCAGCTAAGTGTGTAATTGTAAATAGCTTGCATTAGTAACTAGCATGTTTTTGCAACTCTGACAAACTCTGATCTGGATTGCTTCTTCTCATACTTTTATTCTGAAATGTATTGTGAAAGGACTTTTCGGGGGAACTAGACCTGTTTAGCAAGGTCATTCCAGTGGTTGTAATGACTGAATGCTCTGATGATTTAATTTTTAACATTAATTTACCTAAGAGTTTCATGATATTGTAATAATGATTTTCTATGCTCTCTTACTGCATATTGACATTCACTTTGTCCTCAGGCTACCCTCATTTTTCTCTACATGTTCACTTCTACGTGACAAGCTAAGAGACATTCAACTGCGTTTGAGCAAAGATACTGGCAAAAAGTAGATGACATATCCTGCCCTGACGTGCTCTGATCAGGGGAGCTGTTGATGGGCCTGGCAGACAAATCAGAGGGTAGTCATGGTTCTGTCTGCTCTTCCATTATTGCACTTTCTCCATCTGATTGTCTCTTTGATTATTGTCAGGGCATGTGGTAAAAGGTCCACCATTTAGTTACAATATTTGACATTGTTAATTGTATCCTGACTGACCAGCTGAACTCAACACAGATCTCACCAACTAATTTCTCTGTTACACACTATCATTATTCTCTTCCATATGTTTTTACTGTCACGCTGAAACCTGTCTCCTCTCTTAACCCTGGATTAAAATGGTAAATTAGCCATCTAGTTTTCAAAAGGGAAAAAAACAACATACAATATTGAATGAGATAATACAGGGTGTTCACTGTCTGTCACACATGTCTAGGCTGGGGCATGAAATAAGTGGGGTTGAAGTTACATTGTGCCATGTCTAATTTTCATGCTGACAGTGGGTTCAACCTGCCTGGAATAGACAACTACTCCAAACTCCACCACTCTCCCTCCAAACAAGAAACTAATTCTGGAAAAAAGGAACCGGTGCCAACATCCAGAGAAAGCGCATAAAAAAGTGACATGCCATTCTGGGGGTGTTACATCCCCCCTGCTCAAAGCAGAGAGAGGTGGCAGTATTCCCTGCAGTAGCTGCCATGAACTGCTCACTGAGTCAGAGCTCTTAGTGTGATAGGCATGCCAGCTGGCGAGAGAATGGCTGGCTTTGCCACACACATAGCCCTCTCCAGCATGGAATAGAAGAGGCAAGTTTTTCCCTCGCCTGTGCCCACACATTAGGTTTTTATGTTCCTGCACTTCTTGTCAACACCGTGAAATCACTTCAGTTGAAAACAGTGCTCAGAAATACAAAAGGGGTGTGTGAGGCGGACCTTGCTGAAAACCATCATAACAGTGAACTCCTGAATGAATCTTGAATAATGATGAGTGACAAAGTTACAGAGGCATAATATCATACCCACCCCAAAATGATAACTCCCCCTGTTATTGTAATGGTGTCAGTAACTTTCTCACAAATCATTATTCACAATTCATTCAGGATTATCCATAATCATGGTAGCATCCACATTAATGTAGAGGTGTTTAGAAACATATTCCATTCTTATTTACCATAAAAGTGAATCCAAAATGACACAAAACATTTTACCATTCATTTCTATTGGCACAAAATACTCTGAAACACAACCAAAAACAAACAGCAAGCTTGATTTCATCATTGCATGCCAGAAATATAGGACCAAATACTAAACTTTTGACTACTTTAATACACATAAGCGAATTTGTCCCAATACTTTTGGTCACCTAAAATGGGGACTATGTACAAAAAGTGCTGCCATTTCTAAACGGTTCAACCGATATGGATGAAAATACTCTCAAATTAAAGCTGACCATCTGCACTTTAGCCCCATTCTATCATTTCAAATCCAACGTGCTGGAGTACAGAGCCAAAACAACAAAACATTTGTCAATGTCCCAATACTTCTGGAGCTCACTGTATCTAATGTCGTTTTTATGGCTCTGACTCACCGTCAAGAAAGGATACTTGTATTGCATTATACAATTTATTGACAATGTGATGCACCTGCCATTAAATTTAATGTCACGTCAATAGCAATGTTGCCATTGAATGCATTGGCAAAAATTGTATCATTAGAAGTGCTTAACCTTGCTCAACAATAAACTATACTACACATCTAGATTGGGTGTGGGTTTTCAAACCTTTCTCATTTTGACTGTCAAGGTGTTATCCAATACTTAAAGATTTGAACATGACGGTCCATCTTGGAGATCAATACTACATGAGTTGGTGTATACTGGACCTGGTACAGCTGTAACATTATTGAAAACTGATATTCTGTTATGAGGAAATCCAATGCAGCTCACATACTCTTTATGCTTTATTATTTGAGAGTGCAGTACTGACATCTAGTGCTATAATGTGACACAAATTCCCTTAGAGGACTGACAGTGCTATTGCATACTGATATTGCACTGACAGAGTATTATGTGAAGGCTAAATAATTTCTGGCCAAAAATATACAAGACACAGAAATGTAATGAGCATGATATTTACTGCTTACAGTTTGACACATTCATTGAAAATGCAAAGAGTAACCTAACTAGTACCACAATATAAATTCTATACCTATCATTTCAGATTATGTGTTGTTGAGCAGTCTTATCATACCCGTTCATATTATTGATATTAGTGAAATAAAACCCACACAATCAATTAACAATAGGTGTAGCAAACAGTGATAAAAAAAAAACATTCAGCATGGATTTATAATGCAAAGTATTCTCCAGCAATGCCCTGACTTAGTTATTTTTTAGAGCAAACATGTATTGCCTCCTGTGGCAATAAACAAAAGGCTCCCCAGAGTGGAGGAGATTTGTGGCCCCACACAATCCTGTTAACGCTCCCGAATGGCGCAGTGGTCTAAGGCACTGCATCTCAGTGCTAGAGGTGTCACTACAGACCCTGGTTTGATCCTGGGCTGTATCAAAACCGGTCGTGATCGGGAGTCCTATAAGGCGGTGCACAGTTGTCCCAGTGTCGTCAGGGTTTGGGTGCTGTAGGCCGAATTTGTTCTTAACTGATGTCCTGTCGCGACTATCATTAATGCGATGATGGCTATTCAAAGAATAATTACATAACACATTCAATTATTGCACGATTAAATTAATCATAAACGTAACAATTAATTAAATAGTAATCTGTAATGAGCAGAAATGTTGATTGTTGCGTCATTCGAAACTGGCCGTTCTAAATGAGCGTTCTAAATGAGTGTTCTAATCACACGGGGTGTGATCGTACGCTTCAGGAACCACTGTAGAACGATCACACCCCGTGTGATGGTACGTGTGAAAGGGTTAACAAGGTAGGCCAGTTGAGAACAGGTTCTCATTTACAACTGCGACCAGGCCAAGATAGAGCAAAGCAGTGTGACACAAACAACACAGAGATACACATGGGACAAACAAACGTACAGACAATAACACAGTAGAAAAGTCTATATACAGTGTGTGCAAATGTAGTAATATTAGGGAGGTAAGGAAATAAAATAGGCCATAGTGGTGAAATAATTACAATTTAGCAATTAAACACACCAAACACACTTTAATGAGTTACTATCTCCCGACTTAAACTCTAAAGATATTATAAATATCTCACATCAGTAACAGTCAATTATTAATTATTACATCATCAGTCTCATTCTGAACGTCGTTGACTTCGAAAATCTGCACGAACCCTAACTAAAGTGATGAATCATTGATACACAAATTAGCTTCATTATTTATTTACTAACTAGATAATCACACAGAAATACATAAACACACACACACGGTATAGGTTATTGATTACTAACATAATGCAATGAAAACAGTCCCTAGTGGACTAGCCCGATACGTCGGCTTGTGTAACAAGCCGTCATATCAAAAAATGCATGAAATGAAATGTATGCATTCACTACTGTAAGTCGCTCTGGATAAGAGCATCTGCTAAATGACTAAAATGTTAAAAAAAAATGTAAAAAACAATGGAAAGGGGGTGGGGAAAGATAAAGAGCAGGAGAGACAAAGAGAGTGGACTTATCATACACACATTTGGAAACTACGCTCACCGTAAATATGAATATTTAGCACCCTAACAACCAGCTCATTCGGATTAGAAATGCAACATATATTTACGCGTAGATGTCCTTCTCTGTCATCTCTCTGTTGAAACCACTCAGCCCGTCTATGGGAAGTAGTTCGATGTAAGTCTCTGGTTGCCCACCAGAGGTAACAATGTCCTTCTAGTTGCTTCTTTTGTTCTGGAGTGTTCTTAGAATGGGTCCTTCAGGTGTACCACAAAGTGGTGAGAGGGATATGTCTTCCCTCCCGTCTTTGGTCAATTGTCCTAGACTACTTCACATGCAGAGCTACAGACGGTGCATGTTTTGGTCTAGTCTTTACTCGTCGAGAGTTTCAGAGGGTCTTAACATTTTCTGGTTTTAACCATTTCAATTTGTGGACCGTCCTCACGTTCTCTAGTCTGTATTTAAATTCTCAGCGAGTCCTTTTAAGCACTCTGGCCTTGGTGGATGATCCATTCCTCTTGACACAATGTCTGTGCTCACGTGGGCGTGGTTACTGACTGGGCCCAGGTTTATATTAAAAGCCATTATCTCATTTAGAAGGCTAAAATCAATTCTGGCTATCTGTCAGCCCTGTGCCGAGCTGATTTAGCACCTTTGATCCTCACCAAGGAGAGAGAGTCATGACACTCTGTTTCCGCAAGGCAAGCGTTACCGATGCACGTCTGTAACCAACAGGACCCTGAAAAGTGTCTACCCCCAAGCCATAAGACAGCTGAATAGTTAAGCAAATAGCTACCCAGACTATCTGCATTGACCCCTTTTGCACTAACTTTTTTGACTCATCACATATGCCACTGTTTATTATCTATCCTGTTGCCTAGTCACTTTACCCCTACCTATATGTACACATCTACCTCAGTTACCTCATACCCATGCACATCAACTCAGTACCCCGTGTATATATAGCCAAGTAATCGTTACTCATTTATTCAAAACAAATAATTCTCTCTGCATTGTTGGGAAGGGTCCGTAATGTAAGCATTCACTGTTAGTCTACACCTGTTGCTTACGTGGCATGTGACAAATGAAATGTGATTTGATTTAATTTCTCTAGGGCCAGTGGGACGATTTCGTCCCACCTACGTAACAGCCAGTGAAAGCCCGTGGCGCGTTATTCAAATACCTTAGAAATGCTATTACTTCAATTTCTCAAACATATGACTATTTTACACCATTTTAAAGACAAGACTCTCGTTAATCTAACCACACTGTCCGATTTCAAAAAGGCTTTACAACGAAAGCAAAACATTAGATTATGTCAGCAGAGTACCCAGCCAGAAATAATCAGACACCCATTTTTCAAGCTAGCATATAATGTCACATAAACCCAAACCACAGCTAAATGCAGCACTAACCTTTGATCTTCATCAGATGACACTCCTAGGACATTATGTTATACAATACATGCATGTTTTGTTCAATCAAGTTCATATTTATATCAAAAACCAGCTTTTTACATTAGCATGTGACGTTCAGAACTAGCATACCCACCGAAAACTTCCGGTGAATTTACTAAATTACTCACGATAAACGTTCACAAAAACATAACAATTATTTTAAGAATTATAGATACAGAACTCCTTTATGCAATCGCTATATCCGATTTTAAAATAGCTTTTCGGCAAAAGCATATTTTGCAATATTCTGAGTACATAGCTCGGCCATCACAGGCTAGCTAATTTGACACCCACCAAGTTTGGGACAACCTAAACTCAGAATTAATATTAGAAAAATTGGATTACCTTTGCTGTTCTTCGTCAGAATGCACTCCCAGGACTTCTCCTTCAACAACAAATGTTGTTTTGGTTCCAAATAATCCATAGTTATATCCAAATACCTCCATTTTGTTCATGCGTTCAGGTCACTATCAGAAGGGTGACGCGCAAGCGCATTTCGTGACAAAAAAAATCTAAATATTCCATTACCGTACTTAGAAGCATGTCAAACGCTGTTTAACCTCTTGACGGTTGCCTAGGATAGGGGGCGCTACAGCGATTTTTGAAAAAAAATTGTGCCCATTTTAAACGGCCTCCTACTCAAACTCAGAAGCTAGGATATGCATATAATTAATACTTGTGGATAGAAAACACCCTAAAGTTTCAAAAACTGTTTGAATGGTGTCTGTGAGTATAACAGAACTCATATGGCAGTCAAAACCCCGAGACCGATCGTAACAGGATGTGGAATTCTGAATTGCGGACTCAACTTCATCACTTTGCCTATTAATCACACCGTGAGCAATGGTTCATTGAGCACTTCCTATTGCTTCCACTAGATGTCCCCAGTCTTTACAAAGTGGTTTGAGTCTCCTACTGTGAAAACTGACTGAATGAGACGCTATGGAAAGTGGTCACATGAGGAGGGCCATCACCATTATGACGCCGGCGCCCCTGGCTACCCTCCCCTTTCGAAACGTTTTGAAAGACAATGCAATCGTCCCCCTTGAATCTTATTGGAGCTCTGGTTGAAAAAGGCCCTAAAGATTTATGTTATACAACTTTTGACATGTTTGAACGAACCTAAATAAAAAAAAAATGCATTTTATTGAAAGAGTAGTCCCGCAGCCGACGGAAGTTTTGGAGCAGCCTTCAGAACGCGCTAACAAGAACAAGCTATTGGGACGTAAAGGATTAACTTTTTCGAACGAAAATACATTTGTTGTGGACCTGGGATTCCTGGAAGTGCTTTCTGAGGAAGATAATCAAAGGTAAGGGATTATTGACAATAGTATACAAGAGTAGATTTGATATGCGATTGTTCCAAGATGGCACTGACCTGTAACGGTAGCCTATTTTTCTGAGTATCGCATCCCCTTTTATCGCAAAGTGTGATTACCCAGTAAAGTTATTTTTAAATCTGGCATTACAGGTGCTTTCAAGAGATTTTCATCTATAAATCTTAGAATGACAATATTACATTTTAAAAATGTTTTCGAATAGTAATTTAGTAAATTGAAGCGCTGTTTCACCAGATGCATTTGAGGGAAATAGTTAGTCAACGTCACGCGCCGATGTAAAATGCTGTTTTTATATATAAATATGAACTTTATCGAACAAAAGAATGCATGTATTGTGTAACATGATGTCCTAGGAGTGTCATCTGATGAAGGTTGTCAAAGGTTAGTGCTGCATTTAGCTGTTTTTTGGTTATTTGTGATGCATGTGGTTGGTCGGAAAATGGCTATGTGGCTACTTTTACGATATACTCCTCTAACATAATCTAATGTTTTGCTTTTGCTGTTAAAGCCTTTTTGAAATCGGACAACGTGGTTCGATTCAGGAGAGGTGTATCTATAAAATGATATAACATAGTCCTATATTTGAAAAAATATATATATTACATTTTGTTATGCTAATAGGCGATAGGATTTTTCGCTGGATGTCCCGACCAGGGGTTAAAATCAATTTTTATGTTATTATTCTCGTAAAATAGCGATAATATTCCAACCAGGCAACGTTGTATTCATTCAAAGGCTGAAAGAAAAAAATGGAGTAGTCTCGTGACCGCGCATCTCCAGTCTCACTGTCCCCAGGCTGACCACTCACAAACAGAGCTGCTGTACTTTGCCCAGAGACAGCAGACACCCCATTCCACTTTCTGGCGGCTTTAGAGAGCATATGGAAGCCTTAGAAAGTGTCACGTTACAGCACAGATGCTGTAATGTCGATAGAGATGCAACAGAAGGACAACAAATTGTCAGACAGGGCACTTCCTGTATGGAATCTTCTCAAGTTTTGGCCTGCCATATGAGTTCTGTTATACTCACAGACACCATTCAAACAGTTTTAGAAACTTTAGAGTGTTTTCTATCCAAATATACTAATTATATGCATATTCTAGTTTCTGGGCAGGAGTAGTAATCAGATTAAATCGGGGACGTTTTTTATCCGGCCGTGAAAATACTGCCCCCTATCCCAAAGAAGTTAAACTAAGTTGACGACTTTGTCTTTTTATGATTAGATTGTTTTAGGTGTACAAATTGTTAGTTAGTGCTATCGAGTTTGTAGGACCATTTTTAAATGGTAGAATAGGTCTAAATCTATAATACCGTCAGACTCTGAGCATCTTACATGCCACTGGCCACTTTATATTTCGCTGTGTTTTGTAGTTTTGTTTATTTTCCTTTTTTTGGAATGCACTGGTTGCTTTGGGATATCAGGCTGTGGTAAGGCATTTGATGTAAGCAAATTTAGAATCTGTAGAAGGACTACATTACTCAGTGCTCATTGACTGGATATTCCAAATTACTATGGAAATGATGCATCACAATAGTAAAAACATTTTATGCAACATGCAGCAATCCACAGTAGGCCTATGCAAGGCCTGTGCATGAAATCTTCAACTGCATAGCCTCATGACCATTTTTTTCCCCAACTCTCATTTTTGACCGTTTCAGCACAGTTTGAAGCGAAGTAGGTCTATATCTTTGATATAGCCTAGGCTATAGAGCGCGCGTAGCGCCACATTTGCCGTTCAAGGTGATTGCATAGAGGTGGGTCCCCCCCCACCCGTTCCGCTAGCAGAACCCCTAGATGTAAGAATTAAGAGACTCTGCAGTATTTCGTTTTTTTATGTGTTATTTCTTACTTAATTAGCACAGGAAATGTTTTGTGTTATTACATACAGCCAGGAAGAACTTTTGATATCAGAGCGACAGTAACTCACCAACATTACCAGCATTACGACCAGGAATACGACTTTCCCGAACCGGATCCTTTGTTCGTACCCCACAGGGCAATTGAACTGATCCCAGTGGCTGTTCCAAAACTCCGCCTGTGGAAAAGAGGTGCTCGGAGCAGACTTTTAGTCCGACTCAGGAGGCACGTACACCACCCACCACTTCAGAGTATATTACTTTCTAATGTTCAGTCTCTGGATAATAAAGTTTACGAGCTCTGGGCAAAAAGGCTGTTCATGGCGTCATGTAATATAAAAAAATAGGAATAATGTTATAAAGTCATTCACCGTGCTATTGAGAGGGTATGATTCAAGGAATGCAGTGTTGTTTCATCGAACAACGTCCAAGCAGGAATGCATGATAATGCCCTGCATTACGCACTCCTGCCACCATCATTTACGCACACCTGCCTTCCCTCGTCACAGGCTTCAGGGATATTGGACTCTCCTGGACTCACTCAATCACCTGTTTATTACCTCCCTATATTTGTCAGTTCCCCAGCTCTGTTCCCCACTGCTGCATTGTTTGTCATATGTCCGTGTTACCCGTCTGCTGACACTGTTCCTGTCTTGTTCTATGTCTGTTCCCGAATAAATGTCTGACTCCCAGTACCTGCTTCTCCTGTCCGGTGTCGGCCCTTACAGAACAAGTGATCGGCATGAATTTTGGGTTGACAATGAGGCTATTGTCGCTATAATTTTACAGTCAAAATAATGTTAGGAGATGAATTTGCTTACATCTTTTTGTGTATTAATACATTTGGGGGAAGTAGGTGAGCTCAGGGCGAGCATCCCCTTCCAGAGAGACATCGGGGACTATAACATACTCTGTTTCATGGAATCATGGCTCTCTCTGGATATACTGTCCCCGTCCATAGAGACAGCTGGGTTCTCAGTACATCAAGCAGAGAGGAATAAAGAACTCTCCTTGGGAAAAATAAAGGGGGTGTATGTTTCATGATTAACTACTCGTGGTAACGTACAGGAACTCACATCCTTTTGTTCACCCGACCTAGAATACCTCACAATCAAATGCAGACCACATTACCTCCCGAGATATTTATCAAACAGGCAAAACGTCAGTACAGAGACAAAGTAGAGTTGCAATTCAACAGCTCAGACACTAGACATATGTGGCAGGGACTCCAGACAGTCACGAATTATAAAGGGAAAACCAGCCACGTCGCAGACACTGACGTCTTGCTCCCGATCAAGCTAAACACCTTTTTCGCACGCTTCGAGGAAAACACAGTGCCACTCCCATGGACCGTGAGCTCTCGTTCTCCATGGCCAATGTGAGTATGACATTTAAGCGTGTTAGCCCTCGCAAGGCTGCTGGCCCAGAAGTCATCCTTAGCCAAGTCCTCAGAGAATGTGCAGACCAGCTGGCTGGAGTGTTTACATACATATATGACTGACCGGTTCAAATCGGTCTTATGTAGCAAAATTTGAAGTTATGATTTTTACATTGGCTAAAATTAGAGACTCAGAGCTACAAAATGGTATATCATACGATACAGTTGAAGAACAATGGGAAAGTAATTTTGCTTTGAAAGTTGATAAACTTGTAAACTCACTTTTGAGAAAATGGCCTTTGAATGTTTTGGGGCTTCTACTGGAGAGCCCTTCTTTGTCTACACCCATTCAGCATTGTTGATTAGAATGTACTAACAGCAGCAGTCCAGCACCCAAGCTAACTTGCTAGCTACTTCCAGACATCTAAGTGAGAGAGAACAGCTCACTGAACATTACCCGCCCTAGCAGAGCTGGTTAGGCTGTTATGTTATCCAGAGTGTTGGTGACTGCAACTATGCTGTCAGATTGTCCGTTCGTAAATTCAGAGCGTTTCGCGTTCAGAGCACACAAGCGGACGCACTGGCCACTGACTACTGACACCGGTCATATTCAACAGGTGTTGAGCGTTCGTAAATTCATCAGTTATTCTGCGCTTTCTGGCACACTCAGATGAGGGTGCTCTGAAATCCGAGTAGATGGCCAGACTGAATTTACGAACGCACCCGAAATGGTTACTTGCGTAGTGGAGATAGCTAGCTAGCTAGGTAAACAATGTACCATAATCACAACTCATGACATTACTACCCTGCATGAATCTGCTGGTAGCTAACCAACCAGGTTCAATGTTAGCTAGCTAACATTAGGTTATAGCTAGCCAAGCAAATAGTTCTGATATATGAATAATAAGGTCATACACGTAACGTTAGCTAGGTGTCCAGCCAGCTAACGTTAGCTAGCTAGGTAAACAATGAACCATAATTGCAACTCATGACATTACTACCCTGCATGAATCTGCAGGTAGCTAGCCAACCAGGTTCAATGTTAGCTAGCTAACATTAGACTATAGCTAGCCAAGTAAATTACTCTTTCTGTCAACATTAGAAACATGTAACATCTGATAATGTAGCTAGCCAGACTATCTTACCAGTATACATCATTTTAATTTTGTATTTTTCTATTTAACCTTTATTTAACTTTATTTTATTTTAATCATTCATGGTTGGACATGTCTCCTGTTGGATGCCATGGTTGCCCTTAGTTTGAAGATGTAACACGGAAACTGTCATTCTCGAATTCCACTTATTTTAAAACTCAGTCCTCCAGAAAGTGGAGCAACACTTATGTAGTTTTATTAATACACAATACATTTTGAAAAAAAAAACGCTTTAGACAGGATTACCTAGGCATACTGACCAGCTCAAATAGACAGAAGCATGCTATATGGCATACCAATCTGAACTCATCCCTCGTCATGTCCAGCCTACTCATTAGCTCAGCCAATCATGGCTTTTTCTTTGGCTAAACCAACTAAGCTCGTTTAAATGTAACAATTTTATTAATATTTACAGATGTCTGTAGGTAACAGGGAGAACCAATCTCCAGTGTCTTTAAAGAAAGGATTTAGTATTCTAGGTTGCATTAGTATTTTTGTACAAGCAAGCAGTAAATGAACTAGAAACAGATATTTGGCGCCATGTATATCTTGATGTCTGTTGCGTGAGAGCAAAATGTGCCTTTGAATAAATTCTCTCATCTGTGATTTATCATGAACATCCAGGAGGATGGACTTTGCTATTAAATGCCTTGGCTTAGTCCTGCTGGTTGGGCTCTCAACGAATCACCTACGGGGGGCTCGTTGACAAGCTCCATTACTGCAGTAATTAAAAAATAAGGTTTACTTGTTTTGAAGAAATATAAAAGTCTCTCCTTTTGATTACAATAATTCCACGACATCACCCATGACTGCATGACCACACATGTCTCCAACTCAATCATCAAGTTTGCAGACGACAAAAAAGTGGTAGGCCTGATTACCAAAGACGACGAGATAGCCTACAGCAGGGGTTGGCAACCTTTTTGTGTGGAGTGCCAATTAAGAATTTATCCAACCACTTTATTTTAAGAATGTGAAATGTCAGAATAATAGTAGAGAGAATGATTTATTTCAGATTTTATTTCTTTCATCACATTCTCAGTGGGTCAGAAGTTTACATACACTCAATTAGTATTTGGTAGCATTGCCTTTAAATGGTTTAACTTGGGTCAAACGTTTCAAGTAGCCTTCCACAAGCTTCCCACAACAAGTTGGGTGAATTTTGGCCCATTTCCTCTGACAGAGCTGGTGTAACTGAGTCAGGTTTGCAGGTCTCCTTGCTCACACGCACTTTTTCAGTTCTGCCCACAAATTTTCTATAGGATTGAGTTGTCCTTAAGCCATTTTGCCATGACTTTGGAAGTATGCTTGGGGTCAATGTCCATTTGGAAGACCCATTTGCGACTAAGCTTTAACTTCCTGACTGATGTCTTGAGATGTTGCTTCAAAATATCCACATAATTTTCCTCCCTCATGATGCCATCTATTTTGTGAAGTGCACCAGTCCCTCCTGCATCAAAGCACCCGCACAACATGATGCTGCCACCCCCTGTGCTTCACGGTTGGGATGGTGTTCTTCGACTTGCAAACATCCCCCTTTTTCCTCCAAACATAATGATGGTGATTATAGCCAAACAGTTCTATTTTTGTTTCATCAGACCAGAGGACATTTCTCCAAAAAGTACGATCTTTGTCCCCATGTACAGTTGCAAACCGTAGTCTGACATTTTTATGGCGGTTTTGGAGCAGTGGCTTCTTCCTTGCTGAGTGGCCTTTCAGGTTATGTCGATATAGGACTTGTTTTACAGTGGATATAGATACTTTTGTACCTGTTTCCTCCAGCATCTTCACAAGGTCCTTTGCTGTTGTTCTGGGATTGATTTGCACTTTTCGCACCAAAGTACATTCATCTCTAGGAGACAGAACGCGTCTCCTTCCTGAGCGGTATGACGGCTGCGAGGTCCCATAGTGTTTATACTTGCGTACTATTGTTTATACAGATGAACGTGCACCTTCAGGCGTTTGAAATTGCTCCCAAGGATGAACCAGACTTGTAGAGGTCTACACATTTTTTCTGTGGTCTTGGCTGATTTCTTTTGATTTTCCCATGATGTCAAGCAAAAAAGGCACTGAGTTTGAAGGCTTGTTATGGCAAGCCTAAATAAGTTCAGGAGTAAAGATTTGCTTAACAAGTCATATAATAAGTTGCATAGGCTGACTCTGTGTGCAATAACAACATGATTTTTGAATTACTACCTCATCTCTGTACCCCACATATACAATTATCTGTTAGGATCCTCAGTCAAGTAGTGAATTTCAAACACAGATTCAACCACAAAGGCAAGGGAGGTTTTCCAATGTCTGGCAAAGAAGGGCACCTATTGGTAGATGGGTAAAAAAACATTTTTAAAGCAGGCATTGAATATCTCTTTGAGCATGGTGAAGTTATTAATTACACTTTATATGGTGTATCAATAAATCCAGTCACTACAAAGATACAGGCGTCCTTCCTTACTCAGTTACCGGAGAGGAAGGAAACCGCTCAGGGATTTTACCATGAGGACAATGGTGACTTTAAAACAGTTTGAGTTTAATGGCTTTGATGGGAGAAAGCTGAGGATTCTCTTAAATGATGTTGGATGCGGCTTATGGTAGAGAAATTAACATTTAATTATCTGGCCACAGCTCTGGTGGACATTCCTGCAGTCAGCATGCCAATTGCACGTTCCCTCAACTTGAGACATCTGTGGCATTGGGTTGTGTGACAAAACTGAACATTTTACATTGGCCTTTTATTTCCCCCCAGCACAAGGTGCACCTGTGTACTGATCATGCTGTTTATTCAGCTTCTTGATATGCCACACCTGCCAGGTGGATGGATTATTTTGGCAAAGGAGATACGTTCACTAACAGGGATGTAATACAATTTGTGCACAACATTTTAGAGAAATAAGCTGTTTGTGCATATGGAACATTCCTGGGATCTTTTATTTCAGCTCATGAAACATTGGACCAACACTTTACATGTTGCATTTATATTTTTATTCAGTGTAAATTAAGAGATGTACCATGGGCCTACATACTGAATTGTGTGTTATTTCCAAGGTTTTCAAACATTTCAAAGGAGGAAAATCTATCCTGACTGATATTATGACAAATTAAGGCTAGGCAAGGTACATACCAAGTTTCTGGTTTCTACAGCGCACCTATAGGCCAATCGGTGCCGTTTTTTGGGGGCCAAGTCTAGTTTGTGCCGAATTATTAAAAAGATGCCAAACAATGCTTGAGTTATTTGAACATGTCAAGGGGGGAAATAATTCACAGAATAAGAATAGGTTTCACAGCTTCACAATAGATGTCATATATATATATTTTTACTATGATGATTATTACATCCATTGCACAGTGATCGCTGAACCACTCATTCCTGAATAGAAACCGATGATATGAAACTGAGCGAACATGGTAGAGTTGACCCTTGTCACGTGACGATGGGAAGGGAGGCTCATGTTTACACATCAATGCGTGCAAGAGCAGTTGCGAACTGTATGATCTAGCATCATTTAAATGTTTCGCTTTCATTTCTTTATAAATCTAAAATTGCAACTTTGCAAATCTAAAAATTAAAGCGTGCAAAAGGGTAACGACGTTACCGAGAGATTCAAGACCGGAGTTTTGCACTCATAGTGTTGTAGCTAACGTTACCCAGCTAGCATTACATTAGCTTCGGTGTCATGGACGAGCTAGCGGTTGAAGTCAGGGGGACGAGTGGGGCTTTTTACAAGGTGGGTTGGTAACGTTAGGTAGCTAGCAAACTAGCTGCTAGTTCTAGTATTTGAATGCGTTTCTGTTGTACAGCGGTGTCCAGTAAATATGTTGAGTCAGTCAGTGAGCTATCTTGCTACAGCTGGCTAGCTAGCTAGGGGGTAACGCGTCAGGCCCAGACAAGACAGCACAGCCTTATTCTACCAGACGTGCAGCCAATGCTAGCTAACAACACATCTGAAGTTGTTTCAATAAGGCCATAAATAATTTGAGTTTTGTGTCGTTGGTGGCATATGTTATTTCGTCGAGTAACGTTAGTTTCAGGTGTTGCCTAGTTAATATTGTAACGTTAATAAGACTTGCTATCTAGCAGCAGTCAATGAGATTAAAATGTATTTGGCTTTGACCTCTTGTTGGCTCAATGACTGTCTGCTTCATGTCTTGTTTTTTCTCAACCCTTTTCTCATTTTAGGGATATTTGAAGGATGTTCATGAAAGTGCTGTCACCGTGTCCTTTGAAAACAAGTGAGTGTTTGGTTTCCGGCAACATAAACCAATTAACTAACGTTAGCTAGCTGGCGATCAAATCTAATGTGGACTATCCAGCTAGCCAACTAGGTAGCTACTGTAACTAGCTTGTAGTTACAGTAGTTCGATAAATAGCAACGCAGTATGCTACTTTGAATCAGACCCAGGCATTGAGTAATAGTTAACCACCATGGACTACATGTCTACTATAATTAGTTGTACTTGCAAATAACAATTGGTATCTCTTTTAATTGAACTACAGTGTATGTGCACCGCACACTTGTTCAGTTGTTGATTAATTTCCCCTTGTGAAGTGCCCAGGTTTCATTTGTTTATTTCTATTCTTTCAGTTGGCAGCCAGAACGTCAAATTCCCTTCCATGATGTTCGATTTCCTCCACCCACAGGTTTTCAGAAAGAGATAAACGAGAGTGATGAAGTTGAGGTATGTGCTGTAAGTAATGGATAAGGACTTCCCTCCCACTGGTCAATGTCAATTAAACCTAATACTTTGCTGATTGCTAGTAGGCTAGGTTATACAATGATAGTTATGTGTTTCTTGAAAGCAGAAGGGAGCTGCTTTTTTGTGTTCTTTCTGTTTGGTTATTCACAGGGTTTTGGTGAATGTGTATCGCAAACAATTGAAATGGATATCAGTGAGAATAACTCAACAAGATGTACTTAATCAAATATTATCCACTGTTCTATCCACAGGTTTATTCTAGGGCTAATGATAAAGAACCATGTGGGTGGTGGCTGGCGAAGGTCCGGATGGTGAAGGGAGAGGTAAGTCCAATGCAGCAGTTCAAGTGAGAGTTTGCATTCATTTATTATTATTATGTAGCTATTGTAATCTTATCATGATGATCCCCATGTAAGTCTCTTCTTCTCAGTTTTATGTCATAGAGTATGCAGCTTGTGATGCCACGCTCAATGAAATAGTCACATTAGAGAGGTTACGGCCTGTCAACCCAAACAAGACAGCTACAAAAAACTCCTTCCTGAAAATTCACCTAGACGTCCCAGAGGACTTGCTGCAAATGTAAGTAGGCCTATTCTTCAAGGCTTTTTCAAGTAAAGTACTAGAGTTTTGTTGTCATTGCTGCCGTATGTGTGACTATTGGTTTTGAGGCTAATGTGTGACTTGCTATTGGGGCAAAACTGTTTTCTGTTCTTAGGTGTTCGAAAGACTCTCATAAAGATTTTAAGAAGGCAGTGGGAGCATTCAATGTCACTTATGACTCAGACAAAAGACAGCTTGTTATTCTGGTATGTTCGATTCTTTTTCTGGCTTCTCAAAGTTTCACACCTCGGTCCCTGTTAGGTATTGTTTCATACAGTTCCCGCATAATTTCTCTGATTTTAGTCTGTGAATGAGATTACAACCAAAAGGGCGCAGATGCTGAGCGACATGCATTTCCGGAGCCTGCGCACCAAGTTGTCCCTAATGCAGAGGAACGAGGAGGCTAGCCGCCAACTGGAGGTACTTAAAGTTTAAGCACACTCGCAAGTCAAACACATTAGCTAGGTTTCCATCCAATTGGTGATAGATTTTCATGCAAATATTCTAAAATCTGCATAACATTATGCAAACAATATTTCATAGCATTTTCAACTCTACTGATGGCTTTCTCACACAAATGTTGCGTTATATAGGAAGTGTGCCCACTTAGGTATAGGCACGTATAGCCTACATGAGATTATTATTATTATTATGGAGAAATATTATTTGTATTTGTCAAACAGCAGCCAATAAGACGCTCAATATTTATTGGAAAGGAGTTTGAAGCTCATCACCTTGTACTTTCACCACCCTCTGAAGTTCGTCGTCATTGATTTAATCTGTAGCCTAATAAACTGCATGCTTTCCCGACTGGTCATTGTGGGAGGACCACACAAGTCCCCAAGTTTGCTTCGATATGATGGTTATTATATAAATATTTACGCATAAAAGCATTTCCACCGACATTTCTCACGTAATTCATTTTACTGACACAAAGATCCTACCTTGTCTAGCGTGTTTTGTTGACATTTGAAAAGTCTACCGAAACATTTTCTGTTTCCATCAGGCCTGTCATGACTTTTTTTTTTATCCGACATGTACTTTACTCGCATAAAAACATTGAATGGAAACCTGCTTATTGTCTCATATTAAGACAAAGCCATGTTAGCGTTGTTAACCTCAATAGGCTGTCTCTGCATGAGGTGAACTATGGTTAAACTATGCGTGGGGTTATGGTTTGTGTGCAGAGCTCTCGGCAGCTGGCATCTAGGTTCCATGAGCAGTTTGTGGTACGAGATGACCTGATGGGGCTGGCCATCGGGACCCATGGTGCCAATATCCAGCAGGCCAGGAAAGTACCTGGGGTCACCACCATAGACCTGGACGAAGAGACCTGCACCTTCCACATCTATGGCGAGGTAGGGAGCTCACCACACAACTAGCACAAATATGGAAGCTCACAAACGTCTTCTCACAAGCTATATTTACTTGGTCATACTAGTGATAGACATGAATGTATTTTATTTCTGCTGGGTATGATTCAATTGCAGGATCAAGAGGCAGTCCGCAAGGCTAGGAGCTTCTTGGAATTTTCTGAAGATGTCATCAAAGTACCAAGGAATTTAGTGGGTAAAGAAGAAGATGATAAAATTGTGTTCTGTTTGAAAAGTAATCAAAACTCAGTCTCCATTTTATCATCATTCATAATCTAATACCACATCTCCTTTGCCAGGGAAAGTCATTGGGAAAAATGGGAAGTTGATCCAGGAAGTAGTGGATAAATCTGGTGTTGTTCGAGTTCGGATCGAGGCTGAGAACGACAAAAAGCCACCTCCAGTGGATGAGGTAAGTGGCTAGAATCAAATGAACTCTGTATTCACTTTAATTGGTTTCTACTGATGACTTTGGAGCCACTCTGTCCTCATTAGATCCTGTCTGTTTGTTTCTCTTACAGGGCATGGTGCCGTTTGTCTTTGTGGGTACAAAGGAAAGCATTTCCAATGCTAAAGTACTGTTAGACTATCATCTCAACTATCTGAAGGTTAGAAGCTTTCACCTATTGCTTTGCTAAAATTTGCAATATGATTATGTTCCTTTTATGGATGTTAAGATAAATGCCACTTAGCAGAAGCTTTCATCCAAAGACTGAAATCAGGAGTTTGTTTACTGTTCTATTGACTGTTGACTTCATCAGAATGATAGGTTCTGCCTAACATTCACTATTAGATATATAGGTTACTTTTAAATAAGTAAGTTGTTATTGAATACAGTCATGATACAGACGCACTGTCTCCCTGTAGGAAGTGGACCAGCTGCGCATGGAGCGGCTGCAGATAGATGAGCAGCTGAGGCAGATTGGGGGAGGAGGCCCCAGGGCCCCGGGGACTGGACGGCCTGACAACAAGATCTTCATTGTAGACAACGGTGGCCTGGGCATGATGGGCATGGGCTCCCAGAGAGGAGGGAAGCCGTTCAGCAGGGGAGGAGGAGGCCGTGGCCGACGCGGTGGCCCCTCTTTTACCTCCGGTATGTAACTGGAAAGAGTGGAGTTGTATCTGCAGGTCCATATGGAACAGTAGGCTATGTCCAGAAGGCACTGATTGTCTTCTATGTGTTACTGTATGTTCATATGCAACAAGTTCAGCCTATATGGAACCTTATTTCCTTATTTTTTTTCACAATACTATGGCTGTATGGGATTGAGTGGAACTTGGTAAATTGGTGATTATTTACAGGATAACTGATTATCACTCTCACCAGGCACCAACTCTGAGGCTTCCAATGCGTCTGAGACAGAGTCGGACCACAAGGACGAGCTGAGCGACTGGTCTCTGGCCCCCACTGACGAGCTGACAGGGGGCTTCCCCAAACGACCCGATACACGCAAGAGAGGGGGAGGAGGGCCTCGTGGACGGGGAGGGAGAGGAAGAGGAGGGGGAGGCTTCAAAGGTCTACTATCCATATTCGAACTAGCCTATCTATTCTTACTATAATACCCCTACTGTGCAAGGGCCCCGTTTCACTGTCTGTATATAAATGCATTCGTTGCCTTAGGGTTTTATGTACTGCTGTATGAGTCAGAATAATGATACAATCATTCTGCCGTAATAACATTTTGAGGTCCTGTATATTACCTTGTCTGTCTCTGTAGCTGAAGACATCCAGTGGACTGAGTCACGTTCACGGAATACCAGAGACCCTAAGCTAAGGCCTCAGGAAGATTCTTTGCAGGTGAGGAATTCCAGAAGCAACAGCTGTTCTTTGTTCCTGGCAGCAGCCTCAGTTGCTGTGTCATAACACTACCAGTAGATGTCACCATGTACCATTTCAAGACCTCTGGGAAATGTAGAAAATAATACAATTTGCGCTTTGTAGGAACTTCATTTTGTCATTTGGTCATAAAATGAGCCATTTTGGTCACACGACAGGAGCCGTTTGGCAACTTAGTCAATGACCTCTGACAGAGACTTAACAGGTAGCAGATAATGGACCCTATCAGATATTTATGTAGTTAGCGCTGTATAATAACTATTGTACAATTTATGCTCCCCGCATATACAAACCACGACGACTGCCCGAACGCAAGATAGTCATTTTGATGACTCGCACGGTGAGTCTACTGTAGCCTACTGTACATGGTAAGCTGGTACACAGCTGAGGATTTTTCGACAATATTCATAACATTTTGACACAATTACAATCTTTATAGAAAAAAAAATCGAATTACATACATTTATTTGAGGGAACAGTATCAAGCCAGCAGCAGAGGAAACAAAGTTAAAACTGGGGAGAGTTAGAGAGAATTATCTTTCGGCTCTAGCTGGCTAGATTTAGGATATTTACTAGCCCATACCAGCGAAAAACTTTGCTATGTTAGTGACATTATTGACATATGGCAGTACACAAACAAAATTTAGCTCACTTATTTTGCCAGTTTAGAAAGAAACGGCCACAAATTCTTTCAGAAATGGAGGAGGAGAATAGCTGGCATTAGCAAGCTAATGTTAGCTGATGACTCTTGAACAAGAAGCCGCTGTGACAACATTTATCCTACGATCAAAAAATAAACTTTCCCATTGAACAAAATCCACAATTCACAGCTCCAAAGAAAGCCTGTCTCTGGGACTTCACCAAAATGACCCCAGATCTGCGATCAGATCTGCGATCAGACCAAAGCGTCGCATTTCAATTTATCCCGCAGGCAGGCTCTATAGAAAACTCCCCAGGCGCCACAGACACTTTCCAATGAGCCATCCACACACACACACACACACACACACACACACACACACAGAGCCCAAATGCAGACAGCCAGCAGCTCCCAAAACACAATTCATGCGGCAAGCTCCAGAAATAGACAAAACTTTCCCATTGAGCAAAATCCACAATCCACCCCTCTAAAGAAACATGCCTCCTTTCTCCAAAATTTCACCAGATCCACGATCAAATACTTGGCCGACGCGTCTCATTTCAGTTTAGCCCGCCATCTACCCACAGACCCCACATCAGTCCCAGCCTCTGCTCTATACAGAAACATTGACTTCCATCGTGACTCTTTTCCCATAGGCTTGTACTTTCTATGACATCACCAGCAGTTAGCTTTCCACAGCTGGTAGACATTTGGTTACTTTGGCATTAATCAGTGTTATTTAGGTGGAAGACATGAGCTTAATGCGGTAGCTCTTTCACTTAAACTGTGAAGCCCTGATAATGCTCTGTCTCTGCTGGTGCTGCTGGCTGTTCGGGATATTTTATAAGCCACGTTGTTGGTAGGGACAGTATCCACTTTGGAAAAGCAACGTTTTGCTGAACCCTCCTTCCATTGTTGATGGCCATGGAAGTTCTCAAGTCCTGAAATGTGCCCTGCAAATTGACGAGGAGATGCCCAATTCAACCCCGTCATTCTCACAAATGTTTCTCACTTTTTACGAATTGTTTCATTTGCCGTGGCCATGGAGGCATAGCAAGTGTGTCCACGCCCTACTACCACACAAAGCTTGGCCATCTTGATGAATAAAAATGCAATTGTTAGCTAGCTCCATACTACTAACCCACAAGTTTATTTTTATTTTTTACCCACGAGTAGATGAAGGGTGAGCATGGATTTTTATTTCCTCACTGTGGAGCTGATGTTGTGTGATTGTTTCCAAAGTTAGTTCTGATTTGGAGAACCTCAAACCCAACTTTTAGGTCAATATTACAGTATTATACAAATGTGTTTGTAATTTGTGAATGTTTTCTTGGGGTGCTCTAAGTTAGTAATATTTGCATTTCTGGCGTTGAGAAATAGTTGCTTTATGCCCTTTTTAATTTAAATTGGGGAGACATGGGAACAACAGTTCGAGCTCGGACCATTGAGTTTTTCACCACACGACTGACACGCAATTTATAGAAGTGCCGATTTAATGGTCATCTGTGGCGTGTGCAAACGTAAAGTGATAGCACATTAGCCGACTCTATTCTCCAGGAGAATCGAATATAAATGCATCTGGCGGGCGGACAGACTGCTCCAAACTCTAATTCACCTGTAAGTGACGCTACTCCGTTGTCCTGCATCTCCCCAATCTACCATCTCATACAGTATCCTCTGGTCCCACAGATCCGAGTGGACAGTAACAATGAGAGGAGTGTGCATGCTGCAGCCAGAGGTCCCCCTGGCCCCGCAGGCGACGGAACTGTCCCCGGAGCAAACCGACAGAGACCCATCAAAGAGCGACCTATCAAGAAGGAGAAGCAGGAGGGCCCTAGTGGTGAATCCACCGCTGTGCCCCCGGTGGTGGTGAACGGGGTGTCGTAGATGGGGCCAACGGAAGGCACCATCGTCTTTCACACACACACACACACGTCTCTTTCACACACACCACGCCATCAATCCAGAAGCTTCTTCATTAGAGACACGTTAGGCCAAAGAGGACAGGTCAGGGCTGAAATTAAGCACACTTTGGACAAAGCAACTCCGACAGCAGCATCAGCGGCAGGTGGGTGGGTTACTGTGTACAGGGAAGGAGCCATCTACGCTTTTAGGTGTTAACGGGAGAAGGAAAACTGAGACTGCACTCTTTTTCTAATTGACATTGTTGACAACTACCTATCAGATGATTAAAATCTGTGGGGAGAAAATGTGTAAAACAAAAAGAGGGGCCACCTTGATGAATCTGTATTTCTAAAAGGATATGGTTTTCTATCACTTGTTCGTGTACAGTACTAGCCTTTTCTCCGGATAGAGGGTTGGATTGTTTGGTCCTTCCTGCCTTCTCTTTCCATCATGATGTGTTTATGGAGCCGTGTGTCACAGTGGAATATAGAACTCATTACCATGTGAGGTCACGGCTGCATCATTAGCAAAAAAAAAAAGAATAACCCTCCTCTCTGATCTGTGCCTTTATCTCGTGTGGATAGTATCACAAATAGAAGTCAATCAGGGAAGAAGACGACATTGGAAAACAGTAATGGATTTTACTCATGTAGTGAACACACAGCTCACCTTCCAAAAAAAAATGAAAAGTTTGTATTTTTAACCTTACGATGCATGTAGGCTACATCTTTATCATTGGTTTTGACATTGGCGAAAGTCAGCAATCTTGAGTTTCCCAAAGCGTTGCTTGGTTTCTGTTTCCTAGTGCTGAATATTGCTTGAATAGGGATGATGATTTTTCTAGCCAATGATAAAGCATTTCTCTTTTTTTAAATGGTGGAATGACCATGAATTCAATATCTATCTTACCATAGGATCACAGTGGAGAAAGATGCTGTGAGTTTATTTGTGTGAATTTTTATTCAAGTCTCAACAGATTCATGTCATTTCACACTGGCTACATTTAATGGAGACTATTAGATTCAGATAGGATTCCATATTGTCAACACTGTACAGTACCTTATGACAGAAGCACTTATATATGGACCTTTTAACATGAACTATGTCGAACTGGGGAGCGATATTGAGCACATGGTCCTTTTGCCATACATTGACCAACAATCACTTTCCTGTTGGTTTTTCATTTAAAAGTGTCAATGGGAAGACTGGCACACACACATCTCTCTCCAACCCTAATATATTGTTCATAAGATATTGCGGTCATTAGATTGTAAATTATATAAGGGGGGTGCATACTGTATATTATCTAATTTGTTTAAAATATGTTTTTGCTATTGTTTTGGATTGAACTTCAAATGTGCACTTATCATTCTTTTTGGTTTATTTGCAACTACTAAATAATATGAACCATAATAAACAATGATGTGATAAGATTTCTTCAGCAGGTGAATCACATGAATGCTGTCAACAATATTACCAAGTTTAGATAACCCTATAGCTAACTCTGAGTCTAATGTACCTTTGCCGTATGGAGGATGAAGTTTAGTCCCATGTTATAACCATATGTCTTATATCGGATCAGTGCTTGTGCATTAAAACTTTAGTTTACAGTTGAAGAAAAAAAAAATACTGTGAGGGTATTCCTAGTGTCTTTTTTAATAATTGTTGTTTTCTTGTTTACACTCTAAATTGCAACATTGGATGATGTACAGCCAATGGGCATCAGTGAACAGCTGTCTGAGCATCTCTTGTGTTGCAGTTTTTTGCCAATGTCCAATTAGCAAAATTGTCTTTCAGCAGGCTAACAGCCACTGCTCTCCCCAGTGTTAACAGTCAACAATTGAACTGGCCCCAGTCTGACTCAGTCTTTGGGATTTTATATAAATTAGATAAGTATGATGATGAAATTACATAGACATTAATTGAATATTTTGTATTAATAGCAGAGGGGTGGGATAAGCAAAAAAGCTTTTTAAAACAGAAAATGATGGCAGGTTTAGCCCAGTTTAATGGTGCAGACTTGGAAGAGATGTTTGATCAGATCATTATGAATTGCCTGAGCAATGTGGGCCATGGTCTCTTCAGAATGGCACCATCCATCTGGGACGTTATCTAACCCTGCCTGGGGCATAAATGGTTTACTCAGTATTTGAATGACATTTCTCTATCTGACACAGACAGTAAACTGACAAGATGTTGCAGATCAGCTCACAGTCTACTCTGTTGTCAAGGTCAAGTCACAGTGTTGCCAAACAGACTGTTTTCTAGTTATTTATTTTGGGAACGTATACGATTAAAGAAAAATACAATTGTAAAACATTTCTTCTTGCACACATTGTAGGGTGTTGTGTTTTGAAAGCAGAACTGAAAGCAGAAATACTGTAGATAGTGAACCAACTGGGTAGACTGACCTTGTATGTTACACCACTTTGGGCAATATTTTCTTTGTACATATTAGCGGAACAGATTGGGCTTTATGTTGACATTGTCTGGTTATAGTGCAATATATTTTGTATGCAAGCAGTTTCAATAAATAAAGGTTGATCTTCCTCTGCTACTTTAGAGTATTTTATTTATTTTGAGCTCTACATATAAAACGTTGGTGGCTATGGATTGGGCAAGAATTATCATGAAAGTTAAATATTTGTAGCCATATTTCATCCAAGAACAGTAGCTGCAAATATGTAATGATACTTTGAAACGTTGATTCCCTGACTATGAAAAGCTGTCTAATTTTAGAATATTAAAGTGTTGCACCCTCTGTAGCCATCAATTATTATCTGACGCTGCTGGTTGTCTATGAACGTTTGAACGTATTGTAAAACAATCTGGCCTTAATGGTCACGTACTCTTAAATTTCTATCTGGTATAGCCAGAAGAGGACTGGTCACCCCTCGAAGCCTGGTTGCTCTCTAGATTTCTTCCTGGTTTCCTGCCTTCTCGGGAGTTTTTCCTAGCAACTCTGATTCTGCCTCTGCATTGCTTGCTCGTTGGGTTTTTAGGCTAGGTATCTGTAAAAAACCTTGTGACAACTGCTGATGTAAAAAGGGCTCTATAAAATACTTTTGATTGATTGATTGATTGTTTCTTGCCCAAAGGAAACCTGACAAAAAACTATGGAGAAGGAGATGAAGGACTGTGGCCTGTTATGGAAAACCCTCCCCAAAAAGGCAAAAAAGTAGTAGTGGTGCTTTCTCCTGGAAGGCTTATGTTCCACATAGGAATGAAGAGGATTAAGTATGTAATTAAGGATTTTGTACGATACAGTACACCTAAATATAGGGACTTGTGCAGGACACATTTCAGTACCACTGGTACGTATAGTAGGTAGGTAATTTATTTGAAGAGCGCCGATGGAAGTCTCTTTTTTGACCACGTGGTGGAGCCCTGGCACAGACTTAGTCCAATCCAATTAGCCTTGTGCCAAAAATTGGTTGTTGCACATTGAGCAGTCATTACATGAACTCAAGAATCGCAACTTCTGCAAAAGATATATGCCGATTATACTGAGCACAAAACAAAGAGGGCCCACACTCTTTCTCTCTTTCTCTCTCATATATATATATCCCTCTCTTTCTCTCTCAGCTTTGGCAAAGCAATTTAGCCTGTCATTTCTGTATCCCAGAGACTGACCTAGTTTTTGCCAGCCTAATAACAGCCGCCATGGAGAGCGAGAGAGACCTGAAGGCCTCTTCTTTCACCCACTGCTCTCTCTACCTCACCCTGCTCTTTTTCCTGTTGTCACTGAGGGCCTTGTCAATTGAACCCAGCACTCCAGAGCCCCTCATCCCTTGCCAGTCCCCTCCCTCCATCTCTTCCCTTCCCCTGGCCAACACTGCCTGTATTCTCATTAATACATGCATGGAAAATCAATGGCAACACTTAAAAATGGGCCTGGAGAAGTATTTCATTAGCATATAATGACAGACGTACATTCATTAGGTGATTTTATTAGTCAAAATAGTGTTTCGGCTGAATTCAACATGCTGCGGTTTTGAATGATATTTCAGAAATCTCAAATAAAGTGTGGTGATGTAGTGAAGCATTTTATAGATTATGTTTAATTTGGTTTTATATCTCTTTGTTAAAGAGGTTTGTTTTCAGTCGTCTCAGCACAATACAATTGAGGAGCCCTTTTCCTTTCTGCTCTTGTGGCACTCTAACCTGTTTTGTCTTTGTTTTTTTCAACCAAGCCCAACTTTCTTGGCATTTAGCTGCCAAGCTTCCTGCTTGATGGCCCCCTCCCCCCTCTCTCTCTCTCTCTCTCTCTCTCTCTTTCTCTCTAGCTCACACTCTTTGTGTGTGTGTACGTTCATGTGTATAGAAGCATAAAATAATAAACTGAAGCACCATTATCCTTTCCATACTTACCAAGGCATAACACAGTGGTCTAAATGTGAACAGCAAAACAAACATCCTCCTTGCCTAAGCTATTAAAATAGCCAGATTGGTTATCATTACCAATGATTAGATTTCCTACTATCAAGTTGCTGATTAAAGTCTTAATCAAGGTATGTGCATGTAACATTTCAATTGGCCTGTTAATCTGTATTAATATCAAGATAATATGAAAATAATTATCAAATTCAGGGTGCATTTGGCCATTTTCCAAGCAACATAACAGTTCACGGTCTCATTTATGCTCAGCTGGTAATAAATTACTTTACAAAGAAAGAGCGGAGGGTCCATTACATCCACTACATTGTATTAGTTTGTGGTTGTCCACTTATATTACTTACCTTTGTGCTTCCCATTTGGACAGAGATAATAGAGTATGCAGTCATATTCATTATTTCCAATGTGCACTAATGCTGATGGATGAGCATAGAGGACCCATGTTAAAAATGCTAGCTAACCCGTTAGCTCTCTTAATTGAAAACTGAAATTAAAGTATTGATTTTTGTATTTTCTCCAGACAAATGAAACATCTTTCCGCTAAGCCCACATGATGGCTGAGAGCAAGGCACTTCCTTTAACCCACATTAAACGAAACAAATGGCCTTGTCCAGTCTCGATTCAGACTAAGTCAGTCCCCTAGAAGTAGTGAATTGTTTCCACTAGCATAGAATAGACGTTTACCTGTGGGGTTAGTTAGCAAGTAGTAGGTGATGTTGTCACTGAATGTGCTAAACCCTGCAGTACACATCCATTGAGTAAAGCAGGCCCTAACTCACTTTGTCAAATTCAATTTGCACAAGAGCTATTTTAGAGCTAATGTCAGATGCTTGTCTACTAATGCATTTTGATTAGTATGAAGTCTTCCCCCCCTAATGAGTCGGTGCTTGTGTAATTATCAGCCATCTGATATCTTATCTCTTTGAAGGAGAAACAATGACACTGTGAACAAACTTGCATCTCTTTATCTACACATCAATGGGACTTAAACAGGCTTATTTACATTCCGCTACACATCTGACTGAAAGCCTCCTTGGTGGGATGGAATCCAGTGTTTATAAAGTGTCAATCATTTTCAATAGTGAAAAAATCCCTTCGGTTGGCTCCTGTTTAGTAATCGCAGTATTGTATAAGGCAAGGGTTCTCAGACTTTTGGGTGCTGGGGACCCCTTTTGTGATAGCAAATTGATCAGAGACCCCTTCATAATCAGAACACAACTCGAGTGAGATAAAAATAGCATGCAAGGAGTTTTACTATGACTTTGGCAGTGCATGGCCGGATGAACCAAGTCTTGTGCCCTGGGAAGGAACATTTTAAAGGCCCACCTCTTGGCATAGGAGAGAACATTATAAAGTTTTCAAGCTAATTTCCTGTAATTTTGCACATTTTTTCATGGGGCAGGGAGACTTTCTGTTGCAGTTTAAAACTTATATCCTGCAATTCTACACATTTTGCCATGAGGCAGAGAAAATAAATTGCGGTTTTAAACTTTAAATTACAGTGGATTTATATTCTAAAAACATTTTAAAACATAATTAAAAGAGGACTGTGGACACCAATATCCATGTGAGCCTCCCAGGCCCCAAAAAATGTCCTTAAAGGGATACTTTGGGATTTTGTTAATGAGGCCCTTTATCTACTTCCCCAGTGTCAGATGATCTCGTGGATACCATTTTTATGTTGCTGCACGCACTTTGAAGGAAGTTGCTAACTAACGCTAGTGAGCAGATACCATAGACTTCCAGTAATTGTGCTAACTGTAAAATCAGCAAAAAAAAGAAACGTTGTGCATTACAGGGAAGACATCCTCCTCCCTCATGTGGTACCCTTCCTGCAGGCTCATCCTGACATGACCCTCCAGCATGACAATGCCACCAGCCATACTGCTCGTTCAGTGCGTGATTTCCTGCAAGACAGGAATGTCAATGTTCTGCAATGGCCAGCGAAGAGCCCGGATCTCAATCCCATTGAGCACGTCTGGGACCTGTTGGACCGGAGTGTGAGGGCTAGGGCCATTCCCACCAGAAATGTCTGGCAACTTGCAGGTGTCTTGATGGAAGAGTGGGGTAACATCTCACAGCAAGAACTGGCAAATCTGATGCAGTCCATGAGGAGGAGATGCACTGCAGTACTAAATGCAGCTGGTGGCCACACCAGATACTGACTGTTACTTTTGACTGTTACTTACTGACTGTTACTTTTGATTTTTGTTCAGGGACACATTATTCAATTTCTGTTAGTCACATGTCTGTGGAACTTGTTCAGTTTATGTCTCAGTTGTTGAATCTTGTTATGTTCATAGAAATATTTACACATGATAAGTTCGCTGAAAATAAACACAGTTGACAGTGAGAGGACGTTTCTTTTTTGCTGAGTTTATATACTGTATACAGTAACTAGTTATCGGTGGAATGAAAGTGTTTCACAAATTTCTTCCCATTTTTTTTATTGGGCCCACATAAAACTGCATTTTAATGGTGAATCCTTCTTATTGGTCAACAAAAGACGGACCAAAAGACAGACCAACATTATCTGAAATATTATTATAACATTGTATTGTATTGTATTACACCCTCTAAACTTATTCCACTTATCCCTTGGCCAAAATGTATTTAATTTGTTAGTAAAATGTAATAATGAAATGTAAAAAAAAATATAGAATATATTTTAATAAAAATAAGAATGAAAAGTATTATTTAAAAAATATACTGTACCAGTCAAAAGTTTGGACACACCTACTCATTCTAGGGTTTTTCTTTATTTTTACTATTTTCTACATTGTAGAATAATAGTGAGGTCATCAAAACTATGAAATAACACGCGTGGAATCATGTAGTAACCAAAAAAGTGTTAAACAAATCTAAATACATTTTATATTTGAGATTCTTCAAAGTAGCCACACTGTTCCTTGATGACAGCTTTGCAAACTCTAGGCATTCTCTCAACCAGCTTTATGAGGTAGTCACCTGGAATGCATTTCAATTAACAGGTGTGCCTTGTTAAAAGTTAATTTGTGTAATTTCTTTCCTTCTTAATGTGTTTGAGCCAATCAGTTGTGTTGTGACAAGGTAGGGATGGTCTACAAAAGATAGCCCTATTTGGTAAAAGACCAAGTCCATATTATGGCAAGAACAGCTCAAATAAGCAAAGAGAAACGACAGTCCATCACATTACTTAAAGACATGAAGGTCAGTCAATCCGGAAAATGTCAAGAACTTTGAAAGTTTCTTCAAGTGCAGTCGCAAAAACCATCAAGTGTTATGATGAAACTGGCTCTCATGAGGACTGCCACAGCAAAGGAAGACCCAGAGTTACCTCTGCTGCAAAGGATTAGAGTTAACTGCACTTCAGATTGCAGCCCAAATAAATGCTTCACAGAGTTCAAGTAACAGACACATCTCAACATCAACTGTTCAGAGGAGACTGCGTGAATCAGGCCTTCATGGTCAAATTGCTGCAAAGAAACCACTACTAAAGAACACCAATAAGAAGAGATGCAGAGTAGGTGAACGGATGATCTCTGCATGTGTGATTCCCACCATGAAGCATGAAGGAGGGGGTGTGATGGTGTGGGGGTGCTTTGCTGGTGACACTGTCAGTGATTTATTTAGAATTCAAGGCACACTTAACCAGCATGGCTACCACAGCATTCTGCAGCGTTACGCCATCCCATCTGGTTTGTGCTTAGTGGGACTATAATTTGTTTTTCAACAAGACAATGACACAAAACACACCTTCAAGCTGTGTAAGGGCTATTTGACCGAGAAGGAGAGTGATGGAGTGCTGCATCAGATTACCTGGCCTCCACAATCACCCGACATCAACCCAATTGAGATGTTTTGTGATGAGTTGGACCACCGAGTGAAGGAAAAGAAGCCAACAAGTGCTCAGCATATGTGGGAACTCCTTCAAGACGGTTGGAAAAGCATTCCTCGTGAAGCTGGTTGAGGGAATGCCAAGAGTGTGCAAAGCTGTCATCAAAGCAAAGGGTGGCTACTTTGAAGAATCTCAAATATAAAATATAAAATGTATATGTTGAACACTTTGTTGGATACTACATACTACAATGTAGAAAATAGTATAAATAATGATAAACCCTTGAATGAGTAGGTGTGTCCAAACTTTTGTCTGGTACTGTACATATTTTGAGATCTGGCCTCGGACCACCTTCAGTACCTCCGATCCCACTTTGAGAACCAGGAGCGTCATGCACCCGTTATTTTAGAGGATTCACAAAGTACATCAGGATGGAGGGGCGTGGTACGTAGTGAAGCTGCTCCCCCCTCCGGAAGTTTGCATTCTTCAAACACCTATCACAGCTCATTCCTACACTCTAGAGCCATAATCCTTATGCCTTATTCTATGTCAAAAATATGTATATTTTTCTGCATAGGTTATCTTAGCATACCTCTTTACCTGTTCAATAGTTATTTTTATTAATGATGCAGATTGATTCTTTAAAACTTGATGCCTTAGTTTAGTACCGCTGCCACACTGGTAGTATCATAACCCAATAATTAAAGCAATTTTTGTCAACTGTGTATCGATTTATTGTTATTTGAGTTTTGAAAAGGACAGTCTAATTGTCTGTCAATATTTGCATGTATAGCTCTGTCTATGAATTTCACAGTGGAAAATATCCATGAGTACATAAACAGTCAATTTGAATTCACTGTTCATGAATTTCCAACTTCAGAAAATTAGGTGGCTAATATTATGGAGAAATAACTAAACTTTTTTTAGACTACATAGCTTGATCAAATTAATTTACAAAACATACTTCTTGCCCGTCACCTGCAGCTAAAATCAAGTCAAATGCTATGTGTGTCACTCTACACTCTCTCTCCTCTTACAGTGACGATACTGCACACACTAGAGTATCTAGCATCCTGCCTAGGCACCTCTTTGCTCTGTGCATCTAGGAAGGAACCACTTACCTGGTCCAGTCAGTGTGCCCCTCCACCCCCCACCCGCAAAATACCGCTCACAGATCTTTTTACAAATAATTATGAAAAATGTGAGCTTAAAGGACACATCTGAGGGGCACATGTCTTTGTGCCCCCTACGGGCATGACACCACTGTTGAGAACCCCTGGTATAATGGTTTTAGTTTAAATACGCCGCTGTTCCTTGATTTGAAAATACCTTGGACCAGATAAGCACTATGATATATCGCCCTTCCCTAGGCAGGTATATTTCTCTCTGAGAAGATGAATCGCTGAGAACAAGAATACATGAGGCTGAGACTGAAAAAACAGGAGTAATATGCAAAGTGGGACCAGGTTTCAGTATTGATCAGATGGACACATCTGGGGGTTCTGTGGTGGAGTGCTATGAGCCATTTTAGGTAATAATACTGTTTTTTTTTATGAGGGAAGTCAGTGCAGCTGTAGCCCTTGGTTGTTCCTCCCAGACAGACTACCACAGCATACAGACAGTCAACACACCACTCCTACAGTTTGGCCACAGTTATGCAGACAGCTTTCGTTGACTAGTTGAATGAACTTGTTGAGTGCTCCATAAACACTACCCACTTGGCACTGACGTCAATTCAACATCAATTCCACTTTGGTTCAACATAATTTGATTGAAATGATGTGGAAACTATGCTGATTCAACAAGTGTGTGCCCAGTGGATAAGACCTCCCATAGAGTACCACAGTATGAGTCATCATACCCATAAAACCTAGCGGTCACACAGGGAGATGGTTCCAATCGTTTTTCCATCATTGATTTTTCCCATAGGGGATTTTAGAAACACTTATAAGGGCACAAATAAGGGCTGTGTTTTAGGCTTACCCTGGTGTGACGTTTTGATAACCGTGTAAATCTCTCTAGGACAAGGTGACTTTTATCAATATGTTCACCTGAATTTACCCTCCCCCCCAAAACAAATTAAACGCTAACTAGCTGCTAATGTGGCTATCATAAAGAACTACAAATGCCATGATGATCTGGACGAGACAGCCGAATCGAGGCAAAGGTAAGAATCTCTGGATTAACTATCTAATGCATAAATTGGCTACATTTCTTTAAATTTACATTTCTGTGAACTGTCTTGTGGAAGTTTTAAATTGACACAATACCTGTTAGCAAAGGTGTCAGATAGAGATGACGTGCAAGAGCTTGGAGGGATTTGTTGTTTTCCATGATGTCTACTTTGAGGCTAATTATCATTTATCATTATCATTTTCAAATCTAGTAGTAAATAGAGCCGAATATATTGATAAAAGTCACCTTGTCAGAGAGAGATTTACATGGTTATCAAAACATCACACCAGGGTAACGCTTCGAACACACCGACAGCATCCTTGCGCAAAATAGTACGCAGCATCATCTGGATATGTATGCAACAAAAGTTCAGCATTCACCTTCTGCTACCATTTCTGTCAAGCCGTCGACACACTGAACGCACTGAAACTGCCTCTGCAACACAATGCTGCAAGGAAAACGCAGAGTTTCATTGGAAATTAATCTAATTCTGGTGCACCAAAATGCAATGATGCTGTCGGTGTGATCGAAGCGTAAGCCTACACGAAACACAGCCCTTATTTTAAGTGTTTCTAAAATTCCCTAAGGGGAAAATTAATAGTGGAAAAATGGTTGGAACCATTTCCTGTTTGACCGCTAGGTTTTATGGGGTATTATGACACCTCCACTGTGGGACTCTATTAGGTCTATCTGCCCCATCGGCCATGATTGATGGTTCCTGTCCATCAATAGTTATTACCAGAAATGTGTACAAAAACTCAGAGCAGGAGGAAGCATACCATAGCATTAAAAGCAATTATTCCGATCTCACAGGGTTAATAAACTCAAGGTGACTTATTTTCCCCTGATTTTGAAAAAAAGCTGTCATAGGAAAATATCTTGATGCTGAATTCTGAGAAATGTCAGGCTCAGTCTCATACTCCGGAGGTGCAGGCAGCGGGAATTAGGGGATGAGTCACTCTGGATGTGGAATAGAGAGTGAGACTAGGCTAGGCTGGGCTGGCTGGGCTAGCTTTGGCTGTGTTCCTCCTCCTGTGCATCCAGTCTGTGACAACACCTCGGTATCCAGGGCTACTGCAGGAGGCAGGGCTGAGGCCACTGGATGATTGGTCCTGACAGGTCTCTGGCCATGCGCCTTGAGTGGGGTGGTTGTCAGGAGATAAGGCTTTCGTCACACCCCACTACACAGCCTTGGAAAGGCTCCCATCCCCACCCCTCCCACAGACAGAGAGACAGACAGACTGATCCTCCCATGCTGACTGTTTTCACACTCTGATGGGCTACAGCAGGGACCAGGCAGGTGTAACATAAGCATGGCATTTACAGGGTGGGAGGGAAGGACAGACAAAACATGGATCTGGTCCATCCTCCTCTCCTCTCTGGGCCAATCCCATCCCCTCCATTTTTTTTACCTTTATTTTCATTCTGCCTTTCATAATTTTAGCAACAAACACTATATAAAAAAAGTATTTGGACACCCCTTTAAATTTGTGGATTTGACTATTTCAACCACACCTATTGCTGACAGGTATATGAAATTGAGCACACAGCCATGCAATCTCAATAGACAAACATTGGCAGTAGAATGCCGTTACTGAAGAGCTCAATGACTTTCAACGTGGCACCGTCATAGGATGCCATCTTTCCAACAAGTCAGTTCGTGAAATTTCTGCCCTGCTAGAGCTGCCCCGGTCAACTGTAAGTGCTGTTATTGTGAAGTGGAAATGTCTAGGAGCAACAACAGCTCAGCCACAAACTGGTAGGCCGCACAACCTCAAAGAACGGGATTGCCGAGTGCGGAAATGCATAGCATGTAAAAATCACCTGTCCTCGGTTGCAACACTCACAACCGAGTTCCAAACTGCCTCTGGAAGCAACGTCAGCACAATAAATGTTCGTCGGGAGTTTCATGAAATGGGTTTCCATGGCCGAGCTGCCGCACACAAGCCTAAGATCACCATGAGCAATGCCAAGCGTCGGCTGGATTAGTGTAAAGCTCCCCGTCACTGGACGGTGACGGGTGGAAACGCATTCTCTGGAGTGAAGAAGCATTGTGTTCTCTGGAGTGCTGAATCACGCTTCACCATCTGGCAGTCCGACAGACGAATCTGGGTTTGGTGAATGCCAGGAGAACGCTACCTGCCCAAATGCATAGTGCCAACTATAAAGTTTGATGGAGAAGGAATAATGGTCTGGGGCTGTTGTTAATGATTTGGGCAAGGCCCCTTAGTTCCAGTGAAGGGAAATCTTAACACTACAGCATACAATAACATTCTACACGATTATGTGCTTTGTGGCAACTTTGCGGCAACAGTTTGGGGAACGCCCTTTCCTGTTTCAGCATGACAATGCCCTCGTGCACAAAGCAAGGTCCATACAGAAATGGGTTGTCAAAATCGGTGTGGAAGCTGGCCTCCAAACAGCCCAGAGCGACTTACAGTAGTGAATGCATACATTTCATGCATTTTTTTCTCCGTACTGGTCCCCCGTGGGAATCGAACCCACAACCCTGGCCCGTCTAGATTCTAATAATACATTGGAATGAATCTGATATACAAATGTCAAATGTTCTCTTTTTTCCCTCGCTGCCAGAGTACTAAGTCACCATATTGCCGTCTACAGTCTGCGAAATCCGTTGTGTCCTCTTTTCACATTAGCAGCAGTCTGTACAATTGTTGTACGCGGTTAGCCCCAGAGATGTTCCTCATAGTGGGAAGAAATTTCCCTCTGGATCCAGCAGGGAGCACTCCTCCACAGCAGCAGGACGAAGCGGGAGGCCAGAGTAGCCAGAGCGTGTCAGGTGGGATCCACCTGTGAACACACACAACTCGCAGCTAGGAAACAAAAAAACATTGTGTGTATCTCCATTCCGCCTGTGGCATCCGACTGCTGCTCGGAGGCATGTGTCCCTAGCTGTCAGGCCATAGGGTGTGTGAGGCCCATTCATATGAGCTGGATGACACTGAACAGACTGTACTGATACACACTTCCAGACCCCTTTTTCTCCTCAGTCTAGAGTCCCTCTATCCGTTTTGCCTCATTTGTTCTCCTCAATTAATCCTTCTATAGATGTGGTACTGAAGACAAATAGCAAATGTGTCTTTCAAACAGGAAATTATTGCACCAGGATCATCCATTGTAAAAAAAAATATTTTTGGAGTGTATTCCTCTGTCAGCTAGAATGAGCCAAAGTCACACATTTGGGATAGACAATCCATAAACTGTAACGTTTGATAGAACTACATTTTTTTGTGAGATGAATGGCCAGTAAGCCTGATGGCAAACTGGAGCAGGCATTGGGAGGGTGTGTCTGATTGGCGGTACATTACTGGTCCAGGCTGGTGAGTGACAGCAGTGATGCTTCCCACCACCTTGTGAACAGATAGCAGATTGATATGTTCTTCAGGGGGGTTGGTTGCTGGATGGTGTGGATGCAGCAGTGTCCAGATGGCTCATTACTACTGACAGCACTTTGTTTTATCCCCCATACTCACTAAAAGGTCACAGTTTCTGCTGACGTCTGCCCATGCTCTGGGCAGGGGGGTTTACACAAATAAGTGGGTGATTTAAGAAGGATCTGCAGTACAGTGCTATTTAGTTTATTATTTCTTAGAAATGTAGCTAAGACTGGGATGAGTGAGGTGAGGACCAGCACTGTTCCAGGAGCTTTGATATAGCAATGGTAGTAAAGTAGGTAGCATCTTACAGTGATCTTACAATAATTCCATAGTCCTTTCATATTGCCACTTTTCATTTTTGCATGAGAAACTGGACATGTGGACCCTAGTATTCTCTGTGTATTTGGACCTTGGTGTTTCCAATGTTTGGGTCCTGTGATGCTCTGTGTGTTCAGACTGCAGGGTGTCCAGTGTGTGCTGACTGCAGGCTACCTTGTGTGTCTGGACCCCCAGGATACTGTAGGATGGCAGGGCTGGTGTATGTGGACCCCAGGGTTCATGGGCTCCCAGAACAGCCACAGCCAGCCTCAGACAACAGCCACAACCATCCTACTCAGATCAGCCTGAGAGCGTTTAATGGGGCCTGCTTGGCTGTGCTCACACCAGCAGCTCCCATGGAGCTCAGCGGTACATTTAAGCCACAAGAATTAGGAGGGAGAGAATGTTTGGTCCCTATTCTCCTCCTCAGTCTATGATTAATCCCGTCATCCCGCAGAAAACACCTTCTATCTATGTGGCCATTATTTCTGCCGGGAACTTTTTCTCTGGCTCCGCACAAACAGATGATGCCAGAAATGAAAAGAGCTAGTGGAAAAATACAAAAGAAAAAAACATTCAAAAACGAACACGGAAGATTTCACCACAAGAAAATAATTGATGGTTTGTAATACAATGGAGATTGTGGTGGTATAGTCTTTCATAGGGTTCATATCATGGTTATGCTGACAAGTTGATGATGACAGGCAGACAGACAATGGCACAAATATAGATATGTGGTGTATCGGCTTTGTTAGTTTAGATATGGAATGGCTTCCAGGAAATGTTACATTTAGTCATATTGGCATTATGCATCCCACACACCTCTTTATTACAACAATATATTGGTATTTTTGACATGTTGATGACACACAGAGAATCTGCTGAATATCCCCTTGATTTGTTTAGGTATGGAATGGCTACAAGGTCATTTACAATTAGTCAAAACGGCATTGTATGTATCCTACATTATTTATTTTCTTTTGTAATTTAATTGGAGCTTTGAGCACACAAATACAGTATTGAAAAACCGATCAATGCCAAAAAGATTTCACTGTTGAAATTAGCCAGAGGCACTTTGGTTTTGTGTTCACGGCATTATAGCTTTCTCTCTCTTTTCACACTCTGAAAGCGTTCCGGATGACTGCTACTTAAGAGAGACTTTCTAGACAAAAGAATATGGAGTCTACAGCGAATAGAACTGTGCATGGCTTATAAAGAAATAAACATTACACTAGTCACTCAGAGGCACAGAACTAATACTTATGATATTTGGCCTCTGTTTTGAGGGAAAAATAACCAAAGGCAATATTTCCAGAATCATGTTCATATCAAGTGCAGCCAGTTGGTGGATCACACGCATTTATCAAACGTATATTGAATTTGGGGTGGGCAATGGAGTAATTGGATAATGGCCATAGAGAACAATGGTACTGGTCCGCTTTAAAAACAGAGTTTACATTGAGAAAATGTCCCTTGGCTTTTCAGTGTTTGAGAAGAGTGCGAGGAATCAGACAGGCTAAGGTAAATGGCTGTTGAATAGTTTTTTTTTTTTAAAGAACACTTCATCCTCTTCCATTCTAATCTTCAATACTGCCACACAAAAATACCGTAATTTATAATGAAGACATTTAATGCATCTGGAGAGCTGGCATTTACAATGAGTTGTGTCAGAAATGAGAGAGAAAGAGAGCGAGCGAGCGAGCGAGAGAGAGAGAGGAGAGAGAGAGAGAGAGAGAGAGAGAGAGAGAGAGAGAGCAGATTATTTAGTGGGCCTGACGAAGGTAGCTAATTAGCATCTGTCACTCAGCAGGCAGGGCTGCTGTGGAGAGGTTGATTCAGTGCCCCGCTGCCAGTGCTACTGCCAATTATCAATGAACACATTGGAGAGCCATGTTAAAGAGCTGTGTTCATATAGGAAAGCACATTTACAAAATTCTATTTACTATATTCTGGGGACCATGAAGACAGAAGCAATATCAATATATTTTTATTTTCACTCAAACTGCAGTTTAAAACTGTTTCTCTAGAAATTGCATATTCATCTCAGAGATTTTTATGAGCTGAATTTATGATACACACATCCAGAGTGATGCTGTTGCTTTGGCCTGTGGAAGCTAGTTGTGGAACTCATGCATAATACATTGACATTGTCAGTTATTCTCAGATGAACAGACAAAAATGAGCCACACTCAATCAGAAATGCAATGATACCAGCTAAATGGATCTTGCCACCCAACAATCATCCTCAGGGAGTTTTGACTGGACCTATGCGTTTGTAATGTTTACTTAAACTGCCAGACATAGGAAGTTTACACAGCTCCAGTTTGAGAGGATGACTTTTGCCAGACTCACCTTGATGTTGTGGTTGCTCTGGGGTTAGTTGTGCTGATTGAGGATCTGTCTGGCTAGCCTAGGTACGTGAAATGTGCTACTGGATCTGTCTCCTTCCACCTCCTCCAGTCTGGACAGATATGATCCTGAGCCTCCGCTTCGCCCTGTGAGCTATGGTTGAGGAGAGTTGAGATTGTGCTATGAATGGGCCGACAGAAGAGGGAAGTTAGAGAGATAATTAACTCTGAAATTACAGTGGTATAATTAGGAGGTGATCCCCCTCAGACCGTATCAACTTAGCTCATAATGACTCTTTTTCATTTTAGGGAGATGAAAAGGGACACAGAGACAATTGCAGGGCCTCGTCTCACTCTGATGAGGTATTTTCCAATCACTTCTCACAGCTTCTGACAAGTGATTTAACCACAGGCAATTTCAACAAACGGCTGCTATGTCTCTTGCAGTGAATTATGTCCATGGGTGGACAAAGGGATTGGGAAAAATGTCGATGAACATTAAAAATATAAAAAATATCACCACCCAAGTATGGAAGAAATGATGAAGACATCTATTTTAAAACATAATTACGACAGTTGTGTACAAATACAGAATAACTCAACATTTTGGACACACCTACTCATTCATGTCTTTTTCTTTATTTCTACTATTTTCAACATTGTTATTTCTACTATTTTCTACATTGGTATTAATACTATTTTCTACATTTCTACTATTTTCATACATTTTCTACATTGGAATCATGTAGTAACCAAAAAAACAAATCCAAAAATATTTTATATTCTTCAAAGTTACCACCCTCTCAACCAGCTTCACCTGGAATGCTTTTCAAACAGTCTTGAAGGAGTTTCGACATATGCTTAGCACTTGTTGGCTGCTTTTCCTTCACTCTGCGGTCCAACTCATCCCAAACCATCTCAATTGGGTTGAGGTCAGGTGATTGTGGAGGCCAGGTCATCTGACGCAGCACTCCATTACTCTCCTTCTTGGTCAAATAACCCTTGCACAGCCTGGAGGTGTGTTTTGGGTCATTGTCCTGTTGAAAAACAAATGATAGTCCCACTAAGCGCAAACCAGATGGGGAAGGTGTATCGCTGCAGAATGCTGAGGTAGCCATGCTGGTTACGTGTGCCTTGAATTCTAAATAAATCACAGACAGAGTCACCAGCAAAGCAACCCCACACCATTACACCTCCTCCTCCATGCTTCACGGTAGAACCACACATGCAGAGATCATCTGTTCACCTACTCTGCTTCTCACAAAGACACAGCGGTTGGAACCAAAAATCTCAAATTTGGACTCACCAGACCAAAGGACAGATGTCCTCAATTGTCCATTGCTCGTGTTTCTTGGCCCAAGCAAGTCTCTTCTTCTCATTGGTGTTCTTTAGTAGTGGTTTCTTTGCAGCAATTCGTCCATGAAGGCCTGATTTACGCAGTCTCCTCTGAACAGTTGATGTTGAGATGTGTCTGTTACTTGAACCCTGTGAAGCATTTATTTGGGCTGCAATCTGAGGTGCAGTTAACTTAATGAGCTTATCCTCTGCAGCAGAGGTAACTCTGGGTCTTTTCCGTATTTACTGACCTTCATGTCTTAAAATAATGATGGACTGTCATATCTCTTAGCTTTTTTGAGCTTTTCTTGCCATAATATGGACTGTCACAACACAGTTGATTGGCTCAAATGCATTAAGAAGGAAAGAAATTCCACAAATTCACTTTTAACAAGGTACACCTGTTAACTGAAATGCTTCCAGGTGACTACCTCATGAAGCTGGTTGAGAGAACGCCAAAAGTGTGCAAAGCTGTCATCAAGGCTAAGGGTGGCTACTTTGAAAAATCTCAAATGTAAAATATATTTTGATTTGTTTAAAACTTTTTTGGTTACTACATTTTTCGATGTGTGTTATTTCATAGTTTTGATGTCTTCCCTATTATTCTACAATGTAGAAAGTAGTAAATATAAAGAAAAACTCTTGAATGAGTAGGTGTTCCCAAACTTTTGACTGGTACTGTATATTCTAGCTACATTGTGTATGCACAATGTGTATGCACCGTACACATTGTGTATGGACAATATATTCTATTGCAGTGTATGCACTTTAAAATGTACAAACTGCAATGTGTATGTTAATTAGTGGTGTTGTCTCACAATGTGTTTGCACAGTACACATTGTGTATGCACAATATATTCTATTGCAGTGTATGCACTTTAAAATGTACAAACTGCAATGTGTATGTTAATTAGTGGTGCATACACAATGTAGCTAGAATATACAGTACCGGTCAAAAGTTTGGGAACACCTACTCATTCAATGGTTTTTCTTTATTTTTACTACTTTCTACATTGTAGAATAATAGTGAAGACATCAAAACTATGAAATAACACACATTGAAACATGTAGTAACCAAAAAAGTTTTAAACAAATCAAAATTGTGTAAGAAAGGTTGTGTAAGAAAGAAAAGCATTCCCACCATGGAGGTTCAGATAAGGATTTGGTAATGGTGTTCTCCCTTTCTCCCATCTGTCTGTGTAGCCCTGTGTTTCCCTGCAGCCAGTTTATGGGTCAACAACGCAAATGCAGTGTGGGGGCCTGGGAAGCACTGGGAGGCACCCAGAGCATGACGCAGAGCAGTGCTGGCATCTACCCCAGACTTCCCCAAACAAAGACCCAACCAGAGAGACATAGACTCTCACAGGCCCTTTCCCACCATGGCTTCGTCTACTGCCATCACAAAATACCAAAGACACCCCTAGAAATGCATGACGAACAAAGCACAGATACAGATTATTAGTGCATATCATGTTTCCCTATGCTGTTTAGTTTATTTTGTATTATTTAGCATTTCCTTCCATAAGTTGGTAGATATTTTGTGGGGGTATAACCGAGTACTATGGTGAATTGGCTGTGTAGTTAAATAAGCATTAAGTCATGATAAAGGAGATGTCTGCTTCTCTGAAAGGCAACATTCCCCATGTGTGGCATGGTGTGCTGTGCACCTGAGCACCCTGGCATAAGAACCAACACTATTATGCCCTCCATCTCTCCTCCTCTCCTCTGCTCTCCTCCGCTTTACCGCTGTCCATACAGAACAGGCAATAAAGCAGACACTACTTGTTTCAATTTGGGCCATATGGGTTACAGATGACTCCCAGAGTGTGTTTGGCCAAGACATAGGTCCCTTTACTGCTGCAACCTGGTCTCAGAGCATTTTATATTATTCTGTAATTAAATGTGGAATACTCCATTTAGTATGATATGTTACAGTTCGTATGGTTTGTATTCATTTGTGGATGTCCATCACCCATTTTATGTGATATGTTATGAATTACAATTCATAATATATGTTACAAATTTGTGAAATGTATAATATGTTACAAATTCGAGCTAGGTGGCTAGGTGGAAAATGTTAGCTATCTGGCTAATGTTAGCTAGGTAGGGGTTAGGGTTAGGGGTTAGTTTAGGGTTAAGTTTAGGAGTTAGGTTAAAGGTTTAAGGTTGGGGTTAGGGGAAGGGTTAAGGTTAGGGGAAGGGTTAGCTAAAAGGGTTAAGGTTAGGGTTAGGGGAAGGGTTAAGGTTAGGGGAAGGGTTAGCTAAAAGGTTTAAGGTTAGGGTTAGTTAACATGCTAAGTAGTTGGGGTTAGGGTTAGGGGTTAGTTTAGGGTTAAGTTTAGGAATGAGGTTAAAGGTTTAAGGTTGGGGTTAGGGGAAGGGTTAAGGTTAGGGGAAGGGTTAGCTAAAAGGATTAAGGTTAGGGTTAGTTAACATGCTAAGTAGTTGCAAAGTAGTTTAAAAGTAGTAAGTAATTGATAAGATAAAATGCTAAAATTGTCCATGATGAGATTTGAACTCACAGCCTTTGGGTTCCTAGACATTTGCATTATACACCCATCCACCCCAAGTCTTATGTAACCATACCAAATGTAACATATCATACTAATTTGAGTGTCCCGGATTTACTTTTACTATGTTACATCTAGTCTATGAGACCAGGCTGCTGACTATTCTGGCAGTGAGATTAATATCAACTTGGAGCTATATGCCATAAATCAGAACAGACTCCCAGGCTCTATATGTGAGGAGGAGAGATGTATTGTAATAATGCATTGCATTACCAACCTTTGACATGGCATGGTAGCTAGGCAAATTACGATACAGTAGGCTAGACATAGGCTAGATGTAGGCTAGACGTGTCTGTTTTGATGTTGCATACACGCCCGCTCCATATTACAGGACCCAGTCGCCCAGTTCTGTATGCTGTTAATGGAAGGACACTGTCTTTCTAGACACACATAGTGCTGATGTTTCTAATGTTTCCATCATGGCTTCCTCACTACAGTATACATCAATTTACAGAACTGTTTCCTCCACTGCCTTACTGCCATGCCCCCTGTCTGTTCCCCACATGGCCTATGCAGCTAGCACTGCCAAATAACTTATATCATACCTCTTTCATTGTTATGATTACACCTGAGATTGATGAAAGCAATTGGCTCAATAACAATATGAAATGCTATCATATGTCTCGAACATATCACCATTTACTGGGAAACTCCATGATTTATAGCACCTCTGTGTGAGGCTGTAGGGCCCAATGGGTCACAGTGTTGTCAACAACACCCATTTAGAAAGTCAATATGGGTCATAGACACTAAACACAACTTCTGAATTTGCCCTAGTCTATGATCAGTCAGTAGTAAAATGATCTTCAGTCAACAACTATTGTGAATAATGCTAATGCATGGTAATGCACAATTATCACACCCACTGCTTGAAAATGCATAATGTGATCATCATTTCTAAAGGGGTTATAACTTTATTATAACCCGTATAATAAACTATTGGCTTTTTTTAATTAATTTTTTTACATCTGAAGTTATTTTTGACAGCTGACTTTGACAACTAAAATGGGTGTGGCAAATATAATTTCAGCTAATTGGAAATGATAAACCGAATACCTCAATTTGGTGGACCCGGGCTCCGTGTCGCCGCTTCTGCCTGTCAAGCTCCGCCTTCTGTTCACTGTGGAGACGCGAGGCAGGCAGGGGAGGCAGTCGCGTTTTCCTGGCTGTGTGTGTACTGTATGCCAGTTCGCCAGCGAGACCACGGTACAGTACAGTACATCTAGTTACAGTTAGCAGATCCACATAGAATTTTTGTATGTAGACTGACGCATACGTTGAGCAGGCACCGGTTCCTTCCTGAATCAGACAACTGGGACCAACCATGGACCTATTCGAGTTTGACTTCTTTAGGGACTGGGAACTGGAGCAACAGTGGTACGTACAAGTGTATATTTTTTATTTCCGTTATGTTTAACGTCTTTGTTTGATGCTGGGAACTGAACATCGACGCGCCCGGCTTTTGGTGTTGGGCTCCTGGAATGCTCGCATTCCTTCTCGGGAACGCATTAAAGTGAGAGATGACTGTTATTAATTATTTTTACAGCCCTCTTAGTGTCTGCGCAGTACCTCTATTGTCATATTGTGCGTTGTAGGACAAGTAGTGGTAGAAAGTGTTCGGTGCGCACTCACATCTATGCACCTAATGCCACCTCATGAATGGGGGAAGTTCGCCCTTTGCTGGTTTTGCGCTCCATATACTACTGTATGTTTGTATGTTAGCTTCAAATTTATCGGGATCATTTGATTCGTAATTGCATAGTTTTCACCCTGAACATGGGTTTCATAGGGTTTTATTGAGGTCGCCAATGTAGCTGCTGTGGATAAATTGCATGACAACTGAATCAAATGCCCTTGTCTGTCTTATTATTGTTTGTAAATATCCCTGCTATTCTTTGTCAGATGCTTTACTCTAAAACACATTTTTAGGCATTTGTGTAGGCCTATTGTAAAGTTTGTAATAGATTTTATGGATCAAATAGATTGTGGTTTAGGATGGTTTAGGATTAATCAATTAAGTAATTACCTGAACATATTCTTACACTTCAGTTTCCTCTGCTAGTATGTACATTGTCTAGTATGTACATTATTATATTTTTTTGACCTATTGCAATAATATTATGTCAAACCATATGATGTTTTAATTTCAAATTTGTGTGCTAATAATGTTTGTATACTTTCATTTGGATGCCATTGATTCCCTAAAGATTGGGGTGTTCTATTCATTGTCAGAAGTAGCACCATCACATGGTGAGACAGTAGGAGGTAAATAACTGTGAGCATGATAACTCAACCCATGAGAGCAGGGAACAGCCTACAGGATTTTATTCTTACACCCCCCCCCCCCCCCCACACACATTTTTGTTGTTTTCCTGCTCCATTCATTCATTCATTCATTCATCCCCTCTTAGTTTTCCTCTCTCCACTCCCTCACACAATAGTTAAAAACCACAGAATAATTCATACATTCAGCATCAATTGTTTTATTTTCTCATCTTAGATTAATATACTTGGCCTACTATAGCTGATAAAGTGCTACTGTGCATTTAGACTGTTGAATTCCCACACCATCAGGGCTTGCTAATCACGTTTGTTTCCATTGCTGCTTTGTTCATTGGATGCTGCAATACTTACATTAGTTGATTTTTGAGACACCTCTTTGGTTTAGTTGTTTCCATTTAGATTCATTCAATTCAGATCATGTCTCTTCATTTCCCCTCTATCTCTGAGAGTGATAGACTGGAATGGAATGTCTAGCTATACACAAATAGCTAATTACAGCTTTCCATCAAAATACCCTTTCTTGCAATGTCATATCCCCTAGGCTGTTTCACAAAATGATGAGTGATTGAGAAACTTTCATGCTGCTGTAGTTGGTTTATAATGGTTGGTGGGATCTGGAGGTAAATGTTGGGTGTGTTCAATGTGACCACAGCAACATGATCTGTTAAATAACCAGATCACACCTCAGGCCTACCTGCAAGAGTTAAATAATTTGATGGAGGCTACCTTGGTATTACATAATTCAGCTTGAAGGACAGGCATGAATGAGATATGTTTGTTTACATATATTTTTATTACAGCAAATAAGAAATAGAAAAGGGCTGTACATGTCTTCTTTGCACATATCATCAAGTATAATCTCTCACATAGTGTAGATGATTTCCATTGATTGATGCCTGCCATTACTATACTGCTTTGGCTTCTTAAATAGGTTTTTCTTTTCGCTTCACAACTAGAACGTGTGATAGTGATGTGAAATTATGTCCACCTCTTAAGCCAAGGGCAATATCCCAACATGGATATTGATTTTAATTTGATTACTCTCATACTGGTTTAGGTAGAGCAAGTGTTGGGTATAATCAAGTCAAATTCAGTCAGTTCCACGGTGAGAAGGAGTCAGTGAGGTGGGAAATGAGCTCCAGAGAGAGAGAGCGGGCGAGAGAGAGAGCAGGGTGTACAGAGGGAGTGACGGACTGAGAGTGCCACCACACAACACTACACCACACTAGCAGCAGTGAGAACAGATGAGGCTGGGTGCTGGGGATATGTGGAGGGCCAGGGCCGGTGGTGTAGTTGTGCTTCGCTCCAATCAGCCAGTCATATATTATGGCCTCAGCACCAGTAATAGCAGTTAAACCTCATTTGATGAAGGTCATGGTTCTCCCCTTCTTTCCATAATGGTGTCTCGTCACTCAAGGGGAATTAGCAGATAGACGGGGAATTGAGGCCTGTGTGTGGGTATATATGCCTGGACTACTGTACTGTACACGGTGATGCTTCACTCTGTTGGGATTGTGAGGAAAAATTAGAAGTCATTAAAGTAACACCTACAAATAATGTGTGCTAAAGCCTGTTTTATGGACATCCACACCTTGGAATGGGTTTAACTCAGCCCTTTAAATATGTCACTCTCTCTTTTAATTTTCTAGCTACATTATGACTTGACTGATCCCCAGGGATTACCCTATGACTCCAGTGTTTCTCGTGAAATAGTCATTTTCCCTTTTACTTGTACTTCTCAGCAGGGATTGCTGTCCAAATAATTCATTTTTATTTGGCTGGAAATGTGTAAAGCCTCGCACCGTTGCCGGACGGTGAAAATAGAAAAAGAGAGTTTCTTTGAGGCTATGTGGGTATTGGATATGTAAAGTGATAGTGGCAAGGTCCCTGCCTGGTGAACCAGGATGGAAGGAAAAATAAAATCTTAAATCTACTTCTACTGATATTCTCACCAAAGGGGCCCAAGAGCTCTGTAATTCTGAACCAACGTGTCTGGGGGATTAAGCTATGCTGCTATGGCGGCAATATCAATGGATAAAGAAAACGCTTCTGAATGAAATAGTATAAAGACTTATTAAGATGGTTCAACGGGCCATCATAATTATTAGATAAAAATACAGCTCACTGTAGTGTAATTCAGACCTTTGAGCAAATACATACATTAGAAGTGGATGTGAGGTGTACAGTATGATGACTATTATGTGTGGACATAATGGGTGTCTTATTGCTGTAATATAAGATAGTGCCCATAGTGCAGTGGTTGTTGTATGAAACACTGGGCTTTCTGTGGATGTATATAACCCGGTCTCAGTTCTACATATTTTTAGTTCTACATATTTTTTCAGTTTGGTCAAAATCTGTTTTCAGAATTTCTCCACATTTTTGTAAGCTCTGCCTTGCAGTCCCTTTTCTGCAGTTTAGTCACAGGGATTTTGTTTTCTCAAGGTCTGCAGCAGACCCACCACATTCCGCCCTGGTGCGCAGACCACAGCTGGGGGGCCACATATTATAAAGTGCACCCGAGGAGCCTCTCTCAATGCCAATCTCATTTGTGCCCGGCGTGAAGAGACGGCCATGCCAGGCGGCCTGGTGGCATCTCTCTGCCCAGGCTCGCAGTGGTTGGCATCCTGGCTCTGCCTGACAAGTCCGCTGCCTCGAGGACTCACTCTGCCATCTGCCAATGAGCAGCGAGTGCTGTGGAATGATAAAGCAGAGCCTCTCAGTGATCATGCACTGTGAAGACTAAAGGTGAGGGTATCATGGCCCTTCTGCCCTCTGGTCCAGTGTGCAATTAACAAGTTCATCTGGAGCAGCTCTTCCTGTCAGACCTGGGAGACCTCACCTCACTAATATCCACCTGGCCTCGGCCAAGAGCTGGACTGAAGCTGGCAGAGGGGAGAGGCCGGGGAGGGGGGCAGTATTTGATATGTGTCTCAATCAAAGGATTTCTCTTTTGTCCTTGGCTGGGTGTAAATAGCCTGTGGTGGTGTTGGAAAGTGTATATTTCTGTGATGGAGAGAGAAAATTATTGAAGATACTGTAAGTACAAAACAGTAGAGGAGGAATTGTATACAAATAATTCTCCTTGACTGTCTAGTAGCCTGTCTATTGTGATGTTGCGGATGAGAGTACCCTTATGGCACCTACTACAGAACTATAGGATCAGAACCCCCCCCCCCCCCACTTCCTCCCTACTACGTGCACCCCTGCATCGTACAATCAGAAAGCATGTGCCTACCTTTGTCATCACAGCTGTCTGTCACAGTCTATCAGGCCTTACTCTGTCCTCCACTAGTTCCTCAGTACATTGTTGGAGGGGAGGAGAGGGCATTCCCTAAGACTAGGCTCAGGCAAATAAGACCCCGACTTCCAGTCCTTCACTACCAGCTATCCCGATCCATCTAAGATCCTGGATTCCTGGCAGGCACTCCTCCTAGCACCCGCTACAGTTCATAACTCTGCACTAATTAGTGCACTAATTAATAAGGACTGTAGTGATGACAAAATTGAGGTAAATGGAAATTAAACAGGCTTGGCCAAGCAGGCTTGACACTGTTCTCACACCACCATGTGAGCAGAGAGGAAAGACTGGTGTGAATGTGGATGTGGAGGAGACCATGTGAAGGGGGAAGAAGAGTCAAGGCTTTATACACGCTTGAATGGACAGACTGGTTTTTAAATATTCGGTACACTTGTAGAGAATCTACCCTCCTTCTAATCTGTTACAATGTTGTAATACTTAGTTCATCATCATGTTACTTTCTATTAACTGTGTTCTTCTTGGATAAGGACTATGTAGCTTATTACATCAAGCCCTGCTTAGGGGAAAGCTCTACCAACTCTGGGAATTGAGTTTTATTGAATTCCAGCTGATAGGACTTGAGTGAAAATTTGAGTGCCTTCTATGCACTAGCTGTTCTTTGGGGAGAAATGCTGCTATATTATGTCCTGTATTCTCTCTGTTTGCATCGGCTTTTGATGTCCCCGTGGACTTTCACATATTTAGTTTACCCTTCTGTTGTTATTAAGCCTCTACCACCAAAACAGAGAACATTTGAACAGTTCTCAGAACAGTAAGTGTTAGAGAAGTTAAACAGGTTCATTAGAGCAAAGCAGTAATGAAACTAACAGCTCTGACATTTTCTCTCATCAGCCGCCAAGGTTGTATTAACTTGGTGGAATAAACCCACTTCTGAGATAACCATTCAAACGATAATTGAATTAAACAAGCTAAAAATATTTGCCTGGTGAAAATAATTGAAATCTACAAGCAAATAAATTTGAGCACGGGTCCTCGTCAAGGCTGCCGCGTTGTATCGTCACCTGATTGGTCGGGTTATAGCTTGAGTACCTCCGAGTTAATAGCATGCCTTACTGCCACTGAGCAATTTACTTTCCAACTTCAAAGGTCAGTGCCTCCATTGAAAGCAGTGTATGACAAATAAGATGATTCAGTGGAGCCAGGCGAGGAACGGTCGAGATCTTTTTTTCTCTCATGGTAAATCAGTTTGTTTTAGGATGACCTTTCATGATTGGTCCAGTGTAAGCCAAAGGAAATTGCAAATTCTTTTAAGAGAACATGGACATTTGGAATAAGCAAAGGTATTTGTCTCTTCTGCCAGAGAACTGAGCTTGTTGTGACATTATTTCACTGTTTGCTTTGTGAAGCCGTTCTGAATAGGCTCGCAATTGACATGCGGGATAAGTGACCGACCAACATTGTACAATGTAATGAGCTGTATAGAACACAGGTTTACTAATACTGTATGTCAACTCCCTCTAGGCTTTATCATCACACAGCTGCTTTGCTTTTATAGGGTGCAACACAATACAGTACAATATAATATTATTAATCTACATTTAATTATGAATGAGCTAGTACAGTTTATGATCGTAGAGTATTCACACATACTGAATGCAAGTAACTTCCTCCCCCCATCCTCCTCATCACTGTAGAAAAAGGGAGAGGTAGCTAGTGGAATATATTTACAGGCCCTCCTCTCCACTCCGGCAGAGAGCACAAAGGAAGCCTGGTGTCTGGCTGCCTGTGAATGAATCACACCTTGTTTGTTTGGGGAGACAGACAGAGGAGCAGTGAGAACTGCTAAAGCTCTGCACACCGAACACCTTGGCAGCAGGAGACACATCACCAGGCTTTCCACTTTTACCCAGGCCCCTCAAATCATAATTTATTTACCTAGTGCTCAGACTGTCTTAATTATAATTATGTGTACCATTTTACCAAGGTGTATAATTTGTGTTCCCTTTTGTCAGTGCTACTATTCAGTACCAATGCTATTCATTCTCTGTTCAGGTACGGTTTATTCATAGTTGTAATATAATTGTGTGATACACAGTATTTTCAATATTCCCCATGCACCCCAAAAATCTGATGGGGCAAAAAGTATGTGAGGATGACTGGGGTGTTGTCCGGTGGCGGAAAATTTGTAATTTTTCAAACACTGGAAACAGCTTTTTTTCCTGCAATCTAGACCCAAAATTATTATGCTTAATTCTACGTATTTTTATGCATATCGAAGCATACTGTGCCTCTTGAGCTGTCTGTATCCTCCTGACTGAATATGCTTTTTTGCATCTCTGCTGAAATCTGGGTAAAAGATTGAAAGGAATGTGAGTCTTATTCAGTACATTTAGTTATTGCTTGCTTTTCTAAACTCTACCAACCTTGCCAGCAGGTATGCCAGGTAAGATAGTTAGAACAGCTAGCTACTCTAACTTGATTGATAGCCTGAAAGGGCTTCTTGGCAGCTAGTTATTAGGATGGGAGATTGGGAACCTATCTGGGCTAGCTAAACATTATTTCTATTTTTTACAGGACAAATCTTAGGGGGCACGTGTTCTTATGACGCCTCTGCCCCTATGCATTGTTGTTGTATTATGCCAGAGTACATTGCACTCAGCACACACATAAAAGCAGTGAGAAGAAAAGCAGATGTACCTATTTGCTGTCACTAGGCTAGTGTGTGTGACAGAAGAGGCTGCTGTGTGACATTACTGTCATCTTTCAGAGCAACCCAGTGCAGTGCAGACCAGGGAAATGACAGTCCCAGTGGCTTTTACTGTCTGATAAAGATCACTCCACAATGCACATCTGCCTTACCACAAAAAAATAGATAAGGGAAGAATAACATCCAAAATGACTTGAATAGAGAGCTATCTGCTCTTTTAAAGTCCCTGTGTTGTTAAGTGTAGTGAGCAACAAAAGGAATATCACGGGGAGAAACAGGCTGCTGTTATCTGTAGAGGAGATATACAGTAACCTGGTGATTGGGACATTTTGATGGGAGCCACTCTGAGTAGGTTGAGGTTTGAGACTGAGACTCACTTAAAACAAATGCAATGGTAGAGTATACAAACCATGGGGCATAATACATAACACAATGCATTTCTACTTTTGTCATTATGTAAAATATGAAATAACTTATTGCACTCAATTGGTATTTGAAATTGTAATAATAAGTAATTTGCCTGTTACGAGATTAACACAATGTATTCTGCTTCAAAACATTTGAAATGCCTACTCAATGGATTATCTTGGGAATTAAATATAATGTTTTTTCCACACAATTTGGGACAATAGATTTTATGGATATTACTATGCCGTTAAACATAAGCTATCAAAGTAGACTTCTAATACTTTTGTCATTCATATTAGTCCTCTGTTATTAGCTCATTGCCAGATGAAACACTTTTCTCTGGATAATGTCATTGCAGCTTTTATGCTCTTTTGGGAGTTATTTTCCTAATATCACAGTGGAGAGAATGGGGATCTGGGTAAAACCCAAATTAAGTCAGGCAGTTTGTTTAGTTTAGTAACACCCCTCGCCACACTAAAAACCCCAAAGAAAACACATCTCATGCTGGGAAGACTTAGGTGATTCTACAAGGTTAGTTGCTGGAGGAGAATAACACTATACTGTGGAGTTTTCACATAGCTCCCCTTTGATAAAGTATTTCCAATTGCCCTTAAATTGAATCACTGTGATAAATTCAGCAATATAGAGCTATTGCTTTTGCCATTATAGATCCCTGTGCTTCAGAGCTGTCAGACCTGGAATAGCGTGTGCAATACGTGAGATATTCATAGAATCGTCTGTTATTTCTCTCAAACTTCAAACGCTGTGTTCCTTTGTGTCGGCATAGTTAGCAGCCGTCGCTGCCACACATTCACTCCAAGGTAGAGAAATGTCACAGGCTGCCATGGTTTTGTAATACATATTCATGCATAAATAAACAGCAATGAATCACAGCCTAGCCTCTTTATAATGGAAGTGTTTGTGACACATCCATTGTTGTCATGAACCGAAATACGAAATAAACACGGAAGAATATAAGCCAAAGCCTTCATTGACATGCAACGCTCTAGGCAGGTGATGTTGGTCTTTTACGACACATAGCCTAATCTTCTGAGCTTCCGATTGCATTTTCTTCTTCTCTTTTGTTCCCTCAAGCGTTACAGATGCATCCAAGTTGACACAGGATGACGGGCTAGCATGTGAAGTGTGCGTGAAGTGTGTGTGGACCTCCCAGACCACTAACATTATCATCAAGGCTAATGTTTCAGCCATGCCTTAGTGAAGGAGACAGATGAACTTTTGATACTGTGGGGGCCTATAGCAGTGGCTGGTCTAATTTACGCTGTTGTCTAACTGTTAGTAACAGTAAGCCAGCTGTGCCTTTCTCTGTGCAATATGTCTGAACGTAAGGCTGGTGTCAAGGTTGACAACTTAACACCTTAGCATAAATATATTAGCTTTTTTATTTCAGCCCCGCCGCTGTAATTCTGTTCCTCTGGCTCACAGCAATGTTTTCACAGTAAAGAGGCAGACATTAGCATCACATTAGTACTTCTTTATTATTTGTCTTTTACTTGAAGCTCTTGTAGAATTCCCTGAAGCTCTTCGCATTATCTGAACCTAGTGGGATTCCTCGCCGCCTTCTCCCTGTGTGAAAAATCAAACCTTTTAGTGAAAAAGTGCCGCAGGGATTTCTACCTAAAAGGCCTGTGTGGCTGTGAAGACTGAGACCCAGGAAGCAGTAGCTGGGCTGGGAGGGAAGTCAACAAGCAAATGCTGGGAGGAAAACGTCATCAATTGAGGAGTGATGGCCACTTCACGGGGGCCTGGCGTTGGTGATTTATGGCATGTTTCTGTTTTCCCAGCATGCCTTTTCACAGATCTCATGGCATTGACGTATTACTCTAAGTGTGAACAACATACCTGTTAGAAATCAATTTGACACATTTTTGATGAGTGGCCTGCTAGTCGACAAGACCAGAGGAAGTGTGTAGTGCGTGTTTGTGGCCACACCTTCATTGATATTTTGCTATTCATCTCTGCTCTAATTTCTGTCTTCCTCTCGAGCAGGACACACAGCAGAGTTGTATTTAACCAGCTTTATTGTGATGTGACAAAGATGGATGTGACATTGTCCTCTATTGCCTGCCAGAGTGTGTGAGTGTTAATGAAGCCATTAGCACAGTCCGAGCCACTGGAGAGAATAGTGAAATTACCATTATTCTGCAGCCATTAAGCCATAATATGCCACCGTCTCTCCATACTCAACTCTCCCCCCCTCTCCTTCCCTTTCTCTTTTTACCTTTATTTCTCTCTCTTTCTCTCCCTCCCTTTTCTTCCCTCTCTTCTCCTCATATGTGCTACCTCCCTCTCTCTTTTTCTTACGCTGTCTCTCTGTCACTGTCACACTGATCCACTCCTGTTGTCATTTAAAGCTTCATTAATTCATTTGCTATCAAAAGCAGTTAGGTACAAAAAAGACTGGCGGTGTTCATAATATTGTATCTTAGAATTACCATCCTCACACACTGGCTCCAGAATGCACTCTGTCTCTCTTTCTCTTTCTCTCTGAGAGAGACCTTAAAAAAAAGCAAATGGCCTATACAATTCATGAATCTTATTACCTCCAAATCCCGTTTGTCATGTGCCTAAAGAGACAGAAGTCTGTTTTCCTGACACAAAAGCAAGAAGATCCCACTGCTAACCTTGAATTGATTTGAAGTTTTCTAAACTCTCTTTTTTTCTTGCTGGGGATGGAGAGTGGGATGTGTTCTTCTGGCTGTTCCTGGTATTGTGTAGGCTTTGGCTCCCAGATTATACACACCCTGGAATGCCTGCAGCTCTCTGTCGCTCTTGTTTGCTGACGGACTGTGACTAATTACAAACGATTTTAATTAAAGAGGAAAAGCTTCTCTCCAGTGGACGTCTGGGGAGTTGACAGGGGAATGGTTTCTGGGAGGCTTTGTGGGTGAAGCAGTTGTGATGTCTTATGTCTGCTGCTGCTTCCCACAGCTGTTTGGATGCTCACTATCAAAATGCCGCTAGGAGACAATGGTGGCCCCACATAACGCTAGGAAGTCCCGACGGAAGCGGGACAAACGCCATATGACCACATACATTACATTACCAAAAGTATGTGGACACCTGGTCGTCGAACATCTCATTCCAAAATCATGGGCATTAATATGGAGTTGGTCCCCCCTTTGCTACTATAACAGCCTCCACTCTTCTGGGAAGACTTTCCACTTTCCATTGTAACATTGCTGCAGGGACTTGCTACTGTTCAGCCACAACAGCATTAGTGAGGTCGGGCATTGATGTTGGGCAATTAGGCCTGTCTCGCAGTCGGTGTTCCAATTAATCCCAAAGGTGTTTGATGGGGTTGAGGTCAGGGCTCTGTGCAGGCCAGTCAGGTTTTTCCACACCGTTCTCCTGGCATCCGCCAAACCCAGATTTGTCCGTCGGACTGCCAGATGGTGAAGCGTGATTCATCACTCCAGAGAACGCATTTCCACTGCTCCAGAGTCCAATTTATACCACTCCAGCCGACGCTTGGCATTGCGCATGGTGATCTTAGGCTTGTGTGCGACTGCTCGGCCATGGAAAAACATTACATAAAGCTCCCAACGAACAGTTCTTGCGCTGACGTTGCTTCCAGAGGCAGTTTGGAACTTGATAGTGAGTGTTGCAACTGAGGACAGACGATTTTTACTTGCTACGCACTTCAGCACTCAGCGGTCCCGTTCTGTGAGCTTGTGTGGCCTACCACTTCGCGGCTGAGCCGTTGTTGCTCCTAGACGTTTCCACTTCACAATAACAGCACTTACAGTTGACCGGGGCAGTTCTAGCAGGGCAGAAATTTGACGAACTGACTTGTTGGAAAGGTGGGATCCTATGACGGTGGTACATTGAAAGTCTTCAGTAAGGCCATTCTTCTCCCAATGTTTGTCTATGGAGATTGCATGGGTGTGTGCTCGATTTTATACACCTGTCACCAATGGGTGTCGCTGAAATATCCGAATCCACTAATTTGAAGGAGTGTTCACATACTGTTGTATATATAGTGTATAAATTCTCCTTTCGCTGAATGAGCTGGCTAGAATAGATCAAGTCAACATGCTTCAAACGTACACTAACATTAGCGATAGCACACTTTGTTTGACAACAAGTTTGTCCTCAGTTGGCTTGATACAGAGAAACCACTTTCACGAATGCAGAGAAAATAGAAACAGAGAAAAGCATTGACTGGGTCAATGAAAAGCAGAGGAGTAAGGCATTTATGGTCTGGCAGCATGAGAAATCTTTACAGGAAGTGTCCATGGCACACAGGAAGCAGCGAGTGTGTTGGGACAATGACCTAGCCTCTCTGTGTTCATTGATTGGCCGAGAGCAAGTTTGTGCTCCCAATTAACATTGTTCAGTTTCATTACGGTCATATTAGACACAGCCGGCTTCTGCTGATCCTGACTAAGAATCCAGTAACCGGGAAATCAATTAGAACAAAAGAATGGCTACTGCCTCTCTGCTGCCGCTCCTAAAAAACAGACAGACAACCAGTTAACTGGGGCTGCAGCAGAGTGGTTTTGGCAATAACGGCATCGTTTATGGATTATGACTCTCTGGTTGCCCTGGTCAAGTGTGATTTCTTATATTGAATTAACTTCAGTAGGATGGCGGTTAGTGTAGTTGAACACATCAATTCCATATTGTTACTGATCCCAGGCTGTGATAGCAGAAACATTAGACTTGTCTCAAGTCATTAGGTATTCATTGGCTGGCTGAGCTGTAGCTAATCACCAGCATCTTAATTGGTTACAACAAGAGAGATTATTTTTTAAATCATACATTTAGCAAAACAGATTATTTAATGATATTTTGGGATAAACATTATTATCATATTCCCATCATTATAATTCTCCTTATTCCATGATGTCACTTACTATCTATGCCATTGGCAGTATGTGTGTGCTGTTTGGTGGAAACTGTGTTTAGAAGCTTAGTAAAGTGATATGATATGATTGGTTAGGTCTGTGTGTTTTGGGCCGGTGTGTGTCACAGCTCCCCCTCATCCAGATTTCTGGGAGCGAGTCTCTTCCCAGTCCCCTCTGTGGCGTAGTTCCAGGTCGCATCCTGGTGGCTCTGGTGGCTCTGTGGCTGCAGATAACAGGGGGCTGGCAGGCGTGTGCACGGCCATGGCAGCCTGCAGTCTCACACCGCTGCACCTCTGGCTGCCAGGGGGGCTAGCACTGGCTCCCTTGCTAGTATTAACACACACGCATGCACACACCCCTCCCTCCATACAATACATCAACACACACTTATGTCTAACATAGCTCACCTCTATCTGCCACCCCTCTACTGGCCTCCCCTCCAGCCCCACATTGTTGCCGTAACATGTAAGAGAGACCAGTTTGGGAGGCAGTTTAACTATGAACAATTTATGAATGGATTCATTACTTTATCAAAAGATTGCATTTTTGGCTGTATAGCATTCAAGAGTATGTGCAATTCCATTTTAACAGAATGATGCTGAGACTGTGATTTTTCACCTTAAAATGTATGTCAAACAAAACCATACAACTCTATGCACAAGGACTACTTTCAAAAATTTCTACTGAACATTTTAGAGTAGAGTTCAGTACAGTAGAGTACAGTTCAATTCAGTTCAGTACAATACAGTGCATTATACTGTAGTGTGCTCTACTGTACAGAAGAAGTACTGTACTGACCTACAGTATACTCAACTTTTTTTTACTGTACTGTACTGTAATGTGCTGTCCAAACTTGTGAAACATAGACGTATATGATTGGTTTATATTTAGACTGACCAAATTTCACGTCCACGGACGTTTTGGTGCTCAGTGGTTGAGTACGCTGGTTACAGTAAAGGAGGGAGGGAGAGAAATTAGAAAATATCTTAAAGATATGTAGTGGGACAGAATGACAAGACACTAGGCAATAATTCTGCAAAATTAAATAAACATGTTGATATTATTTGGCAATGGTCTTCAACATTATTGTTTTGTTTTAATGTATTTCTAATAGCTTTTAAGACTTTTTCTGGTCGACGTTTTCTAAGATCACTTTTCCATCTGTTTGACCAGAAACTAAAGCCTTTGCTTTTTCCTAATTTTAGGATGCAATATGGTGGGAAAATATATATATGCCTTAATAAAAAAAATGGATTCTTAGCTTTCATTTGACACCAAATGTCATGTGTTCCTATGAATTTCACATGCTACCTTGAGTTCTCAGTCACCTCCAAGTTCTGAGCCAAATTAAAAGATTGCTTACTTTCTTCAACAAGAGAGCCAGTCACATAGTTCCTTTTCAAAAATGTCAATACTTTTTCTGTGTCTGCCCTATCCCTGAGGAAGGCCATTTAGCAGACCAAGCCACATACTGTAGCTCTAGTTGCAACATTTCAATACCTTTTCTGTTCCTCAATAAAGGACCGCAATCTAGGGTTTGAAGCTCGTCTGGTTTAGAGGCAACAACAGTCTTTTGTAAAGTATCTGTATTACCTCAGTATCTTCATGCTTACAGACTTACAGAGGAGAATAACAACGATGTACACACAGAGGCAAATCGACCAAAGGTGCCGCTTTGCTAAATTATGCACTGCTTCTCCAACCGCTTGGCATCAAGCTATCGGTCGCCGCTGTGCCGGCCAGAAATGGCAGAGGAGACTAAAAGGCAATTTTATTATTTTGATAATGTTGATTTTATTGGAAAATCAATGGACTCCAACTATGCATGTACGCTCTGGGTATTTGTACAGGATGAATGTAGACATATGCAGTGTATAGAAATGTAATTAGTATTGAATGGGGAACAGGGAGATGGATCCAGTGGTCTCTGACAGACAGCGATTGGAAGGTCAGACGCTTGAATGGAGCCACTGACCCCAGTTGAGAGGGGACTTGAGGGAGACAGCGGGCGCAATCCATCGAGCGGAAAAACCCACAACGCACCACCATGTCTGACCACCGCGGCTTCCGTGATCTTTCTGGGAGGTGGAGGAGCTTTCCACGCACCCAGATCACTGCCCCTCTTATCTGATGGTGTCAGAGCATGTCATGCATGAGTGGTTGGTGTGTGTAATGTGTTTGCCTGGCCTGGATGTGGGTGGTGTCTAATTTGTTTGAGAGATGTTGTTGACTGTAGTGGGCAGTGATGTGTCTAATAGGGAGAAGCTAACATGGCTCAACCAGACTGGTGTTAAGAGGTGCAAGGTGTTGGTTCCTTTTTTTCCCTCGTCTCTGCTCCATTTGTCGTGGCGACATATATAAGAGGGGCTTGTTGTTAGTGCTAAATGGCCTGCAAAAATGATACACCTTCTGCTGTGGGGGTTTGTGGAGTGCTTGATTACGTTCTCTCTCAGTGAGCGGAGAGAGCGGAGGGCTGTGGAGCGCTGCGGGGTGAGACTGGGGCTCTTTGTGAGGCCAAACACAGAGACAGTGTGTGAGGAGAGAGAGTGGCCAGTCTCTGGAGCATGCTCATCTGACATGCATGGGAATGAGAGAAAGAGGAGAGGAGACCCTGTCTGCCTGACTCTCGGCACTGTCTCTTCTGCTTCGTCTCAGGGTGGATAAAACAGCATTGACACTGCACTGATAAAATAGTACATAAACATTATTTTCACCAGTTAAATGTCTTCCATAAATTGTTTGTGTGGTTCGATAGCTTATTGTTGGCAGTGGCACTAGCCTAAAACCTGGCACCAGAGTGTTTTACCATTTTGCCTTAAAATGTATTTTCCATGATTGATGCAATATTTATGATACTGATTGGTGTGACTTTGAGGGGGGCTTGTCCCTGTCACAAGAGAAGGGAAAATGTCTTTATCTCAGTCGTCATCTGTGTTGTTTCCCTCCTCCTCCTCTTCTCTTTGTCTCTCAGTGTGAGTCTGTGAGTGTGTGTGACTGGAGCTGTTAGAAGCAGTGGGGATCTCGTCACTCCCCGGTCCAGACATTTAACACACAGTGAGAGCTTTAATAAGTAAGCCATCGCATGTGAAGAGTTGAGATGAAGAGGAAAGAAAGTGCTGTCTGGCTGTCTGTGTGATGTTACATATAATCAGGCCCTCCGCTTTGTTTATTACTCACCATCATTAAGAGTCATGCTGTTGTCAGAGCAGGATATTATAGAGGCTATAGAGGGTTTAGATTGGTTTGTTTACCCCTGTCAGAGGATATTATCATAACCTTAAATGTCCATTAATGTCTGTAAATAACGCAAAGTACATGCAGCCAAGGAGGGAATATCAAACGCTTTGGATAAGGTGGAAATAAAGATCACGTTTCTATCGCTTTCTCTCTGCTCAGTTTTTCCCACATAAGCCGGACAATGAAATATTATTGCTAGTAAGTCCGATGCTTTATTTGATGTTTATTGAAGACAGTAAACAACTTCTCCGGTTTTAATCAGCCTATGTGGCATCGATATTAGTCAGAAACATTTATTCTAGTGTCCAAATTGACAACAAAATATAAATAGGATAATTTTGGTCATAAAGTCACTCTCATCCAAAACTGAGTTTTGTAAGTGAGTTTGTTATGACTTGAGGGATGGGTTTTGATTTCGACAATGCTCACTTGCCCACTTACACAGCTGCGCTGATTGCACCCTGTCCAGTCCTACCACAGAACACACAGACAGAGAGACAGACTGCCCAGCGGCGCAGGGGATCAGATTGGACTGTTTACATAAGACAACACGTCACACATTTTTTTACTTGAGAAATATTGCACCAAACACCTTAACTAGATGTAAAACCTCTGAAAAAAACATCTAAATGAATCACAGATTCCTTGAGTCTTAGATTCATTCTGACTATTTTGAGGAAGTGATACTGGCTTTGTTCTTATGGTGTCTCATCGGGGACAATCGTAAGTAACCGCCACATCGAACCACACCCCAAAGAATGAAATCTTGTTTTTCTTAATGTGCAACAGAGAAACACATGCGGAATCAGTGCGTTCAGTCCCTCTTTAAAGATTTTCCTCCAATATATAGACTACATGTGCTCTCATTTTTCCCAGTCGTTATGTGATTTAGTGGCTTTTAGCACAGCAGGATGGAGCCTCATCTAAAACCCAGAGCATGTAAAAGAGAATGAATATACTCGTTTCATCTTGAGAGAAGAAGAGGCGTGGTGGAAGAGCAACAGATGGACCTGTGTTTATCTATATGGAGGCGATCGCCTCTCCTCCTCTTCCAACGATAACCTTGTATTTTGTTACTGTGTATGTTGACTGCTGAGTGCTGGCGGGCTTGTGTCTGAGGACTGAGGCAGAAGAGCAGGTTTATAGTCCGGGAGGATATTGCTCCTGATGAACCACAGATTTGCTCCTCAGCATGTTGGCTTGAATTAGAAAGGGGACCCCTAAGCATCCTTAAACGTGATTATCAGAGCAGCAGTTCAGTTGGGTGGAGGATGATTGAATTTGACAGAGCTGTCCCTGTGGAGTTCCCCCCTGTTGTTTCGTTTTAATGTTTCATCTGTGACTCCTCTCACAGGGCAGATTCCTTTGTCTTTGTCTGTCCTGCGAGAGAGAGACGGGATAGTAAAAACAAGCTTAGGCTGTTTATTATCAGTGTTCATCATGAGTTTATGGCCATCACTGCTCTGAAATCACCAGATTACGCCAACCCCACACACAAAATAAAATCAGGCACTGAGATTAAGTCCATCCAGTATATAAGCCCACAACTTCTTTGGCTTGGCTTCCCTCCAAGATCCTATCTACATGCTGATACAGTAATTATTGATGTTCGGTGTGTGAAACAAAGTGAAAACATCAACAACAGAGCAAAATTCTGAATCATCTCATCTTTACCATGCCAATGACTCCTCAAATGAATCAGCCTCCTCAAACATTTCACAAGTCCCTCTAGTTTCATGTCTTTGTTTCCTTGTGAATGCACTTAAGCTCATTTGCTTTTTAGCAGGCTGATGTAATGTACAGCAGGGAAAATAATAAAGAGCAACCAATGAATTTCTAAAAATGTATGCTTTTGTGTTAGGAAGAGAGGGATAAGTGACGTTTCTAGTGTCATTCAAAGGACTGTCCTGCTCGTCAGGACTTTATGGAAACAGGTGCCCGCTTTCAAAAGGAGTCTTCAAAAGCAGAAGGCAGCATCATGGATACTGAGTAAGGAAGGAGGGGTGAAGGAGGCTGCATCACAGAGCTCAGTTTAACAGGGACAACCTTTGGCACTCACAGTGTGGTGTATTAATCTGTGAAAGCTAATCTTCAAACAGATTACGATTAGGGCTATGTGTCGCCAAGGAGATTGTGTGATTTCAAAGAAAGAACACAAGAGTCTTCCATCCATGCAACCCCAAGACATGCATGCCAAGACACCACACTAAAACAATATTCATATTATATTTTGGGGCTAAATGGGTGGATGAATGAGGTTTGGGATGATTATGTGCCATTCCCTGGCAGTGACTAGGATGACAAATGGAACAGAAACATATCCCTCTTTTCATCATCCAGCTCTATCTACCCCTGGCACTAAAATGTTATAAAATCCTTATTCCTCCTACGGTCGTTTTAAGTCCGGACTGTCTGTGAGTTTCACTTCAGTTTCCACTTCAAGGTGGTTTAGTTAATTAGCTTCCTCAAACAACGTGTAAGCATAGTAAGCATCATTAACTTAATCAGTACTTTAATTGTGCCATTTCCATTTGTAGCCAGGAGGGGAGTGTTCAACTCTGTAGCAGCGCTATCGCAGAGGATGATCAGCTCAGCTCAGAGAGATGTTGCCACGCTCATTTGTACATTTTTGCATTGTGCTGCTATTGTTATCTCCAGCCTGTCTCTGCCTATTCCTCCAGGGAAGAGCTTCTCTTCCCCCTCGTTGCCTGAGCATAGCAGAGCAGAGGAAGGTCAGGACTATAGTGTCAGCTCAGCGCCTGGCTCTGGATCTTCTGCGTCACACAACATGATCTCAGTGAGGCTGCACTGCCCATGACCCGGGTCTGTACGAGGGGCCTGCCATCCAGGTGGCTGGGCAGCTGTGGTGCTGCCTGGGCTGGCTCTGTTAGCCTCCCTGCTTCTTTGCCTGGCTGCCCGAGCTTTCCCACTGCCTGATCTAATTCGTCTCCTGGCAGATATGCAGCTGCTCAATACAATGTTAAGACTGTTGGCCTGCTAGCTATAAATAGTGTGCAGCACATCACATCAACAAGCATCAGAGAGATAAACAGAGAGAGAGAGAGAGAGAGAGAGAGAGAGAGAGAGAGAGAGAGAGATAGGGGGGAGAAAACGCAACCCGGCCAGTACATGTTTGCGCTTGTTCAGGTGTGTGTTGTGCGTGTGTGTGTGTTTGTGTGTGTGCACACGGGCGTGTGTGTTCGCTGACACACACACAAACACACAGTTGGAGGCTCCTGGCCGAGTGGGTCTGGTCATCTCCTCTTGTTCTTTGGCCCCTATCCAAGTCTTTTAATGGGCCCAGAGACAAAGAGTCACCTTGATGACTCAGCCAGCTCTGTGTTAATGTCTCTCCTCTGATGGATCTGAAATGACACTCAGCTGCTGGGGTCCAGAGGCATCGCTTTAGAGTGCAGGAGTTAGCCATCATCACAGAATACGACACGTTTTAAAACCACGGGCTGCCAGATTTACAGGTGACCCGGTACATAGTCGCTACAGATCCTCCCTTGTCCTCTAGCAGCACAACTCCAGTCGAACAAAGAGAAAGCACACAGGGAGATAGCGCTCCTTATCCACCACGGTGTTGATGAAATCTCTATTTTCATTCTCATTTCCTATCTGTGCCAGCAACCTCTTTGATGTTGTTGTTATTCTCTGGACACATTAGGGGAAAAAGCAGGTCAATCCACTACGTCAGGCCAATAATAGCTCTTTCTTTTGTGGTTTATTGATAGACTTTATTTGTGTATGTAATTATGATTAGATCAAAGATAATAATTGTGTCTGTTGGAGAGTGGTTTTGTGGTTTGGTATGTAGTTTTGACTTTTCATGCTGTAATTATTTTCATATCATGTTTATGTTTTTTTTATATAAAAGATAACATTATATTCTGTTCTGGTGATCAAGTGAAAAAGGTTTTGTTCAAGAAACTCTCTCTCAGGCTTGGTAATTAAGAAGGATTTCCTCTTCAAAACCGTGAGGGATTTTGCGACTCAAAGCCAATGGGATTTTTTTGTCTGCAATCATAGAAATATATATTTATTTTTACAATTTATCTGTTTCTTTTATGAGCTGTTCTTTATTAAAAGGTTCTGACGGGAAAGTCAACAATCAAGAGCTTGTTTTCTTTTCATCTCAAATTCTTTTCACATTTCCAACATTTCTGAGCCCCTTATTTGAATTTTCTTGGATTGTTTATTCTGCCGTTATTACCAGTGGAGTTTTCCCTAGTGCTAAAAGACTGGCTAGCTAGCCTGTGAGTGCAGTAATGTCTTGTAATACGGGCCAATAGGAGGTTGGAGAGCAGAGGAGAGGAGTTAATTCACACCACACTGATATCTTCAAACATTTCCACTTTAGACTGGGATTAAAGGCTCTAGACCAGCCACGTAATGACATGCAGTCCCCTCTCTCCTCTCCGGCCTTCACTATTTTGACATCTCTGGGATTTTTTTTAGGAGTATTGTTGCTGATTGGTTGTGTATTTGGCCTCATCTCTAGGAAGCGTGATGAAAGCTCATCTGCATTCTGGTCCAGGCATGACGGCCTTAACCCTTGGTTTGCAGGGAGCAGGGTAATTGGCCCTGGCTTTGTGTGTGCGAGTGTGCGAGGTTTCGGCAGCAGCAGCTCCAGCGTGTGTGTGTCCTTGGGGGCCTCTCCTCCTCATCACACTGTCTGGTCCAGGAGCGGGTTACCATGGAAACCGTGGAAGAGTTAATGCAGCCCAGGCTCCAAAATTGTATTATCTTTTTTATTTTTCATGGTGAGGCAAATGGTTACAATTCCTGCCTATTCTCATATGCTAATTGAAATAACCATCTTCCAAAATGGCTGGAGCTGTTTTCACGCTTGTTTGGACAGAAAAAAAAAGTTGAAAAAGGGAGGTTGCCATACTATAAATGGTTGCATAGGGCAGCAGATTATTTTATTTATTTCATTCATTCATATTTGATATTTGTTGACCACAGATAAAATTTGGGATGGAAACGAGTGATCCAATTATGAAAATGGTTATCTGATCTGAGGTTATTGCCATGTTGTCCTTGGTGCTGTGTTTTTCACAACATTTGTGAAAATGTCATGGACTGTTGAAGATCTGCTTGTTTTGATTTCTGTCCAAAATCTGTTTGCTTTTGTGACACTTCTTGTGTTATTATTTCATGTTCTTAGACAGCATTAGACAGGGCTACATTCTGGACCCCCCTTAGTGCTCTAGATTTTCCATAAATCCTTGTATTAACCCCTGTGTAATCCTGGATGCTCTGTGGTCAGAGGGTAGTGTGTACATAAACACTGCAGATGAAACGGCAGGAAGCTATCAATTTGACATCTGTAATGATTTATTTAAACAGTAGGCTATTTAAATAGTCATTGTTTTGATGTACATTGACATACATTAAAATGGGACTAATTACAGATGTAATACATTTGCTTTAATGACACCACCCAAATATAGCCCACATTTTAATCAGGGCATTTGTTGTGGATATTACAGATACATTACAGACACAGAGTGAAACACATGGATTATGCCTTACAGATATTAGCAAACATAATATAATTTAATATGGCACTCCTCCTCTCCCAGCTGTATAAAAAGAATGAGGGAGTTTCAAATAACTAGATGGCTCGAGCCTGCAGGCCGTGGTGGTGAACCCTTCCTTCCCAGAGGTAATTGTTGATTAATTTGTGAGTGCTTGCTCTTGGTGGTGTCCTGTAGAGGGGAGTGACACAGGCAGGTCCAACCAGACTCCTGCCCTGGCCCCCAGGCCCCCGGCTGCTTTGTGTGGGATTTATCTGGCCCTGTGCAGAGGAAGGTGGAGGGGGATCACCCATAATTCTAATCTCCTTTTTGTCTTCTTTCTTCCCCTTGATAAAGTGGCTGTCCGTTGTTATTCTTTGTTATCAGGGATCAGCGGCCGTGTGTGTGGGTGTTGTTCGTGTGTGTGTGTGTGTGTGTGTGTGTGTGTGTGTGTGTGTGTGTGTGTGTGTGTGTGTGTGTGTGTGTGTGTGTGTGTGTGTGTGTGTGTGGTGTGTGTGTGTGTGTGCGTGTGAGTGTGTGTGTGTGTGTGTGTGTGTGTGTGACTGAGTATGGGTCACCACCATTCGAGCCACCCAATTGTGATGCAGACTCCAACGTCATGAGCACTTTTGTTTGAAGCCCTCTGCCTGTCTGTGTTTGGGTGTGAGATTGTGGTTTTAGCGGTCCAAGGATCCTAAATCACCCAATTCTGGGCAGCCTTGTTTATTGGATAAGTCCTATATGTCGGGAGTTGATAGTCCCTCCCTTGACACTGATATAGGAGGAGTTTCTTCTTAGAAATCAGCCTTATGAAAAACATAGACCTATAGGACTATAACCTACTGCTCCGACTGTATTCAATTTAGAAATGTTTGTAAATCTTAAAGATTGTCCTCATATTACCATTCATATGCCAGATTGGGAGTTTAAAGATAATATTTAAATGAATAATTATCCATAATAATAAATACGTCATTTTCATAAGTAGCCTAATCATTTTGATGATTATTAAAGATAAATTAACCAAATCTTCATTACTGGTGTTGTTTAATGGAAGTGCATTCAGATTACAAAGAATATAACATTTCTAAAATATGTTTCCTTTTTTTCACTATAAAGCTTTTCTTTGATGATAATTATCAGGAGGATTTCCCTGCTCTGAAGCCGCATACTATTTAGATGATGCACAGACACTCAGATTCCATATTCAGCATTAGTAACCAAGTGGATGATGTACAAAAGTGTAATACAGTGTAATAATGTATTAAAGTGTAATAAACCCCTCATCCCCTGTGAATGATCTGCTGTTTAAAAACTCACACGCTTGGAGTGCGTTATGTTTGGTGTACCGCTCTGGGGCCCGCTTCCCTCTGCCAGGAGTGTAAAGAATCCAATGTTCCTCCAGTGAGTGTTTGTTTGCTTGGCTTTGACGTCGGCCCCGACCGGGCCTCAGACACCCACCAGTGACACACACTTTCCTCCCCAGCAGCTCCCCTTACTTACCCCATGTGGTGGCTATTACCCTCCCCTTCCTTCCAACATCTTCTCCTGTTTCCGACATCTCTCTCCACACGGTGTGGGGTGCCAGGTCAGCCAGCTGAGTGCTATTAGTACCTCTCCATTGCCCGATCCAACTAACGGAAAGCCACACAACTTAATAAGGTCATGAAAAGAGAGAGGAAAACAAAGGGGGAAAAGAAGAGTTTTGGCTGCCAACGAGGCGTGCACTAATAATGCCAATAAAACAATACAGTCAAGCCTTCTCTGAGAATAATTGCCGATCTGTGTTTTTATTTGAGAAGGCTCTAGGTTAATAAATTGGATAGCATTCGAAACTAGCAAAATGAGGCTATGAAAAATAACGGATGTAACAGAGAAATATTGTGCCCTGTCTCTCGCTCTTCCTGCACTCGCTTTTATTTCAGGATAAAGGGATAGTAGGCTGGACCTGTTTGGAACAATTATCATAAAATGGCAGTATAGGTTGTGTTTGCCTTCAACTCTCAGCAATGAAAGTATTAGCTAACTTTGTGGTCAGGGCAAAAGGCTCAATAGCGTCAAGAGCTTTACAATATGGCTGTCAAAAAGAACAGGGTGGCCCAAAGAGATTTCAGTCTGAGCTTTACAGTATTTCCATACCTCGTTACCGTGTCTTTACTGGTTTGCATACCTCTGGGTTCCGATTTGCATATTGTAGGATACATGAAGACAGCTGCTGCTGTTTCCTCCTTAGCTTGTTTAACAAGGGAATCTTCACCTCATAAAAGACAGTTTACTGCACCCTCATTCAGCATGCTACTATTTATTTAGTGACAAATGTGGCCGCTGCAGTTATTGTGAATGGATTGTCTAATGGAAACAAATGACCAATAACAGATTTACAGGATACTGTTTTACTATCATCCTATCCTGAGACATAGCCCCACAAGGAAGAGATACGACAGACAGATAATATATTTTATTGTAGGATAGTGCCTTGGAAAGAGGTTACTAAACGTTGTCTGTGGCCTAATGTTTTGTTGGAATGTGTTAGGGATGGACTCCCCTAACAAAAGGTCCTATAGTAACACCAGTCTTTCTTCCTTAGGAGAGAATGAAGTGACTTAGAGAGTCATTATCTAAAGATTAGTGACAGTATCAGACGCTGGCAGTAGTAGCCCCTGAGGTCAGTGGGGCCTTGGCACTGTTTCCTTTGGGGCTGCATCGAGGAGTGTAGTGTGGGGAGGAATGGAGCTCCACTGGGCCGAGGAGGAGACGGCCCCTGAGGGACCGCATGGCTTTACACCAGATTAGCACCAAGAGGAGTGAAGGTTTATCACTGGCTCGCTCTCTCTGTCTCCATAGTCTGGATTCTATCTACCACACAGTCTATATGATCCAATAATCCAGCCCCAATCACCTGCACTCCATCTGTCAGTCTATCCCTCTCCCCTCTCTCCTCTTCATGACGATTACTGTCTGTAACCACCCTTCTTCCTCCACCTCCTCCTCCGCCTCCTCCTCCTCTTCCGCCTCCTCCTATCTCTCTCTTTGCTCTACAGCACCCTACAATCTGCCTGTTCTGTTCCCCTCCATTCACAGTACAAATTGTGTTGTAATGAAGTCAGAGTGGAGGGAGCATTTTTCATGTTGTCTTTTCTAATCAGAAGGGAGGTATGCCTGTGTGCATCTCTCTCCAATGTCACTGCAATGGCTTTTCAGAGTCTGGAGTCTGACGTACATGGCGGGGTTAAGAATCAATCTGTGAGGAGCGCTGACACATACAGGTCTTGTGTGTAGCTGCAGATGTCTGTAGCACTGCAGGCATATTGAATATTCATCTTGTGGGTATTTAGGGTCATTTCACCTTTCTAGTGAAGTTTAAAGCTGGGTGATTATGTGCTCAGAGCAGCATGGGTGAATGGCTCCATCACCCTCTTACATATCAGTCTCTTACTCATCTTATTGAGTCAGACCTTTCTCTCTCTCTTTATCTCTCTCTCTCTCTTTCTCTCCCTCTTTCGCCGGCCTCTGAGGAGAAAAAGGCACTTTGTCTTCCAATTTTATTTGATTAATAAAACCATGTGAAGTCATGCTTAAACTCTTTAATATACCCTTCTGTTTAATATTACTATCTATCTGTCCAGTGGATGTAATATACATGATTTAATTAAGGTGGTCAGAAAGTCAGATCCCTTGATTAAGCGTTCATTTCTCCCTATCAGGAGAGAATCAAGTGATTAAGGAAACAAACCAGTGTTCATCTCACTCTTTCAGAAACCTTTAGGCAGCTCAGCCCTTGTGTCCATGGATTGTCTATGGATTTTCTCCACTCTAGGAATTTAACATAAACTACACATTACTCATTTATTTTGCCTTTTTTTGATTTGTATTCACATGTCATCCCCTATGTGAACAGGTTGTTTCTTGTTTTGAATAAGTTAGCCACAGGTAGACCTGATAAGCCGAGGTAGCTTTATGAAAACTGCCACATGCCTTGTGTTTGTCTGTTATGCATTCTATGATATATTTATGCTGATGTATTCGCTCTGTGTTTATGTGAAAGGTGGACGTTATCGTTCACCAAGGGGAGATAGACGCGGATGTATTACCAGCTGGATATGAGGGATAAGGCCTGTATGTTATGTTATACTGTATGCTGAGACTCTCACCATTAGCTGTGGTATGAGCTCAGGATCAAGCTAACTGTTGTTTCTGGAGTGTGAACCAAGCCTCAGTCAAACTTGATGAGTATGTCGTTGGAGGAATTTCTGAAATATAATGGTTCTTTGTATTGCCAGCCCACATGGTATCAATTGAAGCAGCTTTTTAAGACCTTCTGGTAAGCCAGTTCAGTTCAGCACAGGGAAAGGGAATGCTTGGCGGAAGCAGGTGGAAAGAATTGCTGTAAGACAGAATCCCCGAACGGCCAAATCTGATCACATTATCGTCAGTCAAAGGGACCATGATCTGAATAACCTCATAGATAAAAATAGTCTTTAGTAAAGCAACATCGACTGAGCTCCTTTCATTAACTGAGAAAACTCAGGGATTGACAAGTGCCGGGTTGTGAGGGGGATCACATTTAGCATAGTTGGCAGCCTCTGTACATAAAAGTTGAGGCTAGAGTAAACTGAACCAGCGATCACCACACTGGCTGAATACTGTGTACTACAGGAGTGTTCAATGTCTTCCTCAGAAAGTATTTATTCAAGCTGACAGCTTTTAGGTCATCCGGGTTATTACCATCTCTGCAGTTCAAACAAGTCTTAATTATTCCAAACTTGCATTAACTTCATGATTGCCTCTCATTCATTTTTACTGGCGATTATAAAACTGGAACAGTGTGTCCATCAAACGGAAAGCTCCATGATTCATCGGCTGCATGGTGGAACAATGTAATTTCACACGAAAGGGAACATTCGTATGAAAATGTATCCCTTATATAAACATGTGTCAAGAGTTAGAGGTCCTCAGAGGTCCTGGTTAGAGTCTCTAACTCCCTGTCTCTAACTGAGCTGCCCATCAGTCTGTGAAAGCATGCAGAGTATTTGAACCGCTTGGCGGAGGGTCTGCCAGATGTTTCCCTCGCCAAAGGGAACTGCCTCTTGGTGCATTAATTACTGTGACATTGCTCTAACTCCCATTACATTCATTTAGAAGCTAAACTTCTTAAGGGAGGCCAAGCTTGGAAAGTCTGTGTAAGATTTCTTCTCTGTTAGATTTATGTTTGCTGAACTGTTGACTTACAACCTCTCACCCCAGGATCAGATGGACTCAGTACATGTGAGATAATAATCATGTAAACAACTTAAAATATCAGCCTGTTATTGGTTTGCAAACATTTACTGTAGTCCCCACACAGTGTGATGTGAACCCCGTGGCATGTGATATCTGTACAGAATATGTCCCCTTGGACCAGCAGCACCACAGTGGATCTAAGCCATGGTCAAAAGTAGTATACTAAATAGGGAATAGTGTCATTTGGGACACAGCCTGTGAGAACAAAGAGCAGTGAGGAGCCAGGCTAGCAGAGCAGAGGAGTCACAGTGATCTTATCTCACACCCTGTTAGAGGAAACCTCCCTCCCCAGAAAAACCAAACAAACCCAAAACTCAGCTGAAAATGATCTCTTCATCATAATGTGCAGTAGCCACTCCAGCCATGCCGCTATATTCTGCTTTACGGAGAGCACACCGGTGTCGAGGGATGTTGATTGATGCCCTACTCTCACCCCACCGAGCTGCCAATGCCTAGAGACACACTGGTCCAACAAGAGCCTGTGTGTGTTGTGTGTGTGTGTGTGTGTGTGTGTGTTAGCTCGGAGCCCCCTGTGTTGAGCCCACTCCTGATTCCCCCCTCTCATCACTGCAGTGAGATTAGCACACGGCACACTTTGACTCCTTCTTATTATGATTGAAATAAAGCCATGTGAGCGTCGGTCGGTCAGTGTTAGCCTGTCCTGTGGTGACCCCTCTCTGGCAGGCTCATTGTCTGAGTGTCCAGCACGTCAGCGGAGGGTCCCTGTGGACCTTTATCAGAGAGTAGCCAGACCAGGCAGGGCTACACGGGGATTAAGGTCAGTGTTCCACTCTGCCACAGTGTGTTTGCTCTGCTGATTATGCTTAAAGAAAATGTTTGCATATTGAAATATGGTCAAGTGTTTATTCTCTGCATAATACAGAGGCACTCCACGGCGCAGCAGCTCTCCTCTCATGGAACCCAGAGAGGGTATCAGCGGTGTGCCTGGAGTACCGGCACCTTGTGTTAATGGGCCCAAATACACACAAATGCCTCTTTCTGCTTCTCAAATAGGGTGTTTATAATTATGACTGTTGAGGGCCGTCACTTGTGGTTTAATGAGGTACGGCAGTGTTGTTTATGTTTCTGTGTTGAAAGGCTCAGCAACCTGATGTGAAGTCACTCGGAGGCAACTGTGGGGTGTAATCGGTGTCGACGCCACATGGTGGGGTCTTTATGAGGCTCGCTGACACTGAGGGTGAAAAATGGCACGAGTTCCTCAGCATATTTATTTCTGCAGATAGGAGTCTTTTAGACCAATAAGAGAAGGGCAGGAAGCCCTGATGGTGGCAAGGCAATCTCCTGCTCTGGTATTGGCCTCTCCCAGGGGAAGGCTTTTAAAAGGACAGAAAGAAATGTGTACAGCCGCCTGCCACCGCAGTGGCAAAAGACTTCCATCCCTCCCTCGCTACCTCCCTACCTCCCTCCCAGGCCTTAGTGCTATCTCCCTCTCAAAGCCGCTCATTATCTCAGCTCCTGCTTAATGCATGTACATTCAGCCATGAACAGCCAGGAGAAAATTATATATCATACAGACAGAGACAGAGACAGAGACAGAGAGAGAGAGAGAGAGAGAGAGAGAGAGAGAGAGAGAGAGAGAGAGAGAAGCAGAGATATAGAGTGGAGAGAGCAGCAGAGATATAGAGTGGAGAGAGCAGCAGAGAAAGATAGAGAGAGAGCAGCAGAGGGATAGAGAGTGGAGAGAGCAGCAGAGAAAGGTAGTGAGAGAGAGCAGTAGAGATATAGAGTGGAGAGAGCAGCAGAGAGATAGAGAGTGGAGAGTGCAGCAGAGAGATAGAGAGAGAGCAGCAGAGATATTAGAGAGAGAGCAGCAGAGATATTAGAGAGAGAGCAGCAGAGATATTAGAGAGAGAGCAGCAGAGATATTAGAGAGAGAGCAGCAAAGATATTAGAGAGAGAGCAGCAGAGCTATAGAGAGTGGAGATAGCAGTAGAGAGAGAGAGTGGAGAGAGCAGCAGAGAGATAGAGAGTGGAGAGAGCAGCAGAGAGATAGAGAGTGGAGAGATGAGGAGAGTCTGTGGGGGAGAGGTGTACAGGGAGTTAGAGAAATTGTGTGTGTTATGCATATGTGCATTAGCATGTATAGCGGCAGTATTAGTCAACACACACTGTGGCCCGGAGAAAAGTTAAACTGTTGTCGCTGTTGATGCCTCTTTCAGTTCTCTTTCTCTCTATTAGACCCCTGCGTGTCTGTGAGAGGGGGGTGAAATTAGCAATAACAGAGTGTGAATGGAGAGAGCGACCCAGAGAGAGGGGTGGAGTAGCTGTACTTCCAGAGCCTTCACTCTTCCCCTGTGTCTCTCCATTATCCGTGGCATGGCAGCACCTGATTGATGAGGAAGCGACAGGATCACCTTGGTTCTGAGGTCAGAGCAGCAGATCTCATTTGTTGGAGAGCTACAGAGCACCTCGTCCCTCAGTAATGGAGGCACACAACTTTAGACTCATTCTGGTTTGCCCATATCACTCAAATTGAAAATACAGGGCTTTCATTGTTTTTCAAAGTAGTGTTTGAACTGGCTTTGGTGTGACTGTCTTCAGTTTGATTATCTTCATAAACAGAGATTTTCCAAACACACCCTGCTATTTAGTCTCCCTCTAGACTTATTCCGCAGTCCCTCATCATGGGTTTTTGATGAAATGTGAACACTTTGTTTCACAAAGGGCTGTGTCCGCTTGTGGTTTTATTCACAGAGTAGTTAAATGTATACGGCAATTCATATCAAATGCGCCATAACACATAGCATTTTGTGTGACACTAACAATGCCTTGCTTTAATGTTGGCTGGTTTTCTCATCGCAAACATGCCTATTTCCTCAGTCTTAAATGTCAGGCTATCAGGCGGAAGGGATGCGTGCGGGCGGATATGGTCACGCCTCTAAGACTGATTATGAGGGTCTTCACACTTACTAGACTTTTCGAAAAATGCCCTTGGCTACACATATACTGCAATGTAAACTTGCGAACCTGTCACGTCTCGTCCGTACCTCCGACAGGGCAGTGTAAACAGAATTGTCTCGTTGAGTCAGCACTCACGGTAAAAATTGTAATAGCAATGTTTTTAAAACAGCTGAAATGTACATTTTCCTTATTTTTGTTACCTGAAATTGTAGTAACAGCCTGTTACATTCTGAAATTGTCTCCGTAGCTTTGAATCTTAACAGTGTTCATTTTTTGCTTGACTGCACTGAGCCACCACCAAGGTCCAGGCAGGAAGCAACTCCCCAGGGAATTATCAATGTCGCAGTTTGCTTTTACCTTGTATAATGACCTCCTTGATATTTAAAAAATTAAGCCTGGTTTGTTCTAATTAATACGGTAGCTAGTGTGAGCCTACGAGCTCCTATCTAGCTATGGTTCAGCTAAATGTCAGCATTCAGATACAGCCAGGATGCAAAAATTATTTAGTTTAGCTAGCTTGCTAGTTAACGTTACCTACCTGTGTGGTCTATATTTAAGCAATAAGGCCCGAGGAGGTGTTGTATATGGCCAATATACCACGGCTTAGGACTGTTCATAAGCACAATGCAACGTGGAGTGCCTGGACACAGCCCTTAGCCGTGGTATATTGGCAATATACCACAAACGTCCGAGGTGCCTTATTGCTATTATAAACGGGTTACCAACGTAATTAGAACAGTAAAAATAAGTGGTTGGTCATACCCGTGGTATATGGTCTGATATACCACAGCTGTCAGCCAATCAGCATTCAGGACTCGAACCACCCAGTTTGTAATATAATATGAATGACACTGTATGATAACGTTACTCTACATTTATATTCGCATGGGAGGGGTAACTCTCTATGATTGATATGCTAACGTTACTTGATCATGAAGCATGTTGTTTGTTAGTTAGCTAGCTAGCAGGAGTTAGCTGTGTCTTGTCAGCTAATTGAATGTGCACGGACAAGAAAACAAACCCTTTAATTGTCAAGGCTCAGGAGAAGACCCAAATGCAGACAGTTTTGAAGTAACAAAAGTTTATTACAAAAACAGGGGGGCAGGCAAACGACAGGTCAAGGGCAGGCAGAGGTTAGTAATCCAGAGCAGAGTCTGAAAGGTACAGGACGGCAAGCAGGCTCAGGGTCAGGACAGGCAGAGGTCAAAACTGGGAAAACTAGAAAACAGGAACTAGAGAAAGACAGGAGCAAGGGAAAACCGCTAGTACGCTTGACAAAACAAAACAAACTGGTAACAAACAAACAGAGAACACAGGTATAACTACAATGGGGATTATGGGGAAGATGGAGGACACCTGCAGGGGGGTGGAGACAATCATAAAGACAGGTGAAACAGATCAGCAAGAAAATAAGAAAAGTTGGAAGAAAAGGAAGAAAAGTTTATTGGATTGTTAAATAGTTTGTGCTTACTGGCTAGCGGCTACTGTGATATTTACGGTCAATTTGAGTTGCAGTCCAAGAATGTTGCGTTTCCAGCAACAACGAAAGGTAAGGCAAGGATGTAATGTTTATTGAAAAGTAGAAATCTCTTTCGCCTCTCTGCTCCTCAAACTCTTGTAGTGGGAAAAGGGCCTAAGAGGTGTTGGTAGTGTTAAATATAATTTCTTTATATTTACAATGATTTATTGGTCTTATGTTTGATACTCAACATTGTATTGATAGCAGTATAGGATATATTTTCCTATTTACAAGAACATTTTTCAGATTATTATTATTTCAGGCCACATCAAATAATTGAATGCATAAATCATAAAGAAAAAATATTTTACCTCTAGCAGCATAAACAGCGTATAGGCTTGTGATAGGTTTGAAAATCTTGTTGCGCTGTGCATGTGTAAATGGCTCAAAAAGTTAATTCTATTCTTGATTAATTTGAATTTGCACATGTTTTATGTTTTCACATGTAAGAGAAAATGTGACCGTAGGGTGTATTGGTCCCATTTCCTCTTGTCAGTGTGTGGATGTGAGATCAAAGGAAGGCAGTCGCCTGTCTCCTTCCAGCTCAACACTAATTTCCTCTCCTCTCCTCCTCTCGTCTCTCCACTCCTCTGAGGCAGATTAATCCAGTTCTCTGCCTTTTCGAAGTGAGAGATGGTTTTTACCCTTTAAAAAAAGGAAAAGTGACCATATCAATGTGTTGAGTGTATGTGGGGGCTTGCGGAAAGGAGTATGATGATGTCACTGAGGCTGTCTAGACATGACTGAATATTCTCAGTTGTCTGTTTATTTATGTTGGGGGATGGCACTGTGTGCGCTAGGCTGATGAGTGTTAACACTCCTACCCACCAAGAGACAGACACATGCCCTCCAAACTGCCATGGATTGAGAGCTGTGCAGTGCCAAGGAAAATGAGCTGCGAGAATAAAAAAAAATCACTAGTTTAGTCTACAGTCTCAATCTCCAATGCATTGACACATTATGCATTGGGATCTGAAACAAATAGATTAGTGATGATCTCTGAAGTCGGTAAAGATTAGCATCTAATGAGAATAGTCACTTGTCACATCATGGAGAGTGGCCCTGTACCCATTATACTTAATAACAGCACAGCTCTGTAATGGCATCCACATTATATATCCCCCTGACACCTCACACATCCACATCTGCTGACGTGTGTAGCATGATAGCCTGTGTGCCATGTTGAAGCATCATTTACAAGGACAACCACTAATCGGACTAGCAGGGGTTCTGTTGAGAAGGGGAAGTGATTATCATGGTTCCTCTACAGTCAATTCAATTTGTAGCCTATCAAGGCCAGTTTTATTGCAATGCAAATGTGAACTGTATGTGATTAGAAACAAGCTGCTGTCTGTGTCGTGTTGCACAGCGCTAAACTGGCATCTCTTTGAAAATTGTCACGCAATTAAAAATGTTGGTGGGGGAATGGAGATGAACCTCTTACTATGATCTGGACGTATACTTTTACCATTTATGCCAAATATTCACTACTTTTGAAAGAGACAACAAAATGTAGACAGTTTCGTTGACTTGGATTTCTCCTATTATGAATTACAAAATAAAATAGATAGCTAGCTGTATGTCCTTAAAATCTTCACATTTCTGATTTCTTTAAACTGAGCAAGATCCATTGTGATTTAATCAATCTGTCTGCCCTGCTATGCTCTTAGGCATTTAATTGGTTGAAATTATCTCTCTTTAAATCTAAGTTAATCATTAAAAAAAGTGGATTGTCAAGGCCCAAGGGGAGATATTTAATTTTCAGCAACCCACAATTAGATCACACACTGCTGTGAGGCTAAATGACTTGACCGGAGCTGACCAAAAGGCCTATCCAGAAACTACCAAAAAGATAACACACTATGGGTTGAATTATAATTATTAGGTCAAATTTGATATAAAGATCACAGACGTTATACCTTGTATAAATTGGACAAGCAATCATTCAGTAAGTACATGCTGGAGGTAGAGTATAATGTGAATGTAATATCCACATTATATTTATATTAAAGGCTGATGAAGCCGCAGCTGTCATATCCTGTGCTGATGACATACTGTATTAAGAGCTCTCCAGTGGCGTATTCCAGGTTTAAAAATGACTCACATGGATCAGTCCTCACCATTTGATGACATTGTAGATGGTCACTTCTTCCTCTCATTGTCTGTCAGATTGATAGTGAAGCATCGAGATGAGTCATGCAGTTCCGGTTTATCAATGTCTCCTTTTGAGGTAGACATTGAGTGTGTTGTTTCTGGACACTGAGATGATGTTATAGCACATCATGAGGTCTGTTTGCTAAATTGGGTCAAAATTGGAAATTAGCCCCTTGCTCTTCTTCAAATATTCATAACATGACATTTCAGATGTAGAGCAGCCCCAGACAGTGCTCCCTAATTGGCCAGTGCATTTATTCATGGTCTCATGTACCATATTGTTATTGGAGGGAGGGAGGGAGGGAGGGAGGGAGGGAGGGAGGGAGGGAGGGAGGGCAATACAGACAGCGAGAGAAGGAGAGGGAAAAAATAAAGAGAACGAGAGAAGAAAACCGACACTTGATTGTGGAAATTGAGGGGTTGGCCGTGTATTGGCTGTGTCTTTGTGGCAAGCATGGCACCTCCATAGTAACGCAGGATCACTGGGAGTGCAAGCGCAAACAATGGCCTCCTTGTCAAAAATGGAACAAATCCCTGAGGAAGAGGTGTCAGTAAAAAGGTTGATAACCTGGCATCTGGCAATTACTGCCAGGCCAAGTCATTAATCAGAGAGGCTCTCAGTCTCTTACTCCGACCGACTCAGCAGCAGTAGCAGTCGCAGACACACCATGGAGCACTCCTCCACTGAGGCCGGGACAGCCCTTAATGTGCTACGTTTGTTGTACCTATGTTTGTTGCTTATATGGGAGAATAATAATGAATAGCCTGGGATGACTGATCTTTAAAGACCTGAGGAGTTTGACTTTGAGAGAATTCTGATTCAAATTTGTTCCTCTGTGGAGGTACACAGTGTGTGTACCTGTGTGTCTGTTCTGTCTCTGTCAGGCCACATGTGCTGCCTCATGTCACACATGGAAGTGGTGTGTTTGTGTTGTGGATGATAGCAGCCGCAGCAGTGTGAGTTCAGATGCCCACTTGAGGCGGAGGAGGACGAATAGGACACTGCAGCAACACTGGCACGGCTGCCGCATGTCACAGCTGGGCTGTGTGTCGACACTGGCACCAACACGGCTAGCATGTCATAGCTGTTCACTGTGGTGACAGGGGGAGCCCTGCTCTCCTCCACATACTGCTACCGACACAGCCATCAGGCTCAACCCTGGAACCTGGGGTAAAAACCTATCCTCACAGCTGTCATCAGGCTACAGTCCTAGAACCTATGGTAAAAAAAAACACTATCCACACTGGGTTCGCTACAGAGAGGTAGTAGATACAGTAAGAGAGAGAGAATGTGTGTACTTCAGTAGTGTTCTCTATAAGAGTCGCCGCGTTGTAGTATCCTGTCATTACAGCTACTATATTCAGCATGGCAATTACTGCTGTGCCCACTTAAGAAATAGAGACCAAAGTTTATGCTTGTGCCATGTGTAAGAGAGAAGAAGACTGGGAAAAAGCATGTAAGTTAGTGTCTCGTTATTTTGCCATTCTTATACAGAAGCATATATAGCACAGTGGCTTTGACAACAGCGTATTGTTGAATATGTTCCATCCAAGACAGACACTAGCTTTTCATCATTGGATGTTTTATTAAATTTTGCTTCATACATTCAGAGTTTTAACTTCAGGAATGCTTGCTATTTTCAGATGTCTAGTTGTCATTAAAAGATATTCATATTAGAAAATTAGACATGAAGAATACTGGATTCCCTTGTGCTCGCACATCAAACAAAGATTTCTGTGGCAGGCAGTCAGTTCTCCTCCCCCAACCCATCCCCATCCCCTCCCCTTCCTCATCTCTCTCCCTCTCATCTCAAACCCCAAAGCACATCTTTCTATAGAGACCCTCACTCCAGACTCCACTAGACCTGGCAACCCCAGGAACTACCTCTGATAAACCCTCCCAATCTTCTGATCATCACCACAGTGTCTCTCTTTGAGGAATCAGAATGAAAAGGGTTGCCGATTTCACCTTCCCTGCTCCAGCGCTAATAGAGTAGATAAGCAGGTCCATATAATTAGAAACCAGTGAAATAATTGTAACAAGGGGCTAAATGCCTAGCTCTAGTTTTAATTAGCCGGTGCTTGAATTAATAATTGCCGCTTTTTAAATCAGAAATCAGTGACTGTTGTTTAGGCCGCTAGATTGGAATAATGGTGGTGGTATTGGCTGCTTTTTACATCTCAATATGTGCGTGTTTCACTGTGATGCACACTGGGCCTGGGAGGGTAGGGGAGGCGAAAAAAGCTGGGTCTATTTGGTTATCTTCCAAGTGCAGCGTAGCTCAGCCAAGATTAAATTCATTGGGTTTACGGTGGATATCAGTATTCGTTTTTTTATGTTATGTTGGAAAGAGCCAGGGGTGGGAGGCAGGCCAGGCAGTCTGCAGGGGGAGGAGAAGGAAAGAGAGGGGAAGAGAGAAAAAAAAGCTGCCGATGCTACAATTTACAGAGAATATCATCATCAACATCACCATCATCATTATAAAAACCCTCTCTGCTATTTAAACCATTGCCGGAATGAGGAAAAATATATGCTGTATATCTCCCATATGCCATAGAATTAAAAAAGGGATGAAGCAGCAGTGTCATCAGCTATCTGTTATCTGTTACCACTGTAACATCATGCCTCCATCGCTTTGCCCTTAGAGGATAGGTGGTTCTCTACAGACACTGTGTTAATGACAAGTCCTGACCTCACACCTCTTAACACTCGTGCATTAGACACAGGACTTAGTGGCAGGGGACTGCTCGGGCACAGCACCCTGGCGCCAGTGACAGCTGTAAATTTGATCAATCGGACTGTCAGGGTACACTGGCAGGTGTGGCAAGCGGGGCAGGCATAAAGATAACTGACATCTTGCTGTCATTACTGCTAGGGCCCTGCCGTCAATCTCGCCCTGATGCATTCGTTCCCTTCTTTCTCTTCCTCTGTTATTTTTCTTTCCATTAAAATAATTGCCTGTCGCCCTGAAACGGGGCCTCACTTTTCTTTCCCCAGGTCCCCCTTTCCAAAAGAATTTGGTGATGGATTAAATGCTTTGGAAACACCATAGGACCCGGAGGTGTGTTTGGGGAGAGCAAGGGCAGATTGAAGGCAAACTGATTCCAGCTCTCCGTTTCTGTCTCCTATCTATCACTGCCAATTGCTGTGCCTCTCAGGCCTGGGATTCTCATGCAGTGTTCATCACAGCGACAGAGTCGTAGATGGGAAATGGGTTTATTTGGTTTGAGAAAGCTGTGAAATCCTACTTCATAATTTTAGGGGTACTGTATATTCAGGTATTTAAGTTAGAGTTTTTTGTTGTTGTTATTATCACCAGCTTGCCTTTTATTTTATTTAAATTGAGCAATTTTGTAACTTTCAATCACATTAGCGTCAATCAGTTTCAAATTGAAATCCTCATTTAATTGAAATCATAATAACAAAAGGCACTGTTAACAAAATGGCTGAAACATTTTGATGATCACACAGTGCTGGGTATTGTTTAATGTGCTGTCTATATAGAGTGGTTACAGGCAGTACCATCTGGTATTTCTAGATGGAGAGCAGAGCAGGTACTCAGGCTTGGCTTTCCATTACCCTTGTCAGTGCATCACTGCTGTGAGTCAGTAGATAATGTGTGCTGCGCTCCGCTCTGCTCTGCACCGGCTGCATGTCTGTCCCAGGTTTGTCCCTCTCACCTTCTACCACCCTTTACACCACTACAGAACACTACCGCATTGCTGTCACGTCCCCAGCCCTGGCTGGCCCCTCCACAGCCTGTCTTAATGCCCTGCTCCCCAACGGACCCCAGGGGGCTTGGTGAAGGCCCGGGGCCATGGCGCTAACGCCGCTACGTCGCTACGCTAGCTCAGCTCCCACCGCTCCGGGAAGAGCAGCAGCAGTGGTGGAGGAATGTGGGACATTATGCAAATGAGAGGGCTTAGAGCAGGGCTCTAATCAAGCGTTGGCAGTGGTTGGACAGCCGCAGGACAGCTAGGCGCAACTTTCACATCAGCTGACAAAGGAGAAAACAGCTGCATGTTACACTGTGGATTTATTACACTGCCTGGCTGACGATAAGGAGGCTGATATGTCTGCGCCGCTCACCAAACAGGTCTAACAAACCTTAATGGAGACGGTGAAGCAGGGGGTTTTCATGTAAGCCAGTCAACCTGTCTTTCTAGGACAACTTTTATTTTCAGTTATTACATATACTGGGAATGTATTTACTAAACTGGCATATTGGGAAAAAGTCAAATTAAGAATTAGATTGTTTTTTGTATGCTCTTCAATGTAAAGAAATACAAAGTGTTTAAAAAGGAATCAACATACACTAAAGAGCCTAGAATTCAAGTCCAATTCAAGTCCTGGCACCCAAATGGCAGAAACCAGCCTCCTCCTGAAGCTAGGACAGCAGAGTCCCTGACCATTTTCTGAAAAACCTGAAACCCTACCTTTTCAAGCAGTATCTTAAATAATCCTCCTCCTCACCTTGACCCCCCCCCCCCCCCCCCCCTTCTAGCTACGTTATTGAGTAAAACATGACTTTCTATGCCTGTGCAGTGGTGGATAAAGTACCCAATTGTCATACTTCAGTAAAATTAAAGATACCTTAATATAAAATGACTCAAGTAAAAGTGAAAGTCACCCAGTAAAATACTAGTTGAGTAAAATTCAAAAAGTATTTGCTTTTAAATATACTTAAGTATCAAAAGTAAAAGTATAAATCATTTCAAATTCCTTATATTAAGCAAATCAGACGGCACAATTTTCTTGTTTATTTTTGTTTATGGTTAGCCAGGGGCAGTCTCCAACACCCAGACATAATTTACAAACAAATTTTACAAATCAGCCTAATTTAAAAAATAATAAAAAATAATAAACAAATACACACAAAAAAAGCATTCATGTTTAGTGAGTCCGCCAGTAGGGATTTTCTCTTGATAAGTAGATTAATTGGACCATTTTCCTGTTCTTTTGGGTGTCAGGGAAAATGTATGGAGTGAAAAGTACATTATTTTCTTTAGGAATGTAGTGAAGTAAAGGTAAAAGTTGTCAAAAATATAAATAGTAAAGTAAAGTACAGACCAAAAAAATGACTTAAGTGGTACTTTAAAGTATTTTTACTTAAGTACTTTACACCTCTGTGCCTGTGATATGTGGTTGTCTTACCTAGCTATCTTAAGATGTATGTGCTAACTGTAAGCCGTTCTGGATAAGAGCGTCTGCTAAATTACTAAAATGTAAAATGTAAATTCAATAGGTCTACATCTTAAGACACGCTCTGTGTTGATAAATAAACTGTGCTTTGAAAGTCATTTGACAATACATTTGCTCCTCTTGGATAAGCAATCCCTTTCTTTCCAACAGTGCCTTGCCTTGGCAGTGTTTTGTAAGTATTTGTGTGACAATCCACTTCCTTTATCTCCGGGGCCGACTATCCTTCATCTGCTTAGTGTCAGCTTGTGCCTATTAAACAGATATGGGCTTCCCATACATCTTTTCAGGGAAAGGGATTTCAATGTTTCTCTGTGGCATGCCAGCTGTGATTACTCTGATTCTACTCTGATGGTCTGGCCTCGTCTTCTTCTACTTGTCTCCCCATGCAGTCATTACGAGCAGGACCGCAGTGCGCTCAAGAAGAGGGAGTGGGAGCGGCGGACTCAGGAGGTGCAGCAGGACGAAGATCTCTTCTCCTCCGGGTTTAATCTGTTCGGGGAGCCGTACAAGGTAAGGGCCTGGGAAGGAAGGAGGAAGGGGTGGGGAGGAGGGTAGTCAGCATCCAGCATCCATCCCTTTTTCTAGGACATTACTTGGCAACAGGCATGATGGAAGTTGCTAAATAAAATAAGATTACTCCTCCAACTTAAACATGTATAGATGTATAAAGAACACATTAACCCCCAGTAACTGAGCAGTCTTGTGAGTCTATCTCCAGTCTACTCTGGCTCCTCCAGTCTTTGGGTTCCATCAGTGTCTGCCAGTCTCCAAAAGCACATTATCCACTGCCTGCCAGATCTGTGTGTGTTCTCTCATGCTCTGTGTGTTACTGGATGAATGAGACACCACAGATGGTCAAAACAGTATTTCTATAGTGGGCCAAAAGTAGCTTCTTCTATGCCTTCCCTCATGTCCTGTTACTTTATGTTATATTAATTGAAGGGATTGGAGACAACTGACTGCGTCCAAACAGATTACTATCCATGCGGGGGCTGTAGGAATAGACAGCTAATGTGGAAAGGATAAGATATTACAAATGTTAAATTGTTTAAAATGATCTGCTTCTCTATATTCCTTGAAATGCTTTGCAATTCATGCTGTTATGTTTTGCTGTAGCGTGTATTTTCCATTGTGCACTGAACACACTGAATGATGTACAGTAGAGTAATGACAAATGTGAAAGATGATCACACCTCTCATGTGTACGTCATGGAGGTGCCAAGCAGTCTCAGTCCTTCATGTCTCCCCTTCTCTCCTGGATGATATGTATCCATTGGCTGACTGGCTGCAGACAGGTGACAAGACCGATAGTTGAGGAGAGTGTGTGTGTGTGCGAGTGCAAGTGTGTGTGAGTAGCTAAGCAGTGTCAATAGAGAGGGATTCTCCTGTGTATGGGTTGTGAGCAGGATCAATGGAAGCCTGAGGTATGAGGGCAGTCAGGGCATTGTTCCATAGCCACGCTTGGGATCTCTCAGCTAACTAACTGGACAGATGGGGGACTCAGTCAATAGGACTGTCATGTTTTTACTAAGGCCAAGGTGTCCCTTTTTAAGAACCCTATCTTCTTTCTCAATCACTCAATGCTTTCTCTTCTCCCTCTCTGTATCAATCCACCTAGGTTCTTTCCCCTTTTACTGTATTTGTGTTTTCTGTCATGGCCATTCCGACAGACATGGAAAACGGTTATCGCTGTAATCAAAGAATACTGATTGTGATAACTGCCATTGTAACTGTGATAAAATTATCACAAATCGTATTAAGTCCCATTTAATTGAGATATGTGCACTACAAATGACATGTGCCACAAATATTCTCACAAGGTCCCCACGTGTTTCTTGGGTTTTGGAGAGCCATCTAGTGTATTTCCCAACATGTTGTGTTGCTGCATTATTTCCTCCTCTGTACCAGCCTGATTGGGTAATTAAAAGTGATTAAGACTGATTTGAATAAGTCCTCGTTATCCGCATCTGGTATAATTCATCATCACTGCAAAGGAAACATTCCTTCAAGATCATACACACTATTTATACTTTCATACAGTAAATAGCTTTCTAACACTACAGATTATCTGTAAACGGCACCTTTAGAGAGAGTGTGGCTTTCAAGGAAAGAGGGCGTGGAACCTGTCCATCACATCAACATGGAGGTAGACGTATTTGTGGAAATAAACAAGTAGTGACTGTGTCCCCTTTGAAGGCTAATTGCCCATGTCACATGACATGGTGCAGTCTCCCCTCGCTGCGGCTTCGCTTCAATAGTGGATCAGCGCCACCACACATAAATACACACGCGCACACACAGGGGAGCACGCACGTGCGCACACAGACGCAACCGTTCATCTTCATCTGATCGCCCACTGCTCCTCTTAGCCTGGGAAATTAGGTTCCAGAACACATGAGTGTTCTCTTAAACACACGCAACCTCTCTGCAAACTGGGTCACCCTTAATGACAGAAAAACAGGCACACAGAGCTATCTACTCCCTTTATTTTAATTTATACTAAAACAGGGTGTCTCTATCCCTTATATAGGACTGTGTGAAATGTAATTGTGGATGCTGGTATGTGAGTATGTATGTGTCTTTGTGGAAATGGGGTGTGTTTTGGGGGGTAGGAGGATGTGTCTGTTTTTGTCTGCTCGTGCTCATGTTGGTGTGTTTGTGTCTGTGTGAAGGAATGCGCTGGCCCAGCATTCTTCCAGTGAGTAAGCAGACAGACAGCAGGGGTAATGGGGAAAGGAACTCTCAGTCTAGGTGGGTGGACTGCTACAACCCAAGAGTCAAACAAAGAGCAATGTATTAGCCTTTCAGTAAATATGCCAAATATGCCAGTTTGGAATGTGACATTTGACAACATTTTACAGATGCTGATGTGACTGTATCATGAGGGAACATCCTCATTCACTTTGGTTTCGATTAACAACAGCTAGAGTACAGTGAGGTCACATATTAACGTATGTATTGTCAATCATGTAACTGCACTTTCCTAAATAGAGATGGCTTTCACCAGGCTATACTGTAGTTAGAGGATTACAGCCTGAGACAGATCTGTTCTCCAGACCCCCACAGTGTCAGCTAATAGTCATTGATGTCATCACATCTGCAGGAAAATGGACTCTCCACTCCAGGCTTTAGTATTTGGGCATGTAAGCTGGGGGACTTAAGGGCCGGTAAAGATGATGTGTGTTTAGAAACCAATGTGTCCTGTTAGTGCATGACTGGTTCAGCGATACTTTCTCCTTAGCTTTCTCCTTAGCCCCCTCTCTCTTCCTCTCTCTCCCAGCCTAGTGCTCAGTAGAGAGTAATAGCAGTACTTTCCTCTCCTCTGTGAAACACTGTTTGTAGTTCTCCCACATCTCAGGCCGCTATTAGTTAATCCCCCTTTAATCCTGTTTAATGGAACTATGCTGTTAGCAGCTATTTGGGACTGATTTACTGCTTTCCCAGCTCCACTGGCACCTAGAGAGACGCCGCACAGCCGAGGAGAGCTGGCTGTGCCCTCAGAGGTCCCCTGCTCCCCCTGGCTCCCCCTGGTCCCCCCTGGCCTTGGTGCCATCAGCAGGATGTGTACTTCGTGTACTCCCGGGACCCCTCTCTACCTCCTCCTGGACAGGTCTCTGTGAACGCACAGCCAAGTTGTTTTTAAAAGCCTGTAAAGCCCAGTGAAGGTCAGGCCTTTGGACTTCAGCCAACGCTGCTGCACCACTCTGGCACAAAGAGACCTACCTTTTCCCCCTCAAGGCAAATATTCCCAAATAAACCTTCCTATGCCCCTCCCTCCTTCTTCCTCCTTCTCCCTCCTCCACCAACTGCTGAGTCAAGAGGAGCAGCAGAGTAAATGAGGAATAGCTGCCAAGTTATTCAGCCATTTTCTCCATTTTCTGCAAATGTATTTTGTGTTCCTCCTCAGTCGTCAGCTCCGGTACTGGATGTTTTATTCATGGGCACCAGCATTACTGTTGAGGAGCAGACTCTTAGAGATGGAGAAGGAGATTAATTAATTTATTCAATGCTAACTTTTGCTCTCCATGGGTGTAAGAGATGCAATATAAAATAGTTATATTTTTTAGAATGTAATTGTATATTCCCCCGACCGTCATTGCTGTCAGATTTTATCAATAGGTTTAAAAAGTAGGATTGCGTCATATTAAATTATTAGTCCATTACGTTCCCAGTTTATTTCCGAATTGTATTGTGGTTTGTTGCTGATTCTGTTAGGAGGCTACCTTACATCTACTAGCTCCTGGATCCCCTGCTGTCGTTAGTGCTCTATTGATTTCAGATGATTTGTGCTAGGTGTTTACTCATGTGGACCCATATTGATGCTCTTTATTGGGAAGCACTAATGGATATTATGCAAACTGCTGAGGCTTTCTGCTCCTGCACCAGTGAGGAAGGGAGGCTTTTACAGATGGGCTTACAAAGGAGAGAGACTATTCAACAGATAAGGATAGCTGGATGAGTCTTTGCTCTGGGTCTTTAACTCATTCTTTTTTTTTAAAGACTTAACAGATTTAAGTTTTCAGATTTTTCTTAATTTACGAATTGAAGGCAAATAACTGTTAACAGATAACCACATGGCCCATTGTAAACACTGCCAATCCCATGACAAGCAGTGTGAGAGAACAGTGCACATAACATCACTGTAGGATCAGCCTACAGCCCATCATAGTATTGTATTGTAGCATCAGTGCAGATTATTTTATCCTCGTATGAGTCTATAGGCTTTAGGCTAGAGACAATAATGTACTGGCACACAACTCCAGGTAAATAAACTTCTGACACAAATATTAGTGCTGGGATGACATAAGATGGATTTATTTCTTTGTAAGGTCTCAAGGACCCTATATAATATCCCTGTAGCATGTGCATTACTCACCATCCTCACTTACAGACAATATATGAAATGTGTCAATAATGTATTTTCCACACAGAATCCCATTCACTCACATCCTTGAAAATCCACAGGAGTCCTCTTTACTATGCTGTGATATGACAACAACAAAAAGCAAACTTTGTATGGATAAAACCTACTTTCCCCTTCATACAGTACTGTATGAATCAGCTCATAGTCAAATTAGCTTTTCATTTTGCTCTTTGTTTCTCAGTTAAATCATAAAAGGCTAGCATTAAGGCATGATCCCAGTGAGGTGCTTTACGATTGCTTGGCAGAGCCGTGATGGCAGAGCTGTGGTGGGGTGGCAGAACTGTGGTGGCAGGCAGGGTGTGAACTGTGGGATCTGATGCTGATTTAGAGAGCAAACGCAGCCTCCCATTGCGAGCCTGTTGGCCTGCACAGAGTGGTATTGCCCTAGTGCCCAGACCTGGCACATCACTACTGCTGCCTGCCACCATACAAAGTCTGTCTCTTTAGTATTCTCCTATTCAAAGGCTTTTTCAGATCCTCACTGCAAACACACACACACCCACAAACACTTCAACAGAGCTGCTTCCTGGGGAGAAATGTCCATTGACAAGAGGCCAGCTGCTTTCCTCTTGATGAGTGCCTTTCTCTTTTTAAAGCCTTTCCCATTTGAGTTGAGAAACACGGCAGGCAAAGGTTCATCAGTCTCCACTCGTTGAAGAAATGCCATATGCTCTGATTTAAGAAATGAAGTATTAGGCATGTCATTGGAAGCCTTTAACGTAATGGGGATCAGCTCAGCAGAAGTCTTGTCAGCTGATGGCATGAGTTCATGAAGGCAGTGGAGTATAGTAGCCTTTGTTCCATAAAGATAAGGAGTTCTGACGGAGGTACTTTAATCATTGTTTAGAACCTGCTACAGTATGGCCTCCTGGGTGGCGCAGCGGACTAAGGCGCTGCGTCGCAGTGCTAGAGGCGTCACTGCAGACCCGGGTTCGATCCCGGGTTGTATCACAACCACCCGTGATTGGGAGTCCCATAGGGCGGCGCACAATTGGCCCAGCATTGTCCGGGTTAGGGGAGGGTTTGGCGGGGATTTTCAAGTAGGCCATCATTGTAAATAAGAATTTGTTCTTAACTGACTTGCCTAGTTAAATAAAGGTGTAAAAAAAGTATATAATGAGGTTTTAACAGGTTCCTTCAAAAAGAAAAACAATAATTAAACATCTATTTACAGGAGTGTAACAAAAAAATATAGTAGATAACATTGTTATACTTCTCTGTTCTAGTGAATCTACTCCAGTCCTCAGCTGTAGTTAGCCTGCAGTCAGACTGCAGTCAGTGCACTGAAGGACAGCCCTGCTCCAACTCAAGCTCCAGGTCTACTCCAGCAGCCCAGGGCTTCCTTCTCTACACAAGAGGCCTTTGTGCACTGTCGTCCACATTGCTTTCCCCTCACTGAGAATGACAGCATCTGGGAGGTCCACAAGTGCCCCTTCAACATCACACTCACTAAAAATATTGAGCCCTCACAGCATGGCTTAAATAACCTGTGTGTGCTTAGGCTCCTCTTTGGACGATACACAGACTGTGAAAAACAGACTGCTGCTTTGGGCTGGTTGCTGGTTTTTCAAACACAGGTTGCTGTTACTGTTAGGGGGTTGTCTAGGCTGTCAGGGCTGTTTGAGGCTTATCCCTCTCTTGCTTCTGAAGTTATGACTGGCCTGATACAGGGGTCACTCCTTAGTGTGTATCACACACGCACTCAAACCCTACACTCCAACCCAAGCAGTCCAATCTGCCACCTCAGGTCTCTTGGCCCTCCCACCCCTACGGGAGGGCAGCTCCTGCTCAGTCCAGTCCAAGCTCTTCTCTGTCCTAGCACCCCAATGGTGGAAAGAAGGACACATTTCTTTAGCTTTAACTATGTTATTGAGGAAAATGTACTTCTTATGGCTGTGATATGTGGTTGTCCCACCTAGCTATCTTAAGATGAATGCACTAACTGTAAGTCGCTCTGGATAATAGCGTCTGCTAAATGACTCAAATGTAAATGTATCACTGCTCATTGGAGACATACTGTTCTTTTGGACACATCCAGGACTTTAAAAGATCCTTTGAAAGCTATCCTGTTTTCTAGTTAGATACCCCAAAAGCTTGTTTTATCTCCTCCTCTTTCCCTATACCCCTGTGTCCTAATAAACTGCCACTTTTTCTGTCCCTAATATCAACCTCCCCCATCACTGCTCAGCAACAACTACATGGACAGTAACTCGGCATAGTTATCCATTTGGGTGAGCTTAATTGTAATACATTTTGGAACAACAAGTGCATGGCCATTAGAGTTTTATGGTGGACATTATAGTGATGCTGTGCAAGGTCAGGGGTGGTCAGGGGTGAGTCTTGGCAGAGAGCAGTTTAGCCCTAGCTGGCATCTTCTCTTTTTATAGAGGTCAGAGGTTAAACACCCAGCAGATAATTCCCCTTCCCAGCAGCATAATGGCTCTTCATGCTCCACACCCTCCCTTCCCCTAACCATCAACCATCATTTGATTATTGTGCAAATACACAGGCTTATGCTTCCTGAGTCTGACAGAGCGTTGCGCTATTATCACCACCACAGTCCTCTGTGATACCAAAGGGATACGCTGCTACACTGTACATATTTATCATTTTTTCCTTTGTTGCCTTTGAATAGCCTAATTATATCCCTATACAGAAAACAGCTTTGCATGGCTCTGCAATTTTATTGTACGACTGAAATGAGTCTTCATTTGCAGTCCTTTTCAAACAGATGTTCTAATTTCTGTTTATATAGCGTGCATCTTAGCATAATGCATCTGCAATTGTTGTACGTTCTTACTAGGCTCTTACCTCTTACACGTAAAAGACCAGTAAACACAGGTTTGGGCTGAATTTAACAGTAATGTGTTGCACATTAAATAGAATGTTGCCTGTTATGAAAGTAATGAGTTTGGGGGTGGTTATGCATGCCTTTTGTCTGAAAAGCCCAGTATAAAAGAATTATATGCTGAACTAGCCAAAACAAAACAAGTATTATAACTTGGGACTTTTGCTGCAAAATTATTTTATTGGAGGTTTTCCTACAGATTAAAGTGTACCCCTGAGAGAAAGGATATTAGAAGACAGGAGTGTGTTAACATTGCCACATATCACTATTGACTAAGAATACAGTTGAACAGATTAGAAGATTATCAAGGTCATCCTATTGGTCTACTATATTCCCCCCAGTGTGACTAGATTATAAACTACTGTCTTTTTATACTGACAGACAGAAGCAACCAGTCTATCCACTTTGGGGGGGACCAACAACCTAAACAAGGTATCTATTATCTATAGATCCACACTAACAATGCTTGTTTTAATCACTTGTTTAATACACGCTAATACACCAACTGTGCCATCTTACAGATGGATTTATTAAAGTGCTTTGGATAGAACTATAGTTTCATACAGTTTGTAAGGTGCATATTAGACTCTGTAATGATAGCTGTTTATAGCTTAGAAAAGGGGCTACTTTTTCATTTTCAGAGTTGCTTGATATACAGCCTAATGGTCTTGCTCACTGAGGCATGATTGCACCCTTCTCTATGCGCGCACACACACATCAACCTCTCTCTCACACACACTGCCTGCAGTGTTCCTGGCTGTCTGTAATTAGGTGTAGCTCTGATGACCTGCTGCTCTCTGTCTGTTGTCAGAGTAGTGGGGAAATGATGATAACATGGTGGAGGGGGCTGGGGGGTATATAGTAGGAACTGAATATCTATACATTATACATCTCACCGTCTCTCCTCTCTCTGTCTCTGCAGACCAACAAAGGTGATGCTCTGGCCAACCGCGTACAGAACACTCTGGGGAACTACGATGAGATGAAGGAGCTCCTGACCAGCCACTCCAACCAGAGCCACCTGGTGGGGATCCCCAAGAACTCTGTTCCCCAGACCCCCGGACCCAGCTTCTTCACCGAGGGGGCCCAGAGGACGAGCAACAGGACGGGCACGGGGCACAATACCACCTCCATGCACCCTCCGCCCTCCTCTTCATCCCTGACCAGCTCCACCCGGCTGAGCGGCCATCAGAGCTCCAAGAAGTCCCGCTCCTCCGACTGGTTGCAGGGAGCCCACTGCTCCAGCAGCACCAGCACCCAAGAGGTGGGGGTGCAGGGAGTGGGGGTACCAACCAGCAGCAGGGGGAAACACTTGTCTACCCATGAGCAGCAGCAGCAGCAACCCCAGAGACACGAGGAGCTGTTCAGCTCACAGGGCGACGCCGTGGGCCACAAGGGAGACTCCAGCAGCAGCCCCAACTCCTCCACCTCCAGGAGGCATGGCGGTGGGCAGCAGCAGGCCCCTAAGGCCCCTTCGGCGGCTGAGCATGGCGGATACAAGGACAGCAACAATCATGTTAAATCTCCCCTGGAGCAGGAGCCGGGCTCCCACGGGTCCAGTTCCCCCGTGGCCTCCACCTCCCTGCTGCCCAGTGGCCTTTCCACGCCAACCTTCCCCCAGGGCCTGCACGTCAAGCCCAGCGCCGTGCAGCAGCAGAAGCCCACGGCCTACGTTCGGCCCATGGACGGCCAGGACCAGGTGCCCCTGGACTCCCCGGAGCTCAAACCTCCTCTGGAAGTGGGGGACATGGGCTACAGCAACCTAGCCTTTGGCAGCACCACCACCAGCTCCAAGAGCAAGCTGCCCAAGCTGACCCTGACACAGACTGGGGAGGTAGGTACCTGCATGATTCACTTGACTCTACAGTACACACACACACACATGGCTTGTTGATAGATAGCAAGTTCTGGGGAACAGGTCACTTGTGCTGTGTTAGATCATCTGGCAGTAGGAAGGGGAAAGAGGTTCAGCCAGATAAGTTTGGCCTGTGACTTTCCCCCTGCATGATCTGTTTTTCATTGAGTCCTGGCAAAGACTGAGCCTGACATAATGGAGAGTCCTTATTAATAATCAGCCGTTCAGTTCTCCTCCTCTGGCGACTCCTGCTCCTCAACCCAGCCAGCTGAGGGGCCACAGGGTTAAGGGGCCTTCCTTACATCCACTCCACCACACACACACACACACACACACACACACACACACACACACACACACACACACACACACACACACACACACACACACACACACACACACACACACACACACACCCTACAATCCCTCACTATGAAATGAATCTCGGGTGGAAAATCACTCATGATTAATAGCCATTTTAATTCACATGGGCCCGCTTTACTTATTCATGTAACCAGTTTTGACATATGATTTGTTTTGGCCTCACTGATGGATTGTATTACAGTTAGTGTTTTAGCATTTACCCTATGGTCTTATAGGTTTATGTATAATATATCCGAAATAGGTAATACTGTATAAACCTTTGTTTTAGCCTCCAGATATTTGGCTTGTTCCTCCCATAATATTGTATGTAATTGGCTTGTAATGTATATATGATGATGATGATGAATGCGTTATTATTTCTGAACAGTTTACAACACTGTAAAGTAATACTCATCAGTTATTGCTGGTAGTTGAGAGGAATTCTTGTTTAATACATTTATCCCTCCTTGTAGCCTCTTAGCTTGACACAGTCAGACCATCTTAGTCTGGAGTCATTTGTGATCTGAAGGCTTGTCATGTCAGTCCATTTGTGTGTCAGCAACACAAGCAGGGCTGAGAGTCTATTGCTGTGATGACTTTAGCCCCGACTGTTTATCTTCTAATGTTGGGAGGCAAGGGATGTTCATTTTAATGCAGGGAGCGTTTGTCTCAGCTCTCAGCCAGTGGCGTGCTGGAGAATATTTTTGAACCAGACAAAATGGGCCTGCTGCTTTTGAACGCTTTGCAGGTTAACACAACATTCATCCTAATGTATTCTCACCTGAGGTCACACACTCATTATTTTAGAAAACTTTGTCCACCTGATTGGAATCCGCTCCGTTTAATCCTGAACATAATTAGCCAAGGCGTACTGTCTCTCTCTTCTCTCCTTATCTCCCCCTCTTCGCCACTTAGGACAGTGCACGAGGAGAAAATAGCTACATGGTAGGGATCCAATTTTAAATATCCAAACAAGATGATAACCATACCATTATAAGACCAGACAGAGTAAAATGAGAATTGGTGCAGATTTATTTTGATACATTAGGGCATCTAGGCTACGTTTACAAAGGCAGCCCAATTTTTCCATGAACTGGTCTTTTCGCCAATCAGATCAACTTTTTTGCCAATTGGGCAAAATATCAGAATTGCCCTGCCTTTGTAAATGCAGTCCTAGAGGTATATTATAGATCAGGATTCCTCAAAGGAGTTGACTGAGAATTTCATCATGGCTAAGACTAAGACGGAAAGAACTAAGGAGGCCCCACTCACCACTCACTCTACTTACCAGTGATAAGGATTCATTTCCCTCAATTATTGAATTAAGTCAAATACATGTTTTTCAAAGTATTTGAAGAATGATGTGAGGTGACCAAGTGATGACTGAAGCGACTGCACATACTTTTCCTTGAGAATTTGGACTTTGTACCTTTACTGTACCCACTCTTTACCAATCAATCTCCTGCAGCCTCTGTCTTCACTCCTTTCCCCACTGTTTCTCAGTGGCCAGCCTCGCTAATTGAGCCACTATAGAGATTCTGCCATGTGGGAGGTCAGGCCACAGTCTCCAACAAAGAAATGCATTTGCAGTATTCTTCCTGTTATTGGAGGAAGCTAGGAGTGCATGAAATACAGCGTCTCCTGTGAGACTTACTCCTCTACACACCATGTCCCTGTATAGCTAACACATAAATAAGTAGATAAGCAACAATAAACAAGACTGACGTATGATTGAACAGGTTGACACACAGGCACCCAACCATGGCGCGCCAACCAGCTGTTCCCTTTCTTTAATAGTGTAGTCGAAGGCTATTCCCCACTACAAATTGCGGTATCTTGAATCTTGGAAGCATATGGCGCAGTTACACCGTACAGTTAAGCATGTGGCAAGGCTGAAAACCTGGGGGATTTGGAGAGCTGCTTGTTGTGCCCGGGATGCGGTCAGCTTAGAGGAGAATGGAGATGGATGTTGTTATTGGAGCAGGAAGGGAAACGGGGTGGGGAGGGAAGGCGAGGGACCCCCTGCACAGCACAGTAGAGCATAGCGGAGCCCAGCTGGGGAGAGATGGGGGGTGGAGGTGAGCACCATCTCTGCTCGTTCACTGACAGATGAGTCACTCGGTAAGAGACGGGGAGGAAGAGAAAGATGCAGATAGAGAGAGAGAAGGGAGCAAGTGAACTGAAATTGAGAGACACGCAGAGTTAGTCAGAGAGAGACAGGCAGACAGAGAGAGAGAGAAGCGTCCTTTTAAACATGTCTGTCAGGAAAAGAGAACATCTTCAAGAACTTTGATTTGATTTTGTTTGGCTTTGGTTTGTTAAAAAGAGAAGATTCTATTGAGCTTAGTTTCATGAGTGCCCTCTGTTTTGTTGTATCCTCTTATATTTATCCAGGTTTCTCAACAAGCATAGGTGTAGAATAACTAAAGCCAGAAAAATCATCCCAGGTTGTATTCTTTCTCGTTTTCAAGTTCCCACCTGGATAGCCGTTGTTTTAGTGTATGTGGTAATATTCATATGCTTGGTAATTACTCTTCCCCTCATGGCCGTGTGCAAGAGCCCATCCCTAACACTACACAACCCGTTGTTGTTGTTTTAAAGCCTAATTAGATTATCTTATCCTCAAGCTCCTCCGTCTAACATCCTCCTCTACTTTATACAAGCCGAACCCTCTGAAAAGAGAAGCGATATCACTTTCATCCCCCTTTCAAATCAAACGGGTGTGGGAGAGGAGACTTCACAGGCGTGAAATGTTCCTCTCATTCTCCGCTCTGCCCCTGGAGAAAATATTTTGACAGGTTGAGTGTAAAATCCCAGAGTGATAAGGGTTTGCTAAATGGCTTTGGAAGCATCCTGTTAATACTGAGGCTATTGATTAGCGGCCTAGCTGCATTCACTGCTCACTCAGAAAAGCTCTGCCTGGCCAGCCTCTGTGTCAGAGAGGGAGTATGAAACATTGACAAGCAGATAACACCTATTGATCCCCCCCCCCCAAAAAAAACTGTTATTGCACCAGGCATTACACAGGCTTTATAGAACTAATAGCCTTATCGCTAGCCTCGCTAAGCACAAGATTTGACGAGACAATGAGAGGTTTAGGAGACGCTCTTCATGATGGATATGGAAGAATATAGAGAAAACATTTTACATATTCAATGCATTGAGGATTTGTTGTTCTCTTTTTCTCAAAGCCCTTGAGACATTCAATATTTCTGGCGTGGTATAAGCCTAAAGGCTTGAATATGCCTCTATTCATTTTTTTCTCTATTTATTATACTTACCTGAGTGGACTTGAGCCGGTTGAAAGGTTTGAAGTATGTGCATTGATAATACTGATAAAGAATAGGCTACAGTCCATATTGTATGGGCAAGGGGCTGGTGGTCTAAGCTGGAGCATGATGACGTCATTCCTATAAGTTCATAAGGGCTGTGAATCAGAGGAGACACACAGTCGTCTGTTTCTCCGACATCTGTCTGACTGACTGCCAGCCACCCATCAGACTCCAGACTTCTGTCTGTCAGCTAACTGCCATCAGATATACTGAGTGCGTGAGTAAGAGAGAGAGAGAGAGTGTGTGCTGCATAGCAATGGCCCTGGCCCTGAGCTTGTCTCATCTAGACTGCTAAATGTGTGGACAGGGATTCACTCTCATTAGACTGATAATAGGAACACAAGGCCCGGAGCCCGGAGCAGATCTGACCTCAGTTTAGCCATGTTTCCCCTCCCACCCAGCAGCCTGCTGATGTTAAAGGCCTTGTTTGCTTTTAGAGAGTCGAAATTAACCATGCTGCTGTCTGATTTATATTTTATTATAGCCATCATACAAAAAAAAATTAATGGAGACCCCAGAAATGATCATGAAATATTATTTAAAATAATCACATACTACTGTAGAATAATAATAGCATGTTTCAGAGACAGTGTTTTGGAAAGGCTGGAACAGTAACTGGATGAGTCCATTTCTCAGACAGACAGTACATCCCACGCTGACCAGCAGGTTGGCTTATTAAAACAGCCCCTGGCGTCATGGGGCAGAAATCTTTATCTTCCGTTCTGTGGAAGCAGGCTCCGTCTCTCTCTCCCTCGCTTGCCGACTCACTGGACAGACAGGAAGTCAGTTCCAGGAACATTTGATTATGCAGCGCTGCCAAGACTCACAGAGAGAGGGGGGGGGAAAGAAAGTGAGCTTCCCTGGAACAAAGCCTTTACCCTCACCCTGAGTTTGAGTCACCCTGCCTGGAGTCTCTAGTCTTTCCTCAAAGGAAGCAGTCCTGTTACAGACTAAGGTCCCAACCTTAGTCTGTCAACACATTTGTCATCTCACTCCTCATACTGGGTTTAGGTAGATAATAAATAAATACTAACAAGGCTCTGACATATATTCTGTGTTATTTTAGCTACATATTCAGTTGTTTCTATTTGTATGGATGATAATGAACCTAGTATAATATAATTTGGGATGTCATGAACATTTTCTTTGAGCACAGTTTTTTCTCCTCACCCAAATTCACTTGCAGAATCCCTTTATGCCCATATTGCTTTTTACTTAGACATTTTAATCATACATTACACACCAAGCTCACAAACGTTGTTTGCTTGGATTTGGCTTTGAAGTCTAGTTTTTTGTGAAAGGGTACATTTTGCTTATTTGTCCATGTCAAGGAAGAGGTGTTAACATTTTGATAATGTTGTGTTAAGTGAACCCAGAGACGAACATTGTCCTTACAAGACAGTGTAATTGGGGATGACAAGGAGGTATTGGTCATCACAGTCGGCTGGTTTGGAGATGGAAAGAGACAGAGAGAGAGGCTGTGGGCTGAAGTGTTTGGATTTGCTGTGAGAGCACACCCTGAGAGACTGGGGTTAAGGGGCTGATGAGTGAAGAGAGAGTCGGGCCCAGGTTGGCCTTTCTTCTCCATGTTGGATGGATGCCAGCTCTCCTCTCCCTTGATTTATACTGTTTACAGATCCATTATATTTAGTTGAGAGCAGCAGGGTTTTACTGTTGCATATCTAAATATGTCTGATCTTAGATCAGATATTAAGTACTTTAAACACTACTAAACCATTGATATAGCCCCTAACACCTGATCTTGAACTGACCAGAGTCCACAACATAACAACCTTCTTTCAGACATGGCAGATCAGCCTCCGTTGTGTTTTACCGCCTGTAGGCCTCTCGATAATGACTCTCTAATATGACACAAATGAAAACAGAAAGGCACTTAGATGAAAGGAGATGTTAAAAAACCTATTTACATATAATAATTTATATAATTTAGGGGAAGCCGAGCGCATCCGTAGGTGGGCCTGGTGAGAAGAGATAGAAATTGACAACGCGTGAGTCGTGGGTGAGAATTAGGTCACCCACTAGGGCTCACACACACTTCCTCATTCCTCACCCACTGCGTTTCACCCAGTCATGCTTGATGGGTTCTTCCCAGCCGCCTTTTTAAAATCACTTTAGAGTTCATTAATGCAAGTCTTTGGTACAAATGTACTGATCTAGTGAGTAATGTGGCTAATAAACATAAAAGGATGTGCTGTAACTCAGTCCTGGCAGACCCCCTCACCAACAGAGAGGAGGGTAAAAAGGGAAATGAAAAGAAGAAAAAAAAAGCTGAGATGAATATCACAGTGTAAGAATGGATCTGATCAAAGAAACCTGGAGGTTGAAATGGGTTATTGTGCTTTTTCCTCCATATATTCTGTCCTGTTCTTCTTCTTCTTCTTTGTTCACAGCTTAGTGTCTGCACAGAATGTACCATGCTTTAAAAATCGATATCTGCTTTTTGTGCTTAGTTCTGAGCATATAAAGAATATCTGACTATGTTCAAAGCCCCTCAAGGCATTCCATATAAATTGTCCTGTATTGTATACCATTAATTGAATCACAGCTTTATATGATTCTGAAAAGTAAATACATAAACAACACGACTAACAAAACCTGAAACTTTATAGTAAGACTACTTTGAATGTTTCTCAAAGGGGCACGTCAAATAGAAGAGTCCCTCTTTAAACTGAGGTCAAGAATATGTGTTGACAATATCCTGATGGGAGTTCCTTACACAGTGGGGTGACCTGACCTATCCTCTACTCCGCTCTGCTCTGTGAATGAAGACTGGAGTGAACCTGCTGGTCAGAGACAGTCCACTCTTTGAAAGTGAACAGCACTTGTTCACAGTCCACTCTAAAAGACCCTAACTGAACCAGCTCACCGGCTAGGTGACACTCCAGGACTAAACAGTGTCTTCAGAAGGCCTCTTCTCTGCCACATCCCCAGAGATAATGGGCTCCATTCACACTGTGGAGCCACCCAAGCACCAGGCACGCCTCGCCTTGTCCTCCAGGACGGAAACCTGGGAGAAAAATGGCCACCCCCTCGCTCCCTGTAGAGTAAACCCTATCTCCCAGACAGGCCCCTGGTAAAAAATACTGCAATATATAGGGAATAGGGTGCCATTTGCGATGCACAAAATAAGCTTCCTCTCTTCCTCAACCAGGAAAAAGGGACAATTATTAGGAGGCTTCCCCATTAGAAGTAAACAGCTGGGATCATTTGCATAATACCCATCAGAAATCTTTTTTTTTCAGGGCTGCTTGTCAGGGGGGGGAGAAAAAAACAACAACAATAAAAGTATTTTCATTAGTGCTGCTAGAATCACAACCTGTTTATACATTTCTGCTGCTTCTTATTGAAAAACCAACGTAGAACTTGTATAATACCATTCCTACTCATCGGTCAATTGATTTAGGAAAGTTGGGATTTGGATGTCGGGAAATGTCTAAATGATTTAAAATGAGAGAATAACTAGGTATTAGGTTTGTGTGTGTGTGTGTGTGTGTGTGTGTGTGGTGTGTGTGTGTGTGTGTGTGTGTGTGTGTGTGTGTGTGTGTGTGTGTGTGTGTGTGTGTGTGTGTGTGTGTGTGTGTGTGTGTGTGTGTGTGTGTGTGTGTGTGACTGTGTTATTCATCTGAGCTTCTGTTTCTCTCTGCATGCTGTCTGATGCTCATTATTTCCTTGCTTGTCTGAACACCTTTTCTGCTCTGTGGTTAAGAAAAGGACGAGTTTAAATAAGGACCCCTAAACTCAGCCGCATTCAGTATCTAATGGATTATCATAGCATTAGTTCACATTCTTAGGGAATTGGGAGGAATCAGCAGCTCACATTTAAGTACTGAAATAAATGTTACACAAAAAAGCATGTATATCTTTAGATCAGAGAATGGGTGGTAGGAAGGAAAGAAAGTTGGATGTTGATTCCCGTGAGTGAAGGAGTGGAAAGGTGGTTTTAGGTTGCGAGGTTGAGAAGAGGTTTCAGTTAAAGGGTCGTTTTTTTATTTCTCTGAGGTGGAGGGAGTGGAAAGGGTAGATTTGATTCCATCTGGTCCCTATTGGCCTTCAGCTATAGTCGTGGTTGATTATCTTTTACGAAAGATACCCAGTGCTACTCTCTGCCGGTCTCTCGGAAAACCACAGCATGTTTGGATATTGAATTAGAACATTTCTGCTTGACTTCCCCATGCCTCGTAGGTAATACTCCGTTGCAAAGCACCCATACATGAGCAATGATCTAAGGGCTCATCAAATGCATCCCCTCCCTCATCTCCTCCCCTCCTCTCCTCCTTTTCCTCACACCACATGTTTTCTGTTAGTTTTAGCCCCTATAAATACGGAGTGATGGCAACAGAACACAATTACACTGTGGATTTAGTATGCTGTAATTGCAGGGGAGCATGATAAACATACTCTCATAGAGCCAGCCCATCCATCCCACCCATTTACTGTAATGGGGACTAGGAGAGGTCACTCCTGTGTTATCTATATAGTAAACCCCACACTCACCTCTGAACAGTATCTCACTCCCCTCACTATTCATCAATCCTCATTCCTTATATACTTTGTTGTCTCTTGGAATGAGAAATTTATTTGTTTGCTTTTTGAATAGATGCAAATGACTATGAGTTATCAGTAACACTGAAATGGATTGGATATCCCAAAGCCAGTCAAATATTGCAATACAACTATTACACGCATACTATCAATGAACAAATGGCAAATACAGACCACATTTAAGGTTTAACATTACATTAAGCTGTTGGAAATCTGGGCTCAGTCAATTTAATGCAACAGAAAACCCTGAGTCCCTAAATTACTTTTCCCTCTCCGCCATCCAAGCATGGTTCATGCCTCTTGCCCTGAAAAAAAGAAACGCTTTATGGCTCTAGGCATTGCAAAACAATACACTATGCGGCCTACTGGTAGCTCTTTAGTCTTTTTAATTTATTTTTGATGCTCTCTGCTGTCGCTGAATATCTGTGGTGGCTTGTAATAAAATACCCGCTGTGCAATTTTGCGAGTATGTCAAGCAGAGCATGACCAGATATGCAAATTTAACACAGAAGAGCAAAAGTGGAATTTTTTGTATTTTGCATCTGCAGAAGCTGTTAAAGGCAGTTTAGAAAACCATGAATATATAATACAGAGGTGGCCCGACCGGAGGCTAAACCCTATTTATCAGCTGGGAGAAATAGTTTGTTATTTTGGTTTCAGATATTTTTTAGAGAGAGAGAATGAGAGTATAAAACAGAGAGATGTAAGTTGCGATTAGATCTGTATGAATGACAAAGGGATTTGGAGGGTCTCAGTGTGGCTCTCGCTGTGAGGGTGAAGTCTTCTGACTGGAGCCCCATGAATCTATTGAGCGTAAATATCAAGGTCAGATCATCCCTCAGCTACCATATACTGACTGAGATCCTGGAGACAAGCGTATACACTCTGCTTCTCCTACTTCCAAGTGTGTGTGTGTGTGTGTGTGTGTGTGTGTGTGTGTGTGTGTGTGTGTGTGTGTGTGTGTGTGTGTGCAGTAAGTATGTCTGTGGTTATTTCTTCTCCAGCATAGTGAAACGACCCTGATCAGTCACAGCAGTAAGCAGGTGTTGATGACTCAGGTAAACTGGCCCGTTTATTGACAGTGAGAGTCCTTAGTCATGGAGTCAAATCTAAGACGTGATGGACGATGCGTATTACTGGCTGTCTGCTCATGTTTAAATGTAGCCCTGGCACTGCCGGTGGATACATGAGCCGTTAGTCTGCTCTGGGGTCAGTTCACACCCCTCTGACCACACTCGGGTACCTCTGTGCCCCTGCAATAGATCTCCATGCCACCCTAGCCTGCCTTCCACTCTCTATAACACTTTAATTGGAGATTATTTAGTTGAGTTTAGCTATTAAGAAGATTCTCAGCTGGATTTTCTCTGAGCTTACACGGTTTGCGTTTTTTGCATCAGTGCTTTACACATCAAATCTGCTTGGTTTAAGGAAATAGGAATTGTGTTGGCTGAGGAAAGAACTGTTGTAGGAAGAATCAGTCTGGTGTAGTAATGCTCATATAGATCCTATACTTCATAGGATTCTATAATTGTGAGTTAATAGGATCTTTATGATAATGCCATCCAACAGACAGTTGTTATTTCCTCCACTCATCATATACACTACCGGTCAATAGTTTGGGAACACCTACTCATTCAAGGGTTTTACTTTATTTTGACTATTTTCTACATTGCAGAATAATAGTGAAGACATCAACACTATGAAATAACACATATGGAATCATGTAGCAACCAAAAAAGTGTTAAACAAATCAAAATATATTTTATACTTGAGATTCTTCAAATAGTCACCCTTTGCCTGGATGACAGCTTTGCACACTCTTGGCATTTTCTCAACCAGCTTCATTGGTGCGGCAGGTAGCCTAGTGTTTAGAGCGTTGGGCCAGGATCGGGCTATCTTCTGTATACCACCCCTACATTGTCAAAACACAACTGATTGGTCCAAACGTATTAAGAAGAAAATACATTCCATAAATTCACTTTTAACAAGCCACACCTGTTAATTGAAATGCATTCCAGGTGTACCTCATGAAGCTGGTTGAGAGAATGCCAAGAGTGTGCAAAGCTGTCATCAAGGCAAAGGGGGGCTACTTTGAAGAATCTGAAATCTAAAATATATTTTGATTTGTTTAACACTTTTGGTTACTATATGATTCCATATGTGTTATTTCATAGTTTTGATGTCTTTACTATTATTCTACAATGTAGAAAATAGTAAAAATAAAGAAAGACCGCTGAATGAGTAGGGGTGTCCAAACTTTTGACTGGTACTATATATATGTTGATTCAACCAGCTGCAATAGGATGTTGTTGAGCAATCCTATTGCAGCTGTTTGCCTTATAATTGTACATTGAATGTACAGTACATATATTTTTTTACAGTGTAGTTTGCTGTAGTGTAGCCTATCTCCCCCATCTCCACCTAACATGTACACAGAGTGAGACTCCCCAGAGGAAGTATTGATGAGAATTTGGCCTCCCTGTCCTGTGTGTACTCGGATCTCCTGGAGTGTGGGTGTGAGCACAGTGGTGTGAAATACTACAGTGCTTGTGTGCAAACACACATGGTAAGAATGAATGTGGTGGTAGCTAGCTGCACTGGGACCATGCTGTGAAGGACTACTGATCTGACATTGGTTCAACTTCTGTCTGACCTTTACTTCACTGGTGGGTTCAGGTGAGAGATTAACCAGAGGTCACTTCGAGATGGCACTTCCCGGTTTAACCTCACTTCTATTGCAGACTCACGCTGAGTCATATGGTCGTGTTTTGAAATTGTAAGATAGCCAGTTGTAGTGAAATCCACAATGTGAGTCACTCTCGCACATTGCCTTTTGCGTGCACATCTGTTTTGTTAGTGTATAAAATGCGGACTGTAAATCGAAGAGAATTCTAATTCAAATGTCATACAGGGGTACATGCATGCCTTACAATCTTAGAGCCCTCTGCCCATGTATCTTGCGGGAGCAAAGTACATTTCGAACTCGAAGTGCTTCTACAGTATGCGATTTAGTACTCTGAGATACTTTCTTTTAGCTTGTGAGTGTAATTTAATTAATGTGTGTATGTCAGCGTAAGATAGAGGATGAGAGAGAGAGAGAGAGCGCTAGAGGGTGTGTGTGTCTACCCTCTCTCGGGGATGCATGTTCTTTTGCCTCCTCTGTTTGCAGAGTAGTGAAGTAGTGTTCAGATGTACCGTGGCCTTTAATGAAGGTTTGAATATAAAGTGACAGAGTCATCCATTAGCTGTGCATGTAACTGCTCTGGCCCCACTGTGTGCTGATTAGAGAGCCGAGGAGAGAAGCGAGATAACGTACACATTAGGTCCCACGTGTAAATTGCATTAGCTAATCAAAATACCAAGTGGATGTATGCTCACAGAGATAAATTATTTCAAGGTTATACGATTTTTCTTGGCAAAAGGAATGAGTTGTACAATAGTTTAAATGTTCAATGTACAGTACAAAATGATTGTTTACCAGTTGCTTATGCTAATTAATGATAAAGGATTTATGAAGTCCTCTGGCTGCCAAAGCCCCGGCTCCGCCCTCCTCCTATGTATTAGCCGTATCTTCACACACACAGATCCACTTGTTCCACCCTCAGTGATCTGAGGGAGAGGGGCTTAGAGAGGACAGGAGAGGAGAGAGAGGGGGGAGCGGGAGAGCGGCAGAGGGAGGGAGAGAGACGAGGGGGACAGAGAGAGGAGGGAGAAAGAGGGAGAAAGAGTGAGCGAGAGAGGGGTGAGCGAGAGAGGGAGAAAGAGAGAGAAAGAGAGATACAGAGAGGGAGAAAGAGATACAGAGAAGGAAAGTGAGGGGAGGGGTTCTGGGGAACCAGGGAGCTGACACCACTGTTGTGGTATCAGGGGGACTTCTATCTCTGCCCCTCCAAAAACCTCCAGCTCAGCCAGCCAGGCCAGTGGCGGCGGGGTGGCCAGTGGCGGTGGGGTGTCCAAACCTGTCCCCACTGAGGTCTGGAGCATGTTCCCACTTGCCACAGGACAATGACAGCTCCCACAGCCACTGCCAGCTGGCCCTGGGCCACTAACCACAGTCATACAACAACAATTGTGGCCATGAAAAGACAAAGGCATGCAGCCATGCACTCACGTCACAGTGCTACACTGTCAGTTGGTATTTTTAAAGTGATTGTCAGTTCCAAAGCCCTGGGTGGTTAATTGTGAAATGTCACCATTGATCATTCTCATGTAGAGGGGTTAGATCTGCCCTGTTGTACAGTATCATGTACTTCAACTCAATGAATTGAGGGGACTATCTTAGAGAAAGGGCCAGTGTTGCACCTGTTCTTACTGCAGCCTGCAGTTACACACCCTCAGTCAGTCATGTACTGTAGCAGTCTGGAGTATCTCCTTACTGCAGGCTCTGATGGCTGCCGTCTTAGCTCCCAGATTACAGACATACAGGAAAGAAACCGGAGAGGTGCGGTGGTGTGATTCTCCTCAGGTTGAGTTACAGGGCTGTGCACCTGTCCTCTCCTCTCACCAAATGACTGGCTGCTAGGGTTTCAGATCTCCACTCTGGTCAGGACAAGGGGTGGAATGACAATGTGCACAGCTTGCAGGTGGTACCTCAAATGCCCAGGGCTTCAAACCCAGACCACAACTGCACGGCTATACCATGGTGGCCAGAGAGCACAGTGTGTCTACACCAACCTGACCCTTGACCCAGTCCCAACTATTCTCAACTGTCCATGGAGAAGTCTGTTGGTTGATTGGGTCTCTGGTGCCAGCTGGATGGTCCTCATCCACATTTCATTCATGGAATTTGTCAGCTGTAACTGTGTCCTTAACCAGGCTTTACTGTAGACCAGTGGCATATTGTCTGTTTGTCAGGACTGGGTTTTTATAGCTCTCAGTCTTGTCTGCCATCAGTCACAAGCTCAAATGGTTAAACCAGTCCTGTGTTACACAGGCTGCCTTGTTGCCTCTCCTGATGTCTATATCAGGGAAACATTGACATGCTATGCACATGCTCCACTTAAAGGGGAAGAATATAAGTCATTTTTATAACTGCAAAGCAACATTACTGTTATGATCAATTAATGATAATGTGTTTAGTTATAGATTACTTCAGTGCTGGATTTATTCAAGTGAATACTAATGTGTATTTGATACTATTTCAGTCTTTAAACTAGTCGGGGTGTTGATGCTTAAAGGAGCAAGATTATCCCACAGGTTGACATGCTTATATCTTTCTCTCTTAGGTCCATAAAAGTGCCAATAGATGAGATACCCAACATACTGTAGATCTACCACCGTGTGAGCTCAGAACAACAGCAGTTTGATTTACAAAAAAACATGGTCACCTTTGATGCCATGCTAGCATGAGAGCAGGGTGTAGTATGAGAATGTTTCCCCTGACACCTGACTTTTCTCTGCGTAGGGATAAACACAGAAGGTGGACCGAACCACTGCCAGGTCAAAGGGTTTAACATGCAGGAGGAAAGTAGGCCGTTATATCGGCCTAATGGAAAGGAGATAATTAACTGTAGTGATGAGCCACTGAGATAGGAAAGGAGCCAGCAGAGAAAGGTGACTCCTCATGGTTGACATGGAGCCTGTTGACCCTGACGACCAGGCAGGGCGAGTCGCTCAATGAACTCTGGCAGGTTTACCCAAGCAGATCAATGGCAGTTAATCTTTCTGTGTTGGCTGCTTCTGCCATGGCCTTGGCTGCAGCCAGGCAGTCGGCGGAAGAGCAGAAGTGAGTGCCTGTCCATGAGTGCCTGTCTGTACAGCGGTGTGTAGTTCTCTCGCCCACTCTCCCTCTGCCGCCATTGGCACAGAGCTGGGCAGGGGCAAGCATACATAAGCAGCACACTGAGAGAGAACCACACATGGAGGGACCACACACATAACTACACAGAGACAAACAAACCCCCTACCAGCGAGAACCCACACATTTAGCAGGAGCTATTTCTCCTCTTTGTTCGACCTGTCAATCACACTCCATTCTCTTCCACCGCTCATGCAGGCGGCAGGCAGGGAGGAGGAGGAAGCGCTTCCGAGCCAATTAATTATTGTTGTGAATTTCCCAAATCCTGGAGATGGTATCAGCTGCAAATTTTCCTCCACCACAATTACAGTGACTGCTGCGAACTATTCACATTTATGAGGGTGCTGATTTAAATTATCAGAGACATTAGTAATTTGTGTCTCTAAGTGGGTTTTGATTTCCACTGAAGACACAGGCACAGGGGTGACGTGAGGAGGAAACTGGAATTAAACAACAACAGTGCACACAGACTGGCTGTTAAAAGCCCCAGTGCCCTTGGTGGAGACAGATAAAGCAGTCAAGACTCTGAATAGCTCCTCTAGGCTTTACACACTTCAGCTGGAGAAGACACATTGCTGTAGCTCCACTGTTCAGGATTGAAAAACACACGCAGTATGTTTGGGATTTCCATTGGAGCATTGTGTGTGTGTGTGTGTGTGTGTGTGTGTGTGTGTGTGTGTGTGTGTGTGTGTGTGTGTGTGTGTGTGTGTGTGTGTGCTGTGTGTGTGTGTGTGTGTGTGTGTGTGTGTGTGTGCGGGCATGCACGCGCATGTAACTGCTTGTGAACCCATGTCTCATGCTTTTGTTATTTTGTCATTTTGCGGATGGAGAAAAGGGAGTTCCTAACCTGTGGTATCCTTTAAACCATAGCCCAGTCTGATTTATGATTTATAGAACCCACTGGTATTCTGCAGTTAACCAAGTAACCACTGGGCTTTCAAGCTCCTAGCCAGGAAAAACATCTTACATTCTTGTTATATATTTTATAATTCACTGATCCTCAAAAAGAGCCTGTCTATCTCAGGGGGGCTTATTTCATCCAGCCCAATGGTACATTAGTGGTGTCCCAATGTTTCTATAAGGCTGCAGTGCAGGTCCCTCTGGGTCTCCATGTACTAGTCCAGGTCACTGTTCTCCCTCTTCCCATGATTATCATGTTGAACAACAGATAGTGTTTAGAAGACTCGCTCTTGAACTTGGAAACAAATTTGCAAATTACCCGCAGAAATTGGATATTACAACCTCCACTGGCGTAATGGTCAGTGACTGCTGTATAAATCAAAACATAATTATGGCGGGGCCCCCGACTTCCTCATTTGCATAAGTGCTCATAAGATGGGGGAATATTATGTTGTACCGAAAATAAATAAATAAATAAACAAAACAAAAAGTGATGAAGCAGCCGGCACACAAATACCTCCCTGGCGAATAACAGTGAATTCATCAAACAGATGTTATTGCCCCAGCCACTGTGTTGGTGGCCATTTTATGAGGCTTAAAAAAAGAAGAAAGACCTACTGCTGATGGATTTCGCACAGAGGGCTTCGGGGAGGGTGGTGGATGATGTCACAGTTCACACACACGGTGGTGCTGCTGTGTGCCTGTTTTCTGTATCCTCCCGTCCATCACCCCCCCTCACCCCCTCACTCCCTCAATCCCTAGCCCCAAACCACCAGTGGATCCCACTGCCCCCACAGAAATGTCAGCCAAGACATATGCTGTTGGACAGTTCATGTGACCAAACAAGGGAGTCACCCATGGCGAAATAGGGAAAATCTTGAATGGATTCCTTGGGAAAGGTAACCCTGCAATTGTGTCTTACTTGTTCGCCCTTTTTTTCTTTGATTGACATAATCAGAATGTGACACTTATTGTCCTTGACAAAAGATCATTTTGTGACCAAAGACAATGATGCTGTGAATGATGATATGTGATATGGTGTCAGTATAGCCACCTGTATAGAACAACCACAATGGCTGGCTAGTGTTACTCACAGTATTTTATTTTATTTAACCTTTATTTAACAAGGCAAGTCAGTTAAGAACAAATTCTTATTTACAATGATGGCCTAGGAACAGCGTGTTAACTGTCTTGTTCAGGGGCAGAACGACAGATTTTTACCTTGTCAGCTCGGGGATTCGATATAGCAACGCTCTAACCAATAGGCTACCTGCTGCCCCTACACACTGAAGTGTTTAGATGACTGCCATGCTTTAACTAAATACAAGGATGTCACACATTAGAAATAAGGCTAATGTTTCAGCTAGCCATATTCTATTGCAATTATATGGTTCAATAGCGGTGATTATAGTTCTTTTTCAATCTCCCTCTCTGAAGTTTTGGTTTGCTGGCTCCCTCATCATATCCTGCCTGGGCATAATGGGCCAGTCTGGTGGAAAAAGGATGATAAATGGAGCTGGCAGGGGCTCATAGATTTATTAAATTTCTATCAAACCCTGTAACAAAAAATCTGCTTTGGTTAGGAACGGGCTTAGATTTTTTAATCAAAATTCATGAGTCCCCGATTCGTGGTTGAACAGGCCCGAGGAAGACTTGAATCGAAGACTGATTAAAGAAAATAAAAGGCTTATTTGAAGTAATTTTTCAATGACGCCTTTTAATTGGATGTTAAATCAAATTCTTATCTTCTTTCCCGCAGATAGCGTTCTATATGGTGGTAGCATGGGTGTCACTTCCACTGTAACCGATACTCGGAATAACAATGACTTCACACTTCCTCACTCGGTGAAGGATGGAAGGCAGCGTGAGTGGCTGCTGCGTGCGTTTCGAGGCTGCATGGGCCGACTGATTAAAAATGCAAACGAAGGGGGTTGGATTTATTTATTTCTGCTTCTCAAGCTGTTTGAGAAATCCTTTAGGAGGGAAGACAGACAATGTTGTTGGGGGAAGGGTGTTGGACGGTTGTTGGGGGGGGGGGGCTCATTCTGTGATGTGAGGAGTGGAGTATGTCCTAGTAGTGGATATATGGCTGCTAGCTTATCCCAGCCACTAGTAATGAGACTGGTCCTTTTGATTACTTATTCCAGTTTACTGTAGATACACATACATCCACAGCCTACACACTCATCTTAGAGATATTGTACACAACTTCAGTGCATAAATGCCAGCTACACAAGGGCAAGGAAAAGCGCCCTCGCTGGGTATAAAGTACGTCTTAGCTGCTTGCAGGTCATTTTAATTGATGCGGTTGGTGTTGAGGGGAATTTAGATTTGCAACAGTAATAACATTTAACTACAATGCCCTCTGTGGTAGAGTAGTGTCTTCTAAATGATGATTCCGTGGAGAGCAGAACAGGGCTTGTTCCAGACTCAGTTGTTCTCTAGTCAGGCCTCGGAGGAAATAGAGATGTTTCATCAGCCAGAGATGTAATGCCATGGTGTTTTATAGCAGCGAAGTGACACTGCGTCTCAATGACCTAAGAACATATTGTAGTCTCTGAGCGTTTCTGTCATCTTCTCCATAAAAATGCAGCACCTCATCACTTTAAACCACTGCCGCTCTTAATGGGAAAAAGTTATGTCTTTGTCTGTCCTGCAGTTCAAGGGTTGATTCTTACATTCAGGATGTCCACTTGTTCTGTCTGGACTCCTCAAAAGTGTACGTGTGTGTGTGTGTGTGTGTGTGTGTGTGTGTGTGTGTGTGTGTGTGTGTGTGTGTGTGTGCATTTACATTTCAGTCAATTAGCAAACACACTTATCCGGATTGTATGGTTGAAAGGGAGTATCTGTTTTTGTGTGTAGGCAGCCTATGTGTCAGCAAGAGAATGTATCTCTCTAGATGACCGTTTGTTTGTCAGTGATTGTGTGTGACTAGCAGACTTCAGATGCAGGTATTTACGCCACACAATGCCTCAGGGGGATCCTGGTATACATTAGTTAGTGCTGTAGCTACAGCCCTCTGGGCTATCTGTCAACGCAGGAGAGATTTGGGTTAGAGCCAGGTTCCTGTCACATCCTACTGGTGTGCCCTGATTCAGTCGACAGGCACACTGGCATGCTCTCACACAGGTCCTCAATAACGGTTACCATAGAGCACAGAACAGGACCCATATACAACAATTCCTCTTTTCCAAATACAACTCACCCAAGAGTAAAACATATTGGAAGTGGATATATAGGTCTCCAGCCACATCCATTCAACATTTACACTAGGTCCAATAGCTCAGTACTGTCATGATTGAATGAGTTTCTACCTGATCCTGGCTGACCTCAGGTGAGACTTAGGGGCCTGTGGGATTGTCTTAGTTTATCATGTTTTTGTATCCAAAAGAGTTCAAGTCCATGATAGTGGCCTGATTTGAATTTCATTGAGTTTATTGTTCCATTGAAACAGCATGTCCTCACTGGCTGAATCTCATACATATCATAATGTTGTTCAAGGCTGCTCTAATCATTAGCTTGTCTGCTGTATCTCTTAAGTGGGTGTTGAATTTTTATTTTGGTTGTGGTGCCACCACGCACAGACAGATGCACGCAAACACACTCACGTGTGTGGATAAACACACACACACACACACACACACACACACACACACACACACACACACACACACACACACACACACACACACACACACACACACACACACACACACACACACACACACACACACACACACACACACACCACACACACACACACACACACACACAGAGCACGCGCATACGCACACACACAAAGCTCTCAAAGGGCACTACCATGGAGATGAATCCAGCATTGTAATTATTCACAGAAACAAAGCCAAAATGGGCAGTCAAAAAAAGAAGAGAAAACTATGAGAAATCATTAGTGTGTGCAAGTTAAATTAATAATTGAAGGACAAAAACAAGTCAAAGGTCAAGCACTGAATGATTCCTGAGGGGCTATATTTCTGCATGTGATTTACTGCTGGCTGGCCGACATTGTTTTGTGTTGGTGTGGAGTGAGTGTGTGTGTGTGTGTGTGGCGTGTGTGTGTTTGCATTCCAGTGATACAGCAGCCACTGGCTCCCTGGCTCATTACATTTTCGTTGACTGTGAGAAATGCAGAGAATGCAGAGCTTATCTGTGCCCTCCATCCATCCATGTGGCCCGGCTGCCACGCTGCTCATGCTCCTGTTGTTGGAGAGTTCCTGATGAAATGTTTGTCCCCCCTCTAATCTAACACATTATTGCCTTTCAAACGGGCCTGGCTGGGGCAGAGAGGGGCTGGCTGGGCTGTGCTCAGGGCCTGGACTGGGGCAGAGAGGCTGCTGAGTACTAGAGGAGGTTCAAGAGGTCATGGGGTGGTGTGGTTAGAGGGTTGATGGGGGGGGAGACATCATTTCAAAGATTGGTAAGCGATTATAAAGTAGTATAAAGAGGTTGGAGGTACAGTTGGTTAGATGCACAGTTGGAGAGCATTAATGAAAGGTAGAGGACTGGAATGTAGGTAAAGTAGAGTTCATGTAATTTACAGTTATTCACCTTTCATCATGTTGTCCTCTCCACTGTGGGACCAGTGGGAGCAGTCAGCCATTGGGTGAGCCCGGGAGCCTCATTTGAATACATGGTTAGTCAGTGATGTGGAGCAGTGTGGTGTGCGTGTCACAGTGGCCCTCCCTCTCTCACTATGCCTCTCCACTAGATGAATATTAATTGAAGTCAGGAGCCATCAGTAATGTGGGCTTGACAGCCGACAAATCAGCAGACACAAATGCCCTCTGAAACAAGTGCACACGATACCCCATGAGGTCTCACTGTTCAAAGTCCCTCAATGCTGTTTATAAACTGGGCTGCAAAGATAATGTGCGTGTGAGAGAGTGGGGGGGCATGTGTGTGTGCTCGTGTGTGTGTGTCTGCATGTATGGAAGAAATAACAGCAGTAGGCAGTAAATCACAGTTTCTATAATCTGGTCTCTAGTTAGTGGTATTTGGAACAATCATCATGTTTGAAGCTCTCTCCTCCCCATTTGGCTATCCCTTTGCCAAAGTTCTGTTTTCTCCCCTAGTTTATGTAATGCTCTTTTTGGCCCATAAAGTGAAGCTGCAATCTATAACCTGTAACTATGATTGGACAACTCACAACCACAGCTCTGCACAGTTAATTTGTCTAGGTATCTGAGTAGCAAGGCAAGAACAATACAACTCCTCATATATGTCAAAAATGAGAGTGAATATCTCAGTGTGTGTGTTAGTGTTTTCTGCTCATTTGTGTCTATCCTCATTCATATATTTTATGTCTCACTGGCTTGCTTTCATCAGCCTAGTTTCCTCTCCCCAGAGGACTCTCTAAGAACACAACAAAGCACCATTTATTTACCTGCACCCAGGTAGCTACACACTGTAACCAAAACTTTAGCAGCTTCACGCCTTTAAAAACAAACCTTGAAATGAAATGAAAATATATGAAAACAAAGGCTGTGTGTTAAAGTCTAATGACAGCTAATTGTGATTGTTATATAGTTCTGTTGATATTAGCTACAGTAGTCTTTTGTAACTGCCCGTGATTGCCATATCGTCCCGATAGCGATGGAACTTTAGCTTGTTTTAACTATGCATCGTTCCTATAACAGCCGAGTCATTTAGCAGACATTCTTATGCAAAAAGTTGGACCCTTTCCGAAATGGACCTAGGGCTTTCCTATCCAGACCCGATATGCATAAATAAAGGTTTTATTAAATATAGAGACCAGTCCCGAACAGACCCGAGGACAACTAAATCCGTTCTGTATAGACCTGGTCGGATCCAGACCTGGTCCGATCCGAGTGAGGGAAGCATCAGAAAATTATTATTGTAAGCTACTTTATTAACCAGAGCTGATAAAAGGGAGAGAGGTAGGGCGAGAGGTGCCGCTCTAGCACGTGGGAGAGGGGCCGTGCTGTGAGCAAGTGACATGATTGGAGAGAGATGAGAGACAGCAACCAACAAAGCCGACTGGTGCTATAGTAGACTAATAGCTGCCATAGCTTGGTTATTTATCATCAAATATGATTTTGTAGTACCTGGCTTGGCTACATCTAAATATGTTAAGCTAGTTAAGCTAGCTAACGTTAGCTAGATAGGTTAATTAGGCTGCAGTGCATGCGCATTTGCATCCTACGGTTACAAATAACAACTTCATTCAGAATATTAAGTAGCAGCCTACCTGTTGGCTCTTGATCGTTGTAGACTATCCTTCTCCTTTAACCTTTAATTCTGTCATTTTAATTCCATCTTTCATTGATTAGATATATCTTAACTTTTACCACACACGGAGGCTCTTCGACTGTAGCCTATTGACACTTGTATTACTTATGATTGGCCAACAACAAGATACACGCATCCCGCTCCACATTCCTTTCTCGACTGCAGCTGTACAGGCCCTTCTGGACAATTCTGTTAAAATTACACATTCCCGAAACTCGTGACAATCATATCAGACCCGACCCAAACCCGTGAAATTATTTAGAAATCTGGATCTGGACCCGCTCGGGTTTTCGGGTACAGGTGGATCTGTGAAAACCTCTAATCTGAAGAATTCAGTAAATAAGTGTTTTTAGTAACAATTGCAAGTGCAACTTTAGTAACAATAGTTTTGGGAAACCGCTCAGAGATTTGGATAATTGTTTTTGAAACGCTGCTAAGCCACCTTTGCACTCTTTATTTTTTATTTAACCTTTATTTAACTAGGCAAGTCAGTTAAGAACAAATTCTTATTTACAATGACGGCCTACACCGGCCAAACCCGGACGACGCTGGGCCAATTGGGCGCCACCCTATGGGACTCCCAATCACGGCCGGTTGTGATACAGCCTGGATACACTCTACTGAAACATAACTTTTATGTTATAACACTGAAGGGGCTTATAGTGAACATAGTTCATACTATACATACAATACTCAATTTAGTCATCCTCCTACCAATCCCTGCTTATTTCTTCCTCAGACATTGACCTCTATCCTGAGAGCAGACCCACATCATTTGCATATGCAGTCTGCTCCAGAATGATCCCCTAAATCATTATATCTATGGAGAACCGGAGTGCCCCTTCTACATTATCCATCATCCTTCCCTCTTACCCATCTATCTCTTTCTCTCTCTCTCTCTCTCTCTCTCTCTCTCTCTCTCTCTCTCTCTCTCTCTCTCTCTCCTCATAATGATGAAACGCAGATGGAGACTTGCATACTGTGCATAAATAGCATATTTAATTGGTCTGCAGCGCGGCCTAAATCAAATTACTCTTGGACTGACAGGAACACTTACGTTAACATCGTTCCCTAGCAGAGCCCAAGCCAAAATTTTAATTAGTAACAGATAATTAGGATAAGAGAGGGAACTTAGGCTGACGTCGGCGCTGCGTAATTGGAATGCATGTAAAACATACTGCTGCTGCTCATTAGTGGTAGCCTATAGCTCTGCCCACTTTATGACCTCATTCACACTCTCCACAGTAGCAGTGTGGAAACATAGAGCATCACTCGTTTGAGATTGCTAAGAGTAAAGATCCCCAGGTAATTTACCACTTTGAATCCCTCTGGCCATAGCCAATCCCTCTGTGATTTAAGCTGTGATTTAAGCACTGAAAGTTAGTAAAATTGAGTTTTACCTTTGGCATAGTATTTTTGAGACTATTTCCATTCTATGTGAGCGATGAGAAGATCTAAGCGTCTGGCCCCTGAGGGCCTCGGTTCAGCAGCTGGTGTATTTACTCCATCAGCTAATTGCTGTGGAGGGAGCTTTTACACCTACAGTGGTACAACGCCCCTCTCTCAGATGCTGGCCCCTCCTGACAACACGTCACTTAGCGTTCCACAATAAAGGTCAGATTTTTGAGATGATGGACTGGAATTCTCTCAGGGTAACCATTATAATTCCCCTCATTTGCCCCCTCTCTTCCTCAACGATCCCCAGTCTTTCTACTGTATCATTTGTTAATGCTGGCAGAGCTCATTACTTTTCCCTTTGAGGAGAGGAGTGGTGCTCGGTGCCTCAGCCTGGCTGTAGCTCCAGGCACTTGGGGTATCATGCTGAATGATTAGCAAGCCAAGATTAATAGTGAATTAAAGTACCTGGAGATTACACATCTCCCTTCCTGCAGCCTGGCTGCCTGGCAGGGAAGCCAGGCTGGGTCCTCTGCTTTATGCCTGGGTGGTCATATGGGGGAGGTTTCCCCTGCAGGACCAGCTAGCGTTCCCCCTGCCTGTAGTCACGCTTCCACTAGCATCTGAGGGATGTTGTGCTTTGCATGGTAATTAGGTCCCTTTGTTCCATCTGTTTGGTGGTGTAAGCGCTGGGGGGCGGCTGAGGCAGAGGCAGGCAAGGCTGCACGCTGAGCCCCAGGGATTGTGCATTCTGTGGGGGTGGCAGGAGCACAGGCTGGGCCTCTACCTCCATGCCCAGCCCTAGGGCGCTCTACTTCTTACTATAGGATAGGTGCATCTTATTTGTTTGGGTGTTTGGTTGCGTCTGTGAAGTGACTCTGTCTGTCCATCTGTCCATCCGTATGTCTGTCTGTTTGTTTTTGTGAGTCTGTATGTCTACCTGCCAGTTTGCCACAGTGTTGTTTGGCCTCATGGCCAGCGTCACGCTAAGCGGAGGTGGCAGGGGCTGTGCAGTGCCTGACAGGGGAGTCTCCTCCCCTCCACTCATCCCAGCTGGGTGTCTCCCTGTGTTAGTGTCCATGCCCCAGCAGACCCACACCCCCAGCACGCCCACACAGAGGGCGCTGTCCCATGGGGCAGAGGGCAGAGCAGCAAGCCTGGGAAGAAAAGAGAGGGAGAAAAAAGTCCTCTATGAGCTCTAAGAGGTGCCTCAATACCTTCCAGAACTATCTTTCTGAAGGCGGTCTGTAGCATAAAGCTAAAGCCTTTGAAAGCTGCCTGTTGCTGTGTTCAGGTACACAAACGTGTTAAATGCTTCAGAGGGGCCCTGGCTGTTCTGAAACGCGTGAGAGGTGTGTGTATCCGTGAGAGATGAGCCCGGCTGTGCCTTCACAAAAGCCATTGAAAATGAAGTGTGGAAATCAGATTAAACGTGAAAGCCAGCTCCTACAATAAAACAATATGGAAAACAGAGGCAAGCAGAGGATGTGGAATAGAAGGGAGAACCGAATCAGTCAGGAGTTCAATGAATTCAATGAAGTACCTGATTATAACGACCCTGCAGAAAATATTTTTTGGCGTATGCCCTGAGGAATGGAAGTAGGCCTGCGGAATTGCTGGAACCAAGCATGTTAGTGAGTCACTATGCAACAGAACAATCTATCGGTTCCCCTTATAATTGTGGTATTGCTGGGAAATGTCAGTGAGCAATGAAATGGGTATGCAGGTTGGAAATTAGAATGCCCATTTAGAATGAACTGGCTGCATTTGATTGAGGTTCAGGTCATCTTGGGCAGGCATGTGTAAAACGAGTCTGATTAAATGTATTGTAAGAAACTGTACTTAAGGAGGCATACTCAGAACATTTATAAAATACTGAGGTATCTGTAGTGTTGTTGATTTAATCATATTACTATTTTGAAAAAATATTTATTGTTCCGTTACTGTGTGTGACATGGCATAAATGGGAATTAGGAAGTGAAACAGTTTTTTCTCTCTGTTGATCTGACAGTTCAAAGAGCTCCTTACTGACTGACAACTTCATTGGGACAACTTGTTCCATTTTCATGCTTAACATCAGTTCCTCTGTTGTACTTGTTCCTCTGTGTGTCTGTTAGTGTCTGATCCCATCTCTGTGAGATAGCTCTGCTGTGTAAAGGGTCACTCAGATACAGTAACTACTCTCTCATGTGAGCTAGCCCTCTATTGTTAGGTTCAGCCTTGGGCGGGGGGGGGGGGGGGTGGGGGGGGGGGGGGCGGGGGGGGGGGGTTCAATGTCAAATGCCCTAAGGACTCCTTAAGCTCCGTGTTGGATCACTGCCCAATAGCTATATATATATACACAGTTGAAGTCGGAAGTTTACATACACATTAGCCAAATACATTTAAACTCAGTTTTTCACCATTCCTGACATTTAATCCTAGTAAAAATTCCCTGTCTTATGTCAGTTAGGATCACCACTTTATTTTAAGAATGTGAAATGTCAGTATAATAGTAGAGAGAATTATTTATTTCAGCTTTTATTTCTTTCATCACATTCCCAGTGGGTCAGAAGTTTACATACACTCAATTAGTATTTGGTATCATTGCCTTTAAATTGTTTAACTTGGGTCAAACATTTCGGGTAGCCTTCCACAAGCTTCCCACAATAAGTTGGGTGAATTTTGGCCCATTCCTCCTAACAGAGCTGGTGTAACTGAGTCAGGTTTGTAGGCCTCCTTGCTCGCACACGCTTTTTCAGTTCTGCCCACAAATGTTCTATAAGATTGAGTTCAGGGCTTTGTGATGGCCACTCCAACACCTTGACTTTGTTGTCCTTAAGCCATTTTGCCACAACATTGAAAGTATGCTTGGGGTCATTGTCCATTTGGAAGACCCATTTGCGACCAAGCTTTAACTTCCTGACTGATGTCTTGAGATGTTGCTTCAATATGTCCACATAATTTTCCTACCTCATGATGCCATCTATTTTGTGAAGTGCACCAGTCCCTCCTGCAGCAAAGCACCCCCACAGCATGATGCTGCCACTGCCGTGCTTCACAGTTGGGATGGTGTTCTTCGGCTTGTAAGCCTCCCCCTTTTTCATTGTTAATAAAGATGTTGACTCAAATTGACTAATATCTTGCTTGGGTTTTGTGTGTATATCAGGTTCCCCCTGAGGCATGGTGTGGCACAAACACCTACATCTGATGTCTGCTTGTCACACACAATCACTGACAAACAAATGCTCATCTAGAGAGATACATTTATTTTCCATCTCATAAGTTAATCTATTCATCTGTGTCTATATATCAGTTAGCCCATGAAATGGGCCGACTGCACTATGTGACTGTCTGTGACTATCTGTGTGTCCTTTTTTCTGTCATCAATCATGTTTTTCCCGTTGTTTATTCATCCGTCCACTGTCAGAAGGATAGACAGCTAGAAAGCCCTCTGTGAGCTTCTGCTTATCGTCTCATGTTCAAATCTACCTATTTGTTCCTGGAGCTGCTCTTCCACTTTTTAAGCACAATTTGAGTGGTTGCGAGAGCATCAGAGCCTTGTGCAACTTTGATACTGCGTTTTTAAAAATGAGGTTAATACATCTTATCTGTTGTTGATGCACAGACGCTTTTCTCAACAGCTATTTCAAAGAAAACGTATTTCTGCCCCAGTAATTGCCTCTACAATATTCCCTGGATCTGCACATCATTCAAAGCAATTGGTCTTATTTTTCCCTGAAAGCATTCTGCAGTTTGCAGAATGAGGTGACTGACAAAAAAATGTTCTATCCTTTTTTCCCTTTTTTTTCCATTTACCCGTGTCTTGCCAAAAAAATAACTTGGAGAGAGATTAATGACACTTCCAGTGATCTCCGTGTGAGAAAAACACCAAGCATGTTAAATTCATCACTGTGAAGATACAATTAACTGCTTTAGTGTGATTAAAACTTGTGAGTTGTAACCGGTTGTAACACTGAGCTGCTCAATATTCAGTATTGGATTTTCTGTGTTTTTCGATCCCTCACGATTTCAGACTCCTGCATACACTTTACAGTCCATACACTGTCCACACAAATGATTTTTAACATGGAACTGTGGAGAATTACATCTGAAGAGCGTATCTCATTTTTATTTTACATTGCCTGTGGAACCACGCTATTCTGGAATACGGGCATCTTGCAAAACTTTTATTCACATGGGGAAATTGCCTATCGCAGAGAAATGATTTGTAAGTCCATTCAATCTGACTGGAACGGCAGGTACACAGAGAACCCTGCCTGAGTTAGGAAATAAGATCTCAGCTGGATAATTCTGTTCCAGCCATTTTGCAAAATAACTGGGGAATATGAGAAATTAACGTGCTTTATTGCGTCTGTAAACGCACTCTTCAACCCATTGAAAATGCATTGTCTGTTCAATCACATTTGTCAAATGCTATCTGAAATGTCACAATTTGTCAACCAGTCGGCTGCACTGCCTCTGATGCTCTTTGTTTTACCTCAACTGACTTCCATTAGCTCCAGGATCATAACCATGACAATAACTTCAATATCTGCAATACAAACCCAGATATCTGTCACATCTGACTTGATCCCGACAAGCCCAAACCTCTCAGTGGGTCTAAACTGTTTGTCACTGAACTGGGATTCCTCTTTATATCTTTGACATTTGGTGTTCATTCCCGAGGCAGAGGAACAAGGCAGACATAGAGCACCTCCGAGAGTCACGCCTGGAATCTAAATGGGGTTCACCACAGCTGACGGTGATATGGACCTGGTGTGGCTGGAATAAGTTGTGCCCCTGTACTTCTGTACCATGGAGTGATATTAGACAGAGCCAGGACAATGGTAGAGAAACCATCTGATTAGAGTCACTTGGTTGGTTTCTATGGGAACAGGATATTATGTGCTGTTGGTTGAGCTAACAGGAAGTTTATGTCTGTCTGTGAGGCTTGTTTACAAAGCTCCTACAGACTCCAATCCCCCTTGTGGGATCTGGGATGAATTAGGATGACTTCAGACACCCTCCGCTGTGGACTGGCACTGTATAGCATGGCTCATTCATAAATACACAGACACAAACAGTCAAACACTAATATCTCTGGAGAGGAATACTGGTGAAATATAGATTTTGTTTTACTAATTCACTTTTTGATGTAATAGTTAAACAACGCGTTCTACCATTTTGTGTGTTATAATTGCTTTCTGTCATGGTTTCAGTTCTGTTGATACTCAGAATTCAATAGGAGCTGGTACTTTGCAAAGATGCATATTCATTAAATCACAATCATTTACAACTACAAAATCTTACTGAGTATATTTTATCTTTATTTATTTCCTCATTGCCACTGAGGCTTTGCATGTAGTTTAGCAGCTTTGCAGCACATATCACACCATTGTGTCAAACAGTCAGAGGATGGTAGTGTAGAAGGAGGCTGGAGGAACATGACAGGTCAGCCATGGCATAAGGAGCATCTTGGGGATGCTACTGTGTGTAGCTACCCAGCTCCCTGCAGCCTGAGGTGGATAAAGCCCAGCTCTGCTCCCTCCATCACTCCTCACCCCACGCCTCCTCCCTACCCAACGCCCCTAACCCTCTCTTCGGACTCACTGACCTTTCCAGTGCCAAGATGCCCCCAGTCATGCACGGGGTGGGCTGATGCCACTACCAGAGCAGAGGAGACTGTGTGAGGGCCAGCCAGTCATCCAGGGTCCCATGTGGCTCTGTGGGTGGCATGATCTCATCAGTCAGCCCAGAGATCAACTACAGTATGTATTTTAGCCTACACATACACACACACATACACACACACACACACACACACACACACACACACACACACACACACACACACACACACACACACACACACACACACACACACACACACACAGCATTACTGAAGATTCACTGCTATGGTCAAATTTGCTATGAACTGGCCATATCCAATATAATCCTCACTCTCTCTATCAGTTTGTGATGAGGTATTAGGTTATACTTAGATTCCGTAATTATCTGTTGAGCTGCAATTAGCATGTTTGCCAACATGATCTATATACTGTATAGAGCCAGGTGGCATATTGAATTTGAATATTTTATCAGTTCAGCCTGTCTTTGGCAATGACTGCATGGTGACCTCATGGCATTACCATAGCTTGTCATTTGTTCCACTTGTAATACTGACATTATTACAATTACTGCGAGTACATCAGGCATCTCCGTTCTGTATGCGATGAAAAGATGAGGTATTCTTTTCTCAAATAAAAATAAAATACAATCCTGGTCCATTCCAGGCCTAGGATTTATCTGACCCAGTCTGGGGCAGTGCTGGTCTGCTCCAAGTCTGCTGTGTGTCTGGGTTGACGGGGTGAGCTGTTGGCTCGCTGGTACTGTGTGATTACCTAAGACCCTTTGTGAGCCATTAAAAGTGATGTCATCCCCTAGCAGTCATCTCTCTGACTGAGAATAGATAGGCCTATTTGTCCTCTCTGTCTGTGAATAATACATACCACTCAATATGGATATGTGTTTTCTATGTCTGCGGATGAAAATATCAAATATTCTGGGGGTTTTCTTTATTTTATCTGTTATTCTTTGTTGAGATGGACTTCAGCTCACCCTTTACATCAGAAGCGCTCTCAGAACCTTTTGGCTACTTTGAAACTATCTTTTGTTGTCTTTTCTTCCTCTCCCTAACAGGTATTTTTATTCTGTGTGTGTGTGTGTGTGTGTGTGTGGTGTGTGTGTGTGTGTGTGTGTGTGTGTGTGTGTGTGTGTGTGTGTGTGTGTGTGTGTGTGTGTGTGTGTGTGTGTGTGTGTGTGTGTGTGTGTGTGTGTGTGTGTGTGTGTGTGTGTGTGCAGGTCAGCCTGTCCAGTGACTCCAGCTGTGTGGAGGAGATTCTACGGGTAAGTGAGATTCACTTCCTTTCTCTGGCCTCCGTTAATTACACCTGGTTACGCCTCAGCTACTGTTTGCACACAAAGCCACTTTTCCATCCAGAGACTGGAGCTCCCAGTAAGAGAGAAAAGAGAAAAGACTCTGTGATCTTACTATAATGGGCCCTTGTATTCCAATACAAATCTGATCAAATTTATCAAGGGTGACTCAACCAGGCAAATTTAGATCCTCTGTGGGAAAAGCGCTTTGACCTTCTTGCACGCAGAGACGCAGTCTTTTGATTAGAAATCAATTCTGTGCTTAATAGCCTGTACAGAATTTGAATGTAACGTGCGCTGGGACCATATGAACTGAAAAAGGAATTGCCTTTTTAGATGCAAACATATAGGCTGCCTTTTCGGTGAACTTTGACCTTTGTAGCAGGTGCTGATTGGCTCCAGAGTGACATACAGGTCACAAAGTGACAGACCAGAGTGAATAGAGATGCTGGGTGGGCTTTAGTGCAGGGGAGGTTATTAGTGGTGCGCGGGTCAGCTGTATGTCCACCCGCACCCACCCGCGATTGCAATTACCCATCCGCAACCACACGACTATATGTGATAAAGTTAAAAACTGAGGCCCACTCCCTAACTCTAAACCGCTAATATAGAAAATGTGCTGTAGGCTACAGTCAGAGACGCCAGAACAAATTTTTAACAGGGGATGCAGGATTCTTTTTGCCTGATTTTACAAATGTTTCTGCTTGTAATTAGATGCATGCAGCTTCTCTTCTGTCATTATACCTTGCTACATAAACCCTTGCTCACCAGAATAATGTCATAAATTGATAGAATGAATGCTTCAGTCTTGTTGACATTGGTAAAGTTCTCTCTGTCATCTCTGCTTCTTTCACGGAGCAAATATGTTTAGAGGAGAAAATGCAAGAACCCCCCAAAAAACAAGAAAGATTTTCTGTTCAAAATTCCCAAATAACATCAGTTTGACCGGTTGTAAGGAAATAGAAGGTTGTGAAAACGACCCAACATGTTTCTGATAAGATTTCAGTCCGACTTGTATGTTCGACTTGTATGCATATTTTATGTGGTTGAAATTCGAACAGATTTTATGATGCTGAGAAAGATAGCACCTCTACAGACGGAATACTGTATAACTTATTATTTAACATAATTTTACTGCAAGTAATGCTTAATCCTGCAGGAGTTAATATTAAGGCTATTTGAGAGGTTATAGACCTACAGTCAGTGTCCAGATTTCAGTTTACATTTAACCCATCTGAACAGTAGGCTACAGCTCCCTTGACATGCCATAGGCCTGTTTGAAGTCCCCGTCTTGGGACTGTCGAATTTGTATAGTTCCTCACACTCATCACACATAACATAGCCAGCACTGCTATCATCTTTCCCAAACTTTACTTTTCTGTCCCTCCCTCTTAATTTCGCAGCTTTTCTCTTATTGAGTTAAGCTCTGACATTGTCTTTTTTGCCTCTGTGGATCAATGTAAACTTCTTCTACCCAGCTCCCTAAAGCATTTGGCGATTGGCTTGTAGACTATTTGGCCCGCATACAGTTAGGCCCTAAAGCTTAGGCTTACACACTAATGCCAGATAAAAATAATGAAAGAAAAATCTCAATGGAGCCTATAGCTAGAGATTCCACAAGAATGATGCATTTATAAAAAGGTATTATTTTCTCTTTATTCAACCACCCCGCCACCCACCCACCCACCCTTCATCCACCCACCCACCCTTCACCCACACAATATTTAATTACCCTAAACCCACCCACCCGTGGATATATCTGTGGGGACTGCAAGTTATGAGTCAACCCGCACTAGTGGTTATGACAGTGTGTCAGGGACGCTCATTGATACCCTTGTATGGCTAAGGGGGATGCAGTGTGTTTGGTACCAGCCCAGCCACTGCATCACCGTGACGACTGACCTCCAGTCATGAACCCCTGCAGCCTCTCCACTGCCTCAGGCAACGGCAGTACAGTAGACATCACGGTAACCAGTGGAGGACTACGCACTTCCCCCGACGAACGGCTGAGTTATGTGGACCTGTCAAACATGGGAACCCTCTGGGAGGGTGATGATGTCAAATAATAGTTGCCGGGCAACTGGCAGTATGGCCATCAGGTGTAGTGAGTCATGATGGTGGGGCCCAGCGAGGCAAAGCTGAGTTTGTAAGAGAGAGAGAGCCACTCTGCCATGTGGCGTCAATGCCACACTGCTGGCTACAGTAGGGAGGGAGAGAGACATGGAGAGAGGAGTGATTCACAGCCGTGACTCAGGAGTCACTCAGACTCACAGGAGAGGAGCAGAGCAGCCTGGGAGATTCTAATACCGCCGCATCCTTTTCAAATCCTCACACTGTGAACTGCTGCCACTTTAGCAAGC